>NC_090436.1:487236607-487539637 GCF_031143425.1 Pleurodeles waltl
TAATAAATATTCCTTTGGGAGGTGTCAGGCCTATGGACAAGCCTGTTGTGTCATTTCTTTTGTAGTCCAGGCTCAATGTTGTATTGCAAATACTATGTCCCACATCAATTCCGTTTTTGCTAGTGCCTGCGTTACCTCTTGAGTATTTGAAACACCATGGTGCCTTTTTTTCTGTGTCTATGGCCAGGCATGGTATTCGTTGTTCTGAGCCATGATCTCTTTCAGTGTAACCCTTCCCTCCTTCTGTTGTAAATGCATTCAATAAATTATCTTTTCCTTTCTTCGGATCTAATCTCCCACACTTCTTTCTTCTCCTTCTATCATCTTCCTTCAATTTTTTGGACACTCTTTCTACCAATTTTCCTTGCATATCTCCTACATAAGGTTCGTCGTCCAAACCATAGTCATCCCTTTTTCTCCTCATCACCCATGTTTTTATTTCTCCTATGATTATTTTTTCTCTTATTCTCTCCTTTTCCCTTTTCCTTATTCTCATTTCTTTTAAATTTGCCCCTAACATATTATCTAATATGTTACATGCCACGAATTCTGTGAGGGGCATCTGAGTATAATTTCTTTTCTCCTGGCTAGAGGTCGGTAGGTGGGTACAGATATAACAATCAGACACATTTGCTAGTTCTTTGTACATTGATACCATTTGCACAAATGTATTGTCCTTATAATCTTCTCCATCTTCTTTCCATTTTGTATATTTCACCCATTTTGTTTTATCCTCCACCCTCTCATGTTGTTTTGAGTTATTGTTGTTCTCACCACCGGTTGCTCCTTCACCTTGGCCACTTTTGGGGATGTAGTGTTCCTGGTTGAGCCATGGAATATGTATGTCGTCTTTACATACTATCAGGATTGTTATTATTATAGCTGCTACCGGGGTGAGTAATGCTGTGACCACCACAGGCCACTTCTTCTTCTCCTTTTTCTTACGTTGTAATCTGAAATCCATGTCGCCTTATAGGGTGTGGTCGGATGTGGCTAGCACTTGAAACCAGTTCTATTGGTATGTAACCTTTGGTACCTCCTTATTCCTGTAGGAGTGCCACACGAGTAGTCTATTCTTTCGGCATATTTTCGGGGCGACGTTGAATGCTATTTGGCACTTGTAGTTATGCAGAGTATAAATGGATGAATCCAAATGTCCAGTTCTAAGGGAGTTGGGTGCGATAGTCCACTGACCCGAGGGATGGCCCTTTTGTCCTATTTTTCTGCATTCCTAATTGGAAGAGGCACCTCCCAATGGGGCTACAAGCCGCACCGATCCTAGTGACCGGCCGCTTCCGTAGGACTGGGATCTGTACCTCTCGGTGCAAATTTTTCTTGCGGACTTTTAGTATTCTGTTAATTTATATCCTGATGTCTTTAATACTTAAGTGGGCTCACTTGACTCTCCGACTCCTGTGGAGAGTAGCACGAGCAGTTCTGAAAGAGTATCCTGGTGTCTTGAAGGACCTGCTTGCACCCTCCGACTCCTGTGGGGTTGCAGCACGAGCAGCCCAAAAACAATGTTCCTGTGTACTGGGGAACCCGCTTACACTCTCCGACTCCTGTGGGAGTGTAGCACGAGCAGTTCCGTCAGTGTTGGCTGGTGGCGCTTGTTGAACGAAGGTTGTACCGCTGTGGTGAAGGTGGCATTACTCTCATCGGCAACTTTGTTGGCGGCTGGTCGTCTTTTGGTCCAGCGGCCTTCTTGGTGTGTGAGGTATGGACCCAGGATGTGATGCCCTCACACTTGGCTGCTGTGGCTGTTGTCAACAGGACTTGGTGTGGTCCCTTCCACCGTGGTTGAAGGCAGTGACGTCTGGTGTGGGCCTTTACCCACACCCAGTCTCCAGGATGCAGTCCGTATCCCGGTGGTGTACCTTCTTCTGGTAAGACCTGCAACACCTGGCGGTGAAGATAACGGAGTGTCTCAGTTATTTTTTTACAGTATTGTAACAAGAGAGCATCAGTTATAGCCAATGGGGCAACTGACATGTGTCCTGGTATGTTCATGGGGCGACCAAAAATAATTTCATTGGGGCTCAGTTTTGTGACACGGTCAGGTGTGCTCCTCATGGCAAGGAGTGCCAATGGGAGTGCGTCTATCCATGATAACTCTGTCACTGCACATATTTTTCCTATCTTATTTTTCAGTACCCCGTTCTTTCTTTCCACAGCTCCTGCTGCTGGTGGATGATATGCACAATGTAACTACTGTGTTATTCTCAGGCCTTTGCAAAGGCCCTGAATAACCTGGGAAATGAATCCTGCTCCATTGTCAGAACTTAAAAGAGTCGGCACCCCAAAACGCGGTACCAGCTCTTTTAATAAACACTTTGCGACAGTTTGTGCATCACAATTTTTTGTTGGGTATGCCTCGACCCATTTGCTGAACATGCACACTATTACCAGAACGTATCTTATTTTATTCACCGGAAGCATTTCAATGAAATCCATTTGGAGACTTTCGAAAGGTCCGTGCGGTGGTGGAAAGGGGCCTGTTGCTGTTTGGGTGCCCTTTCCTGTGTTATATTGTGCACACACAGTACACCTTTTACACAACTGTTCTGCACATTGTCTGAATTTTTGGTTGAACCAGCACTGTGAAAACAGTCGTATCATTCCATACCTTCCCACATGTGAGGGGCCATGGAAGAGCCGTGCCATGGAGGTCAGGAACAGGGAGGGCAAGCATATCTTCCCGTTTGGTCCCACATAAATGCCGTCTTCATTTTTCTTACAACCTGCCCCCTCCCATTGTGCACATTCCTTTCCTTGTGCCTGTAGCTGTACGCTTTTTGGGTCAAACTGTGTGTTTTCCTCTTTACTTCTTATGTCAGGCGTTACCTGAACCATTTCGTATTCACACCCACTAAGTGCAATTTTTCGTACTTCCTTGTCAATAAATGCGTTTCCCATTGAAATGTAATCCTTTGCTGAGGTGTGTGCTGCGCATTTTACAATCGCCACTTTCTTGGGCATCAGTAAAGCTTGTAGCAAGTCAACTATCAGTGATGCATGTTGTATCCGTTGGCCTGCTGAGGTGAGGAACCCCCTCATTGCCCACAGCTGACCAAAGTCATGTGTGACACCAAATGCATATTGACTGTCTGTGTAGATGTTTGCTGTCCGTCCTGCTGCCAATCTGCATGCTCTAGTCAGTGCTATCAGTTCTGCCGCCTGAGCGCTTGTTACTGATGGTAACCTCCCTCCTTCTAGTAACCTCCTAGCCTTTCCTACAGCATAGGCGGCCTGTAGTGTTCCAGTGTGGTCTCTGATGCATGAACCATCGGCAAATAGATCGCCTTCTGCCTCGGGGAATGGGGTGTCTCTCAAATCTGGCCTAACTTTGGTATGTCTCTCTGCTGCTGCAACACAATCATGGAAGGAATTGTCTATTGTCGGGTCATCGTGATCTCTTTCTGTTGGTAGAAGGCAGGAGGGGTTCAGAGTAGTGCACCTCTTTATTTTAATATGTGGCGCAAGCAGTGTTAGCTCATAGCGTGAGAGGCGGGCGTTTGTCAGGTGCTGTGTCTTGGTGGTAGTAAGTAATGTGTCTACTGCGTGGGGAACATGTAATATTAATGTGTGTGCTAAGACAATGTTCTCTGATTGTTCTACTGCGAGGGCCACTGCTGCTACGCTCTGAAACATAGGGAAGGCCTGCTGCCACTGGATCTAGGGTGGATGAATAGTAAGCCACCGGGCGGTAGTAGGTACCGTGTTTCTGTGCTAGGACCCCTAGTGGGCAGCCCCCCTTTTCATGACAGAACAAGTGAAAGTCCTTGGTGTAGTCAGGGAGACCTAGTGCTGGTGCGGCACACAATTCTTTCTTCAACTCTTGGAAGGCCTCCTCACATTGTCCCGGCCAGGGTACCTTGTCTGGCACATCTTTGTGAGTTAAGTTTAACAGTGGTCTTGCAATCAGGAAGAAGTTTGGTATCCAGTGTCTACAGTAGCCTGCCACCCCCAAGAATGCACGAACCTCTGTTTGTGTCTTTGGTCTTGAGTGTTGTGTTATGGTGGCTATCCTATCAGGCAGCAATTTCCTAACTCCCTGGGCAGCTCGTGTCCCAGGTATTTCACTTTTTCCTGACAGAACTGCAACTTCTTTTGGGAGACCTTATGTCCCTTCCTTGCTAGGTGGCACCGTAGCGCCACCGTGTCTTGGACGCAAGCCGTCCGCAATGGTGAGGCCAATAACAAGTCATCAATATACTGTATCAGGGTAGATCCTCCCGGTAGATGTAGTGATGCAAGGTCTGACCTCAGAGCGTCCGAGAAGACTGAAGGGGAATCACAGAAGCCTTGAGGCAGACGTGTACACTTGAGTCCTCTCGATCTGAATGAGAACGCAAAAAGATCTTGGGAGTCCTCGTGTAGAGGCACTGAGAAGAACGCAGTGCTGAGATCTAGGACGGTGAAGTGGGTGGCTGTACTTGGAATATTTGACAATATGGTCGCTGGGTTTGGAACTACTGGGAATGATGGTACTACTGCCTTGTTAAGTTCTCTAAGGTCCTGAGTAAACCTGTATATCGGGGCTCCATTGGGCCCTGTTGCTGCCTTTTTCACAGGGAGTATCGGAGTGTTGCATGGGCTACTTCTAGTTTCCCGTAATATTCCTTGTCTCAGGAGATCTTCTATTACTGGAGCTATACCCTCCTCTCCTTCCTTTGCCAATTTGTATTGTGGTACCTGCGGTAACTTTGCACCAGGACGCAGCAACACTTTTACTGGTGGGTAGTCCAGAATTCTTCCAACATCATTCGGTCCCTTCGCCCATACCTCATTGGGGACCACTTCTTGTAGTTCAGGGGGAAGAGTGTGTGACTGTTCCTGCTTGACTGTGATGCAATGGGTGAATGCCTGTAATGTTATCCCATTCTCCTTACTTTCCAGGCAAGATGCCTTCCGGTGAGCATCTAATGGTACACTGTAGCTTGCATAGGAGGTCCCTTCCTAGCAAATTTACAGGGCAGTATCTGGTGAAGATGAATTGGTGGTTAACGGTGATAGGACCTACCTTGAGTGTCAGTGGCTGTGTAAGGAATTCGTCCATGGGTTGCCATGTCATCCCCAATGCTGTGATTTGTATTTCTGATAGTGGTGCATTTGGTATATCGGAGGCTCTCAGCATTGATCTAGTGGCCCCAGTATCTACTAGGAATGGCACTGTTTTGCTCATCACCGTCCCCTCCGCGTAGGGGCCGGCTTGATCTACTGATAATACCGGTCCCATGAAGTTTGCCTCTGGGGGAGGACGAGGAAACCCGTGTCCTCTTTGTGGTGCTTGTGGTGTGTCTTTATGCGTGCCCCACCCAGCACATGCCTGTTCATAGGGGTGGGCATCGTATGCGTTGTTGGTGTAGGGTGGGGGTGGTAGTGCTATTTCCTGCTGCTGCCTCTGTTGCCCTCTGCCCCCTTGTCCTCCAGCTAGCCGTGGGCAATCTGCTTTCCAGTGTCCTTGTTGGTTGCAGTGGAAACAGGTAGTGCCTGGCGGGGGCGTGAAAAGTACCCTTTCCCCTCGTCCCCTGCCCCTTCCTCTTCCTCTACCCCTTCCCTGGCTGTTGTTGTAAAACCTCTCCTGTGCCACAATAACTTTCACATTATCCATTTTTACCTTTTCTTCCTCTGTTTTTTGCATGTTTTCCTGGTAATCAGCGCAGTACCTAGCTGTTGCTGATACCTTGTCAATTGGTTCTTGTTGCCAGCACATAAGTGAAGTTTGTAAGTGACTTTGTATGGGTTGCTGTAATCCATATACAAAGTTAGTTACAAATGCTGGCATCGCCTCTCCTAGTGGGTTCTTCATCCCGCTGCTCTGTTGGTACACCTGGAGTAACCGGTCATAGTAACTTGTTACACTTTCATTCTTTTCTTGTTTTGCATGTATTATTTTTGACCAATCTGTCTTTTCCTCTGGTACCTTTTCTTTTATATATTTAATAACCCTCTGTCTTGCTTTCTCCACTGCTTTTCCTGGTGCCCCTCCTTTACCCCTTTCTGGTTCCTCTGTTGGCCATTGTACTACTTTCTTACAATCGTCCGAGAGATCCCGTGGTATTATTATGTTGAACAGCATGTTTAAATCCTTCCACAGAAATTCCCCCATTGCCACTATCCTGTTCAACTCTGTGTACCATTTCTGTGGCTCTTCACGTAGTTTCGGGTAGTCCTTGGTGAAGGCATACAGGTCACTGCGAAGCCATGGTACGTAGACGTATGTTGTTACTTGGCCTTCCTCCCCTATTGTAGCTGTGGGCACCTCTCTCAGAGGCATCTGGTGCACTATCTTTTTCTGTTCCTCTAATTCTTGTAGTATCTGCGCTGTATTTAGCCCTTGTAGCAGTGTGTCCCAATTTTGTAACTTTAGTATAGCATTTTGTAATGTTTCGTACAATTTTTCATCCTCCCACCCTTGAAGTTCCTCATTAGTAAAGCTCATTCGCGAGGTGTCCCAATGGTGTTCTGCGGGCAGATCTTTTGCCATTTGTTGTGTATATTTCTGGTGTACTTGTGGGCCCCTGGTCATTAATTCTGTGCGTGCTAAGGTCACCAGTTCTTCCCTGTATGCCCTAGTCAGTTCATCCTTTAAGTCCACCAACTTTTGCCTCCCATCTACCAGGTCTTTCATTAAAGACTTACACAATTTCCCATCTGATTTTAAAAAAAAATCTTTTATTTACATACCAGGGGAGCTACTGGGTGTTTTTCTTGACATGCTGGGGGAGCTACTAGGCGTCCCTCCTTGTGACATGTTTCCTGATAAGCTATTTCTTCTCCTTCCTCCATTTGTATCCTCATTTTGCGCGGCTTCTAACATTTTGGAGTTGTGTTTGGTTTTGTGAGTGAAAACACATATATCCCATATTATTTCCTGCAGGTCTGTTACGCTTCTAACCTCATCTAGCGTTGTATCCTGAAACTGCTGTTTCCACTGTGTCTTCAGTAAGTTAATCTTTTTATTTCTCTTTTCTACTTTTTCCTTTAGTTTTTCGTTTTCTTTATCCAATTTTAATGCCATATGTACCACTTCATTTTTCACTTCCTCCAATATTTCATGCTCATTTAACCCATCTAACTCTACTTTTGTCATTTCCTCTCTTATCAACCTCAGTGCCACTTGGCGTGCTTCATTTGTCTGTGCCTTTTTCTGTACCAGGGATAGCTCCTGGGGTTGTGTTACTGTTGTTTTTGTTGCTGTCTGCGCTGGCTCCTCCGCCCGCGCTTCTGTTCTACTTAGTCTCCCTGTTAGGAGGTCTTCAATGAGTGGGTCTTCAACCTCCTCCTCTGTCATTCCCTTTTCCCTTTCTTCCTGTGGTTGTGCACTTACCACAGGAACACACGGGAATGTACCCAACACCTCCATTCTTTTCTCCTTCCACTCTTCCCTTTTTTCACTCCTCTTATTCTTCTCACAGCCCTCATTCTTCCATTCCAGCAATGTTTTATGTACTTTATTTTTCACATCGCTGGTCATCCATAATTCTTTTAAACAGGAAGTCCATGCGAAGAAAGCGTCCCATTCTAAACCCCTTGTCTTGCGTCCCTTGAGAGTCAACATCTGTCTCAGGTATGTTATTTTATTCATGTCATAGGTGCCAGTAATAGGAAACTGCAAGTCTGGTCTTTCAGCTGTCAATTTATGCCATTTTTCTAAGAACAATAGTGCATGTAAGCCTTCCTTAGTAGCTACTTGATATGCTGGACTGTCCTTAGGGGGGCTAGGTTGCTGTGTGTCCAGTTTGTCTTTACTGAGAGGGTTCCCCATGACTGTCTTACCCTAGCCTTTTGTTGCATAACACGAAGACATTCATGCCACAACTCAGCCAGCCATGTCCACCTTAGCGCACACAAAGTTTGAAAACAGACAGTACCTAAGGTGCTAGTGACGGCGTCCACACTGGCGTCCTTTGGGGCGAATCAAGAGATGACAGAATAGTCAGAAGAGAAAGATAAGAATATCACACCCTTGCTTTCCTGCCCTG
The DNA here is from genome assembly GCF_031143425.1 of Pleurodeles waltl. NCBI lineage: Eukaryota > Metazoa > Chordata > Amphibia > Caudata > Salamandridae > Pleurodeles > Pleurodeles waltl. Next base: position 487,244,596 of record NC_090436.1, read on the forward strand.
GGGCAGGGTGCGGCTGTATGATATTGGAAACTGGACCAGATCCGTGGCCAGTGACACACAGATAATGCAATAGCGGTGAGCAAGTCAGGCAACCACATGTGACGGCAGAACCATAGACAAGGGTCACAGTACAACTTGCTCTGTGGGGTGATCCTACTCCCACCCCTTGTATCAATATGTAGTGAGTGCAGGGTGGTGTTTGTACTGTGGGATGTTGGCAGATTAAATCAGTCAATTGTCATAAAAATCGGTATTATGTCGCCCAGGAGTCCACCCACCTAGTCTTACATTTTCTAAAAATTCCTATCCTAAAGCGCAAATGCATGCAGTCAAAATAAATCACAGTACACCACCTTGTGGTGAACCCTTCCTTAACGAATCAAAAACCACTTTTGCACACATGTATTCATAGATCAAAAACCACTTTCACACACACACGTAATGAAATCAGCATCTATAGTTCACACTATTTTACATGAGTAGCCGATAGTTCAATATGTCATAGGCATAGTTCAAAGAGCTGCAATATCACAGGAAACAGATAACATAACAATTGGCTAACACGACAAACAGAGCCTGGCACCGCCTGCCTGCTCCACTGGAATGAACCACTATCATTCCGATACTGGAATGAACCACTATCATTCCGATACACACGGACCCTGGCACCACCTGCCAGTTCCTCCTAAATGGACCACTACCATTCTCATACACATAGACACATAGACCCTGGCACCACCTGCCACTTGTTCTGGAATGGACCACTACCATTCCACATTTGAGCAACGCCCTTTTAACCTGGGGTTGGCGCCTACAACACCCTCTCTGACCAGAGTTATCTGCCCCAGCCCCTCCGGCTGGGGACTGCAAACAGTGACTTGCGCTGTGTTCTGAAGCAACACCGCTAGTTGCCTCTATTCCTCGGACTTCGTTTTTAACAGTAACAAGCTACATGAAATACAGGAAGCTAATCTAATTATACAGCTGCAGTGCAGGTAGGAAGGAAATGGTGTAATACAATGGAAGGACTGAATTAACGCAGAATGCCAGCAGCCAGCGAACGGCTATAGGTAACCATCTGAATGTTTTCACGAGGTGTATTAGAGGAGCCCGCAACAGAGGAAGCAATGCCCTTGGCATGCCACTGGAGACAGAGAAAAATTGCTATGATAAAGAAGAGCAGGCTAAGGGGTACGGTATATATATATATATATTAACCATAAATCCATCACCAACACTATGCATTAACGAAACAACTCAGTTACCTTCCCGTCTCGTGATATTTACACTTAAAATACAAGAAAGCAAACAGCAAGAGCAGGATCACGAAGCAGCAATAGATACTCACGACATCCCAAGCCTGCATCACAGGAGGGGCCCTGTCCAATTGTTCAGTAGTAGGCCCGACTGAAGCAGGAGCTGGGCTGAAGGGAGTCATCCGCTGAACGAGACCGCATTCTTTCCACCAACTGTAGAAGCCAAATTATTCAGCACCCATCCAGGATACAAACGACCGTTAGCCAGCTCTTCTAGGTAAACATAAAGAATTTATTAGAGATAGAAAGACATGTACATGGAGGATGCTCGGTACTAGTTGTACACGAACAGCCTGAATAAAGGAAGAAATACACAATATTTTATAGTATAAAACCACAAACATAATAGAACGTTCTATTGGTTCTTGACATTGACGTATGATTGACGTATGATTATTTCTCCATTATGGCTGAAGGTGGTTCTTCCTATCACACCATATATAGTAATAAAAAGCATAGACAAGGATTTTACACAAGGTGGCCTACGTGCCTAATATCACATGGTCCATCTTGTGACAGAACTAGAGAACATCACGTACTCAGACTGGTACTTTCCAGAAGGGAGATTGCTTCAGCTAGCATGCAATGACGGTGATATTTCATGGTGGCTGTTCAGAGAGCAAGCCCTGCAACATAATGCGTTCCTAGCAGTAGCAAATTACATTTGTAGGCCTCTTTCCTTAATGATAGGCCTTTGCAGAGATTGTCATTGTGTATCACAGGGGCCATTAGGCCTAGCATACCTAAGAACTGTAAAATGCGATTCCACATTCCGCCCTCTGATACTCAATGACAAATCTAAGGGTCATGGTGTATTGCTCTCATTTCTACCTCTTGCTCGTCCCTGTTGTCATTCTTATATCTTTTTCTTCGATAATGTGTGTGTTTCTGGTGACAGGTTTTTCTCAAGAGTAGGGCCAGGAAGGATGGACAAACTGGTATGAGCACACATAGCGTTATCAGTGCCACGATCCCTATCACTAGTACCTCTACCAACCAGGTACCCCAACCCCTGAACCATGCTGCTATTCCATTCAGCATTCCTCCAACGTCTGTCCCATCTGCCACTTTCCCAGCTCCTTCTTCTACCTTCTTTATGTCCTCTATTTCCTTTCTTATATTCCCACTGTTATCTGGTATATACACGCAGCATTCCTGATGCATCACTGCACAGACCGCTCCCTCTTTTGCCAGGATGGTGTCTAGCGCAAGCCTATTCTGGATTACAACTGCCCTCATGTCTGGGAGTTCCTCAGTGATGTTCCCTAAGGCTGCTGCAGTGTTGCTGGCTAGCCCTTCCACTAATTCGGCCAATCTGTGAATTTCATATTGTGAGTGTGCTATCCCTAATGGCATCACTATGATCCCCTCTATTGCTATTACCTTATCCACCCTTTTGGTGTCCTCTTCCTGCGCACCCCGCCAAGTGTTCTCTTTTCCCCCTTCTGTAATTCTGTTCTATGCGCCATTTTTAGTAGCACGAATACTAGGTAGCAGGTACCTTGCCATCCTGCGGGCAATTTAAAAAATGCTGATGTCCCACATATAATAAATATTCCTTTGGGAGGTGTCAGGCCTATGGACATGCCTGTTGTGTCATTTCTTTTGTAGTCCAGGCTCAATGTTGTATTGCAAATACTATGTCCCACATCAATTCAGTTTTTGCTAGTGTCTGCGTTACGTCTTGAGTACTTGAAACACCATGGTGCCTTTATTTCTGTAACTATGCCCAGGCATAGTATTCGTTGTTCTGAGCCATGATCCCTTTCAGTGCAACCCTTTCCTCTTTCTGTTGTAAATGCATTCAATAAATTATCTTCTCCTTTCTTCGGATCTAATCTCCTACACTTCTTTCTTCTCCCCCACCAGATGATGTTAATGCACACAAGGACAGGGTGACAAAACAAAAAGGAGGGGAGGGACAGAGGATACACATGGTCAATGCCAGCAACAACACCACCGTTGGCATACACAACACACAGGGAGCAGCCCTATGCACTAGGTCATGCACTTCCAGTTACTAAGATAGTCACCAGCCCATGTGGTACAATGCCTAACGCCATTAGCAGCACACCTGAAACCCACAGGATCCTGCCCAGTAGTAGATGTCCACTAACACTATTGGGGTAGGAGTGCTTCAGAGTCTTCCCAACAAGGGACCTACCCTGCCATCTTCACCCTGGCCTAGGGGCACCCATAGCCCACATCCCCCACCCAGGTAACTCTTAACACGCGCAAAGTCTGGATTCTGAATCTGTACTCACCCCCTTGTGGCTGCTGTGATGCCCTCAAGCGCCCATCCAACTCCAGATAGGCCATCGCCAGGATGCGGAACATCAGGGGTGTCATGGTGTGACGGGCACCCCTTCCTCGTTAGGAGGCCAGCCCCAGCTGGGCCTCCGCCATCTTCTTTGCCCAGCTATGCAGATCCTCCCACCTTTTGCGCCAGTGGGTGCTCCGCCTGTCAAAGACCCCCAGGGTCCACACCTCCTTGGCAATGGCACACCAAATACCCTTTTTCCGATGGGCGCTGACCTGCATGGAAAAGACAGCAGAAAAGGGAATTAGTCACCCGTCCGGACAGTCAGACTCATGGCCCACCAGATCCCCCATCCCTTGATGCACATACATTGACCACCTTACATTCTACACTCAGGCAAGGACGCCTCTGCCCCCCGCCAACATGTGGCAATCCATACATTCATGCCCCACACATCATGCTCACAGTGTACTCACCTGTTTGTCTGGAGGACCGTAGAGTAACGTGTACTGGGGTAGACTCCTTCCACCAGTTTCTCCAACTCCTTTCCCCAGACATATGAGCCATTGTCGCTTCCAGACAGAGGTCACAGCAGCACTTGCAGTACCGTCACCGCCGGCGTACATCGCCATTGGCTCCTGGAGTCCAAAGGGCCCAATGATAACCAGTGTGAAGTTGTGAAGCAGTCATCGACCTCCTACTGCGACGGCACACAATGCCAGCGGAATTACATCATTTCCACTTGTCCTTCCTCACAGGTCAGGCAGCCGCCATTTCAGGGGGGCACAGGTCATGGCACCTAAATGCATCACAGCAGACATTGGTACAGAAACTGATTGTCTGATTCACATACTGGTTCTGTAAAGGAAGAAATTCATCATTAGTGCTATAGATGTGAGAATATGACCATCTGCTCGCCGTTTTCTTTCATAGGCTTCAACTGCTGAGGCTGAATCTGAGATGGCGGCATCCTCCGGTATACAGACCCCTGGTGGACCTTGCAACAATGGAGGACAGACACATTATCATAGCATACAGACTTGATCGTGCCACAATCCAAGAACTGTGTGCCCAATTGGAGCCAGACCTGATGTCAGCTATCTGCCAGCCCACAGGTATCCCCCTCTAGTGCAGGTCCTGTCAGTGCTCCATTTCCTGGCAAGTGGTTCCTTTCAAACAACAGTGGCCATGGCATCAGGGATGTCTCAGCCAATCTCCTCCAACGTGTTGACCAGAGGGTTGTCTGCCCTGCTGAAACTCATGCGCAGCTACATTGTATTCCCCCAAGTGGAGGATTTGGCCACAGTGAAAGCTGACTTTTATGCCCTGGGACATATCCCCAACATCATTAATGCCATTGATGGTACACATGTGCTATTTGTCGCCCCCTCCCCCCCGGAGAAATGAACAAGTGCTCCAGAATAGAAAAAGCACCAGTACATCTCCCATGTGAATGCCAAATACCCTGGCTCTGTGCATGACGCCTTTACCTTGAGGAATAGCGGCATCCCATATGTGATGGCACAACTCCTGAGGCACCGGGTGTGGCCAATAGGTGAGCCCAAGGTCCCCACAGAGTATAAGTTGGTGTCTGGCTGTGGGGTTGTCCCTAAGGGTTAGTATGTGTCTAACACTTGTCCCTCGATATTTGCAGGTGACTTTGGTTACCCCAACCTCTCATGGCTACTGACCCCAGTGAGGAATTCCAGGACAAGGGCAGAGGAACGTTACAATGAGGCACATGGGTGTACAAGGAGGATTATTGAAAGTACCTTTGGCCTCCTGGAGGCCAAGTTCCAGTGCCGCCATCTGACAGGTGGATTCCTGTACTACTCACCCAAGAAGGTTTGCTAGATCATCGTTGCATGTTGCACAACCTAGCATTGAGACGCCAGGTGCCTTTTCTGCAGGAGGATGAGGCTGGAGATGGTTGTGTGGCAGTGGTGGAGCCTGTGGACAGTGAGGAAGAGGAGGCATAGAAAGAAAATGTGGACAACAGAAGCAACATAATACTGCAGTACTTCCAGTGACACACAGGTAAGACACTGTAACGTAACTTAACTTATCAGTTGTCTGTTGGACATTGTACATGGCAGCCTGATTTCCCTATGTCTATGGCCACTTACTGTACCCTTTGGCATCTCTATTTTCAGATGTCTGTGGCCCACTCAGGCTCCTGCTATGTGTACTGCTGCCCACCAAAGGTCATTTTCAAAGTATATATGGCTGTACATTTGACTTGCAATGCTTTGATTATGTAGAAGTAATACATATTTGAGTCATTTGACTGACTCCGGATTAGTATTTGTTCCAATGGTGTTTATTTATGTCCTCATAAGTAGAGGGGGATGTGCAATGGGCTGGGGTGATGGTGGAGGAAAGTCCAGGGTAGAGTCCAGTCAATTTGTCTCACAGGTGTATTGTCCAAGGGGGCATATGAAGGGGAACAATGGCAGCTCCAGGTGGACAGGGTGACAGAGTGGGACAGAAGGGTGACAATCAGAAGGGTCTAATTTCCTTGCGGGGGTCTTGGCAATGTTCTCTGGCTTCTGCCTGGATCGCAGGGACCGTTTGCGGGGTGGTTCCCCTTCTGCAGGGGGTGGGGCGCTGGTGGCCTGTTGCTCCTGTTGCGGGGCCTCCTGTCCACTAGCGCCGGCGGAGGTGGAATGCTGTTCATCGGTTTGGCTAGTGTCAGGGGCCCGTTGGTGTGCCACTGCCACTATTGGCCATGTCGCCCAACACCCCTACAGTGGTGACCAGGATGGTGTAGATGTTTTTGAGGTCATTCCTGATCCCCAGGTACTGTCCCTCCTGCAGCCGCTGGGTCTCCTGCAACTTGTACAGTATCTGGCCCATGGTCTCCTGGGAATGGTGGTATGCTCCCAGGATGTTGGTGAGGGCCTCCTGGGAAGTCAGTTCCCTGGGCCTGTCCTCCCCCTGTCGCACAGCAGTCCTCCCAGTTTCCCTGTTGTCCTCTGCCTCTGTCCCCTGAACCGTGTGCCCACTACCACTGACCCCAGGTCCCTGATTATCCTGTGTTTTTGGGGTTGCCTGGGGTCCCTGTAGTGGTGGACACACTGCTGATTGACGTGTCCTGTGGACAGTGGTATGGGCCCGCTGGGTGGGTGATGTGCTGGTGTTTCCTGATGGGGGAGGTTCTGGGGTGGGTTGGGGACTGTGCCAGGGTAACCGACTATCCAGCGGTCCCGGATGGGCCAGGTTGGTCATCCTGATCCAGGTGTGCAGATCTGTTGTTGTCACTGTGGGCCTCTTCATGGGGGGGGGACTGGATGTAGCTGGCACCTCCTCTTCGGTGACGTTGAGTATGGGTCCTGTGGGGATGGAAATGCAGTGTTATTGTATCTGCGTGTGTCATCTTGTGTATGGGTGTGTTTCCCTGTATGATTGTGATTTCCCTGTCAGCCTTGCCTTGTGTGAGTGGTGATTTTGTGGGCTGGGTGAGTCTCTCTACTGGGCATGCTGTGGTGATGGGTGTGCATGCAGGTCTGTGATGGGGGTCCATGCATTGGTGTTACATGCAGGTCTTGGGATTGGGATGAGTGGGTTATGATGGTGGGGTATGTGTGAGGTGGTGGAGTGATGGGAGTGAGGGTAGGGGTAGGGTGTGGGGGATAAAGTAGTAAAGATTTGACTTAACAGAGTCCAGTCCTCCTTCTACTCCTGCAAGGCCCTCAGGATGCATTATTGCCAAGACTTGCCCCTCCCATGTTGTTAGTTGTGGGGGAGGAGGTGGAGGTCCATCGCCAGTCCTCTGTATGGCTATCTGGTGTCTTGCAACCACGGAACGCACCCTCCCCCGTAAGTCGTTCCACCTCTTCCTGATGTCATCCCTTGTTATTGCATGCTGTCCCACGGTGTTGACCCTGTCCACGATCCTCAGCCATAGCTCCATCTTCCTTGCAATGGACGTCTGCTGCACATGTGATCCGAACAGCTGTGGCTCTACGCGGATGATTTCCTCCACCATGACCCTTAGCTCCTCCTCTGAAAACCTGGGGTGTCTTTGGGGTGCCATGGATGTGGTGTGAATGATATGTGTGAGGGTGTGTGGGGTGATGTGTGGAGTGCTGTGTTTGGTGTGTGGTGTGAGATGTGTGGATGGTGTATGGGTGATGGTGTTCTGTGGCTCAGATTGCGTGAGTGCTCCTGGCTCGTGTCTTTCTCTGTTGCCTATATTTTTTTGTCGTGGAGAGGGTTGTGGGTAATGTGGGTGTGTGTTTTATATTGGATTGGGTGTGTAGGTGTCGTGTGTGTATGTGTGTCAGGTCTGTGTAGTTTGAATTGTCCAATGTGAAGGTGTTTTGTAAATGTGTGTGTTTTTTTAGTGTGGCGGTGTGTCCTGCCAATGGTTTACCGCGGTTGAAAGACCGCCGCGGTGATTCGTAAGTCGTGATACTGTGGGTGTGTTCCTGTTGGCGTGACGGTGTGGGTTTTGGTACCGCCACTTTATCACTGACTTTTGGTCTGGCGGACTTGTGTGGGTGTGTGTATAATGGCAGATTTCTCTGTGTGGGTCATAATACCCGTAGCGGAATACCACCGCGGTCACGGTATGTTGGCGGCCATTAGCACGGCGGCAGACAGCATTTACCGCCACAGTTGTAATGAGGGCCATAATGTTTAAATACATTGTATGACAAGCAGGGTGCAAGAGAGGGGCCTGTGGGGTGGTGGAAAGGGAGAAGAATGCAGTTTGGTAAGAATATTGAGAGAAAACAAAATATTCTGTGAAATAACCAATATTTTTGAGGACAGGTTTTGTGTGGGATTTTTATCTGTGTGCATGTAAACATTCCTGCTGAAATCCGACTGGCATCTCACAATACCTGACTTAAAGCACCTGTACTCAATTATTTATAAGAAAATACATTTATTAGGGGGGTGTAACACCTCAAACACCCATGTCGCCGAAGCTACTCCCCTGATTAGCTGGGGTTTAAAGGAGAAAGAAATCGTTGGCCAACATTCAGCTAGGAGGAAGTTGTTTTATTGAAAAAACATGGGAGAACGGACACCGTTATCTCTTCTAGACAAGGACTGGAAATACATTTTGAGAAAAATATTTCAGGCCTATGTTTGAGCATGATATCAGTAAGTCCAACGCAGGTATTAACAAATGGATACATTTTCACTGTTCAAAATGTAGTTGGTTCAAAATAGCGTGCTCCTGTTGAATAAACATTTTGTATTCTGACTGCGTAGGTATTTCTTTAATTAGACATTTCTCAGTTCGATATTTGTCACTAACACCAAGGGATGCCATGAATGCATATCCATGGGTTGCTGGCCTTTTGGCGTAAAATCTTAAGCAGAACTTCAAAGGAAAGGCTGCTGGTTTGAGTGAGGCGTGCCCCATACCGTGAAGTGTTGAAGAGCCATTATTAAGCCCACAAAAATGGTTATTCATGTCCAAAAGCCATCAATCATTCAGGTCACAATGCCCGACTGTAAATTATGACAATATCTGTGAAGTGAAAGAAGGAGAAAAAGAAAAAAACTGTGTTGCTGTCGGGCCGTTCTCTTGTACCTGTCAAAATACCCCTTTTGCTCAGATTTTGTTGTTTAACATGAAGGAGTGTGCTATTTCAAACCTGTAACCAGGCGCATACATCACTGGAGCTGTCAGATGCCGATAGATGACAAGTCGAGAGTAACAGCTGCTCGACGGCCTCGCAGATCCTGGCTTGTGATGCAGTTGCCGGGGTACAGGGTCTGAAGTATTCTGCTGCAGACTGGTGTCCCGGGGTGCTGTCCCGCCACTGCCCTCAGTCACTCACCCCCAGAGGTAAACTGCTGTCACCGAGATGAAAGGTTCCCTCGCTCTGATCTCCCCCATGGTACAAAATTACTTCGGTGCAGCAGTGTTTTTTATGTCAATATCCATTTCATTTTTCGAAATTGCAAAAGATATAAGTTCATTGTTCACTGAGTTCCTGTTGCTCGGCGTAACCTAGCAACTCCTTCCACCACATATCTCTGAGGATATTGTTGCCTACAATGTGTATACCATATTGCAAAGGAAAGGTAAATTGCCACAGTTTTTACTGCTAATTCATTGTTTCGTTGGTCACTCTATTTCATGCTGATTAAGGGATATCAGAATTTTAGTAACATATCTTTAATCTCACCTAAATCTATTACTGGCCACTTAGGATCATAGATGTGGATTGTGAACATGATAATAGTGTGATGCCAATATCTAGTCATTATCTGTTTAGCTTGTACTGCCCTATTCTGTGCTTTTGTTCTACGGGTTAGGTTTATAAATTAGTAGTGACTATTTAGCCTGCTGCAGTGTAGATACAGACTTTAATCTGATATTTACCTGGCTGCTGGCTAAACGGTAGAAATTATTTACTATTTGGCCGGCTGCTTTGAAAATAGCAGAGTAGCTTTACTATTTACCTGGATGTCAGTTAAATAATATAGATTCTGCACTGTTTGGCCGGTTGCCGTGCAATAGCGGTAAAACCTCACTGTTTACCAGGCCACTGGCTAAATAGTAGAGACTCTGCACTGTTTAGCCAGCAGCTGTGAAAATAACAAGGATACTTCATTATATACCTGACTACTGGCTAAACAGCAGAGGTTATGTACTATTTGGCAGGCTGTCAAGCAAACAGCAAAGCAACTTCACTCATAAGCAGTTGCTGGTAAAACAGCAGACATAACTTACAAGATGACCACCAGCAATGCAAAGAGCAAATAAACGTACTTATTTTCCTAATAGTCTGGCAAATAGCAAAAAAGGTCGACATTTACCCGATCACTGACTAAATAGAAGATATGGTGTACTGTCATCCATCTTATTATGAAAGCTAGGGTCCCGATGTATTATATTTCAGTCACAAAATGTGGTTGAAAACTGCACACATACTTTTTGCAAATGGAATACTATTTTCCAAACCAACCTTTGTACTGTTAGGTTATTCAAAAAATACTGAATCACAGGGGAGTGCAGAACGACCTGGCTAATTAGTATTCCTTGGGGAGGTGCCAATTTGTGACTAACTGCTATTGTCTGTAATCATTGGGATGATGGCCTGTAAGTTACAGTACACTACCATTGCGATGACTGCATTCCAAAATGCAAAGCCTTTTTTTTAAAAGCAGCCCATGTTCTTAAAGGAATCAGTGCTGCTTTAAAAAATAGTTTCCAGTTTTGGATACCTTCTTCCCCATGAGGCTCCCAACATGATTCCCAAAGGGAAAGGGCAAATAAGTTACATCCCCAGCTGAGGGGTTGTTAGCTCATCAATAGTTTGTGATAGCAGTTGCAGACATAAGCTATCAATAAATTTCTTTCCAAATTGAGAAGCAAAGAGGGGATCCTCTATCATGATCCCACCTATTGGAATTTAGAGAAGATTGAAAAAGTATTTTTAGGAGTTGAAAGAATTCTACAACTCGTAAAAGGTGTTTTAGATAGAATGATTAGCATTTTTGTGATCACAAATCCTGTGATTTTCTGATATGAGGTCCTTAGTGCTAAAGCTGGCTTAGATGCAACCTCTAACTTATAGGTACGCCTGAGTGAAATTTTAAATACACCGGAGTAATAAGAGTAGTTTTGGTAATTGAGCATTGTGATGAAAAATTAACAAAAACATATGTGAATACACCAGCCGCATAAATAAAAGTAATCTAGGATAAAAATCCTAGAGTAAGATCGAAGGAACAACAAACTTAGCAGTGCGAACAGCTGCTGCTGTTCATATTCTGTTGCATTCAGCACTATTTTCCTAGGGCAGAATGCATCCTCAGGCCCATTTTGGATGTGAGAGTGCATTTTGCTCTAAGAAAATAGTGCTAAATGTTGTGTTATGCTCCTTGTGTAATTCAGCTTAATTTTGCTGTAATTCTGTGTAACTATGCTACAGCACATTACGAAAGTTACACCCACTCCTAATTACAGATCTAAATGTCCCATCTTTGAATGCTTCTAAGTTATCTTGACAGAAATGGTACAGAATGCCGCTCCATTATACCCTGGGCCACAACACAACGACTTGGGGGACCCTTTACAAAGATGTCTTCTCCTCCACATATGCTCCCACTCCTTTCAGTTTACCTGCAGAGGTGACTAATGATGAAGATTGTTAGAAGCAAAGGTGGTCATTTTGGCATTGGCGGTAAATGCCGCATACCACCGTGGTGAGGGCCGCCAACATACCGTCGCGGAGTTGAACATCCATTTGCCATATTATGACACACAGACACGAAACCAACAGAAACACTGCCACAAACACAAATCCACCAGACCAAAGGTCAATGGTAAAGTGTTGGTACGAACACCCATACCGTTACACCGACAAAACAACACCCATCACATTATGACCCACGAATCACCACGGTGGACATTCAACAGCGGTAAACCATTGGCGGTTGTAGGAGGCTGGACTGGCTTGTAGTGAGCACCAAGGGGTACTTGCACCTTGCACCAGGCCCAGTTATCCCTTATTAGTGTATAGGGTGTCTAGCAGCTTAGGCTGATAGATAATGGTAGCTTAGCAGAGCAGCTTAGGCTGAACTAGGAGACGTGTGAAGCTACTACAGTACCACTTAGTGTCATATGCACAATATCATAAGAAAACACAATACACAGTTATACTAAAAATAAAGGTACTTTATTTTTATGACAATATGCCAAAGTATCTTAGAGTGTACCCTCAGTGAGAGGATAGGAAATATACACAAGATATATATACACAATAGCAAAAATATGCAGTATAGTCTTAGAAAACAGTGCAAACAATGTATAGTTACAATAGGATGCAATGGGGAAACATAGGGATAGGGGCAACACAAAACCATATACTCCAGAAGTGGAATGCGAACCACGAATGGACCCCAAACCTATGTGACCTTGTAGAGGGTCGCTGGGACTATTAGAAAATAGTGAGAGTTAGAAAAATAACCCTCCCCAAGACCCTGAAAAGTGAGTGCAAAGTGCACTAAAGTTCCCCTAAGGACAAAGTAGTCGTGTTAGAGGAATAATGCAGGAAAGACACAAACCAGCAATGCAACAACTGTGGATTTCCAATCTAGGGTACCTGTGGAACAAGGGGACCAAGTCCAAAAGTCACAAGCAAGTCGGAGATGGGCAGATGCCCAGGAAATGCCAGCTGCGGGTGCAAAGAAGCTTCGACTGGACAGAAGAAGCTGAGGTTTCTGCAGGAACGAAAAGGGCTAGAGACTTCCCCTTTGGTGGACGGATCCCTCTCGCCTTGGAGAGTCGTGCAGAAGTATTTTTCCGCCGGAAGGACGCCAACAAGCCTTGCTAGATGCAAATCGTGCATTTGGCATTTTTGGACGCTGCTGGGGCCCAGGAGGGACCAGGAGGTCGCAAATTGGACCTGAAGAGAGAGGGGGGGTCAAGCAAGACAAAGAGCCCTCATTGAAGCAGGTAGCACATGGAGAAGTGCCAGAAACAGGCACTACAAGGATGCGTGAAACGGTGCTCGCCGAAGTTGCACAAAGGAGTCCCACGTCGCCGGAGACCAACTTAGAAAGTCGTGCAATGCAGGTTAGAGTGCCGTGGACCCAGGCTTGGCTGTGCACGAAGGATTTCTGCCGGAAGTGCACAGGGGCCGGAGTAGCTGCAAAGTCGCGGTTCCCAGCAATGCAGCCCAGCGAGGTGAGGCAAGGACTTACCTCCACCAAACTTGGGCTGAAGAGTCACTGGACTGTGGGGGTCACTTGGACAGCGTCGCTGGATTTGAGGGACCTCGCTCGTCGTGCTGAGAGGAGACCCAAGGGACCGGTAATCCAGCTTTTTGGTGCCTGCGGTTGCAGGGGGAAGATTCCGTCGACCCACAGGAGATTTCTTCGGAGCTTCTGGTGCAGAGAGGAGGCAGGCTACCCCCACAGCATGCACAAGCAGGAAAACAGTCGAGAAGGCGGCAGGATCAGCGTTACAGAGTTGCAGTAGTCGTCTTTGCTACTATGTTGCAGGTTTGCAGGCTTCCAGCGCGGTCAGCGGTCGTTTCCTTATCAGAAGGTGAAGAGAGAGATACAGAGGAACTCGGATGAGCTCTTGCATTCGTTATCTAAAGTTTCCCCAGAGACAGAGACCGTAAATAGCCAGAAAAGAGAGTTTGGCTACCTAGGAGAGAGGATAGGCTACTAACACCTGAAGGAGCCTATCAGCAGGAGTCTCTGACGTCACCTGGTGGCACTGGCCACTCAGAGCAGTCCAGTGTGCCAGCAGCACCTCTGTTTCCAAGATGGCAGAGGTCTGGAGCACACTGGAGGAGCTCTGGACACCTCCCAGGGGAGGTGCAGGTCAGGGGAGTGGTCACTCCCCTTTCCTTTGTCCAGTTTCGCGCCAGAGCAGGGGCTAAGGGGTCCCTGAACCGGTGTAGACTGGCTTATGCAGAATTGGGCACCTCTGTGCCCAACAAAGCATTTCCAGAGGCTGGGGGAGGCTACTCCTCCCCTGCCTTCACACCATTTTCCAAAGGGAGAGGGTGTCACACCCTCTCTCAGAGGAAGTTCTTTGTTCTGCCATCCTGGGCCAGGCCTGGCTGGACCCCAGGAGGGCAGATGCCTGTCTGAGGGGTTGGCAGCAGCAGCAGCTGCAGAGAAACCCCAGGAAGGGCAGTTTGGCAGTACCAGGGTCTGTGCTACAGACCACTGGGATCATGGGATTGTGCCAACTATGCCAGGATGGCATAGAGGGGGCAATTCCATGATCATAGACATGTTACATGGCCATATTCGGAGTTACCATTGTGAAGCTACATATAGGTAGTGACCTATATGTAGTGCACGCGTGTAATGGTGTCCCCGCACTCACAAAGTTCAGGGAATTTGCTCTGAACAATGTGGGGGCACCTTGGCTAGTGCCAGGGTGCCCTCACACTAAGTAACTTTGCACCTAACCTTTACCAGGTAAAGGTTAGACATATAGGTGACTTATAAGTTACTTAAGTGCAGTGTAAAATGGCTGTGAAATAACGTGGACGTTATTTCACTCAGGCTGCAGTGGCAGGCCTGTGTAAGGATTGTCAGAGCTCCCTATGGGTGGCAAAAGAAATGCTGCAGCCCATAGGGATCTCCTGGAACCCCAATACCCTGGGTACCTCAGTACCATATACTAGGGAATTATAAGGGTGTTCCAGTAAGCCAATGTAAATTGGTAAAAATGGTCACTAGCCTGTTAGTGACAATTTGAAAGTAATGAGAGAGCATAACCACTGGGGTTCTGGTTAGCAGAGCCTCAGTGAGACAGTTAGGCACCACACAGGGAACATATACATGCACACCTATGAGCACTGGGGCCCTGTGTGACAGGGTCCCAGTGACACATACATATAGGCCACAAACCTATGAGCACTGGGGTCCTGACCAGCAGGATCCCAGTGACACATAACAACCATACTGAAAACATAGTGTTTTCACTATGAGCACTGAGGCCTGGCTATCAGGATCCCAGTGAGACAGTGAAAACAGTGACAAACACCCTGACATACACTCACAAACAGGCCAAAAGTGGGGGTAACAAGGCTAGAAAGAGGCTACCTTCTCACAGCGGTACACACCGGAACAGTCAGACTGGCCACCCAAATACAAAACAACACAACATTGGCCAAAACTAAAATCCCACATCTGACACTCATACACACACCCACAGCACTATACAAACACACACCCACTGACATATCTTGGGGGGGACTCAGGCTCACCTATCAGCCACACCCTGTGCCTCTGTAACTGTGCCATCACATTTGGGGTGCTGCTATTCCTCAGGACGAAGGTGTCATGCACCGGCCCAGGATACTTGGCAGGGACGTGGGAGCTGTACTGGTAAGCCAGGCACACCATTTGCACATTGAGTGAGTGGAAACTCTTCTGATTCCTGAACACCTGTTCATTGTGCCGGGGGTGGGGGACAAATGCAATATGTGTTCCGTCAATTGCCCCAATAATATTGGGAATATGTCCCATTGCATAGAATCCAGTCTTCACAGTGGCCAAATCTTCCACTTGGGTGAAGGCAATATAGCTGCACATGTGTTTGACCAAGGCAGACAAAACCCTTGCCAGCATGATTGAGAACATTGGCGGTGACATTCCTGTTGCCAAGCCCATTGTCACTTGGAAAGAACCAGTTCCCAGGAAATGAAGCAGTGATAGAACTCACACAAGAGGGGGGATCCCAGTGAAATGATGGATAGCTGATAGCAGATCAGGCTCCAATTGAGCACACAACTCTGTGATTTTGGCCCTGTCCAGTCTATAGGTCAGTATTATATGCCTCTCCTCCAGTGTAGCCAAGTCCACAGGGGATTGCCTCCTTCTCCTATTCCTCCACAGGGGTAGGTATCTAAGGGACATAAGAGTGTGAAGGGTCTCACATACTGAACAATGGAACCACCACCCCAGTGCTACTTGACATGTATGTAATCGGACTATGTGAATGTCAATGTATGTACAATTCACAGCAATGTCGCAGTTTCAAATTTCTGATTGTTGTCCACCACCATGAAATGGCGACCGCCTGTCCTGTAAGTATGGACAAGTGGAAGTGATGTAACTCTGCGTTGGGTGTCATGGGGGAAGGCGGTCTTGCACCGCCATGCTATTCCTCATAGGCTAACATGGGGCTCTATGGAATACAGCTTCCAATGAGGATCACCGGCGGGGCTGAAGGTGTACACCTCCATGGACGTGACCGCCATTTTCTGTCTATAACCTCAGTTGATTTCTGACTTTCCACAGGACAACACCTACACTGCGTGTGCTTCTGTGACCTGTGTCTGGATCCTGCCATGGCCCTTGTGACCAGGGAAAGTGCCCCTGCCTTCACTCTAGAGGAGTTAGAGCACCTGGTGGATGGTGTCCTACCCCTGTATGGACAGCTGTATGGGCCTCTAGACCAACAAGTGAGTACACCATGGGGACGATACATGCGACAAGGTGTGGGGTATGTCTGGTGGTAATGTACATGCCGGGCTCCGGGTGATGTGTGTGCCAATGGAGATGGAAATGTTAATTGTGGTCCATATGTGTGACAGGCCGGATTGTCTGATAAATGGTGTCCTCCTGTCTGTATTACCTCTGCAGGTCTGCGCCCATCAGAAGAAGAGATTGTGGCGGGCCAATGTCTAGGACGTACGGACCCAGGGGTTTATGGCAGGCGGAGCACACACTGCAGGAAAAGGTGGGAGGACCTGAGGCACTGGGCCCGGAAGACCGTGGGGCCCAGCTGGCGAAGGCCTCTCAACGAGAGTGGGGTGCCCGTCGGAACCTGACCCCTTGATAGCCCACCTACTGGCGGTGGCCTACCCAGAGCTGGATGGGTACTTGAGGCAGCATATCAGCCACAAGGGGGTGAGTATAGTGAGTGTGGCAACCATTGTTTATGGCTGGCATGGGATCCAGGTGGTGGGTTTCAGTAAGTGGGTGTCCCTTAATGCCAGCTCAGAGAGTGCTGCGTGGTCCAGCACAAGGTAATAGGGTGAATAGCAACATCTTGTATTCCAGATATGTGGGAATCCAGGTCAGACAGGTCTTAGTGGGTCTCAGGAGGGGTGTAGTTGGCGGTGGTTGACTCTCATCTTGCTGTGGTACCTAGCCAATGGAATACCAGTGCGATGCATAGTGCCCAATCTTGGTCCCTGTGTGTGATGGTAATGTGTATGCCATCTGTGGTGTTGGTGCTGTAAATTACCAAGTGCGCCCTTTCCCTCCCCCTTCTATCATCCTGTCCCTGTGTGCATTAGCAACATCTGGTATAGGAGCAGGGGCACCGGCGACTGAGGGAGCTGCATCCCACAGGACCAAGGAGGCAGAGTCAACTGACGCCAAGGGGACCAGTGGGACGGAGGGCGAGGGGAGCACCACGGCGGAGACAGCAGGTGACAACACTGACTCTGATATCTCCTCCGATGGAAGCTCTCTGGTGGTGGGGGACACCTCTGGGACCACCCAAGCTACAGCCGCCACCCCCTATACCAGCACTGCCGTCCCATTAGCCCCCCACCAAGTTGCCCATGCCCACTCACCCAGGAGGGTGGGCATATCCTTTGCCCCAGGCACCTCAGGCCCTGCCCCAGTGATCCCTGCTGCCCTGAGTGAGGAGGCTATTGATCTCCTGAGATCCATCTCTATATGGGCAGTCAACCATAGTGAATGCCATCCAGGGGCTGGCGTCACAGGTGCAGCAATGCAATGCGTTCCTGGAGGGCATCCACGATGGGTTGGCGGCCCTACAGGGATCGTTTCAGGATCTGGCCTCCTCTCTGACTCCAGCCAGTGTCCCTGTTCCTACTGTCCCCCCTCCAACTACCACTTCCCAGTCTCCTCATACCCAACCCATCCCATTCACACATACAGACAAGCATGCACACAAAACATCAGACAAGAGTAGCACAGTCAAACACAGGCAGCACTCTTCAGGTCACAAGTACTCACACAAACAACAGACAGTTGCACACACAACCACATCCACTGCCTCCACTGTCTCTCCCTCATCCTCCCCCTCCTCCTTCCTCACAGTCACATCTGCCCTCACACCTGTGGCCACCAGGGTAACACCTCCACAAGCAGTGAGCAAGGAGCCCTCACCCCCAGCAGAGGGCAAGTTCCCCACTTCAGAGACTGTGGCCTTGTACTACCCGCCAAGGACAGTTGGGCATGAAGCCCCCTCCAGAACCAGTGGGCAAGTTCCCCACTTCAGAGGCTGTGGCCTTGCACTCCCCACCAGGGACAATTAGGCATGGAGCCCCTCCAGAACCAGTGGGCAAGTTTCCCACTTCAGAGACTGTGGCCGTGCACTCCCCACCAGGGACAATTGGGCATGAAGCCCCCTCCAGAACCAGTGGGCATGTTCCCCACTTCAGCTGACGGGCCTCCCACCCCCGACCCCCTTCCCACTGAGGTGCCTGCCCATTTCCAACATGATGCCCCTGCACAGTGGAGTCCGGATAGTCAGGATTCAAGTTGGGCCTTTGACTGTTCCCCGTGGCCATGTAGGCCTTTTGTACTTTGGACTGGCCATTGGCCCTTTCTGAACATCAACGGATGCTTTTGCTTTCGCATGGACAATATGGTGGCTGTTGGCATCGAATTACAGTGTTTGCTGATTTTCATTGTTGTCCTTGTTTTATTTTAACGTCTGTCCTGTGACATTGGTTTAACTCTGCAGCTGGTTGTATGTATGGTGTGTGTGTGAATGGTGTGTGTTGTGCATGTGTGTGTCACTCTCCTTTTTCTCCCTCGCTCCCTTGTGTGCTAGGTGGCTGTACTCACCGTCTTTTTCTTCGTCAGCGTTGGTGTTCCAGATGGACCATGGCGTAGAGGAGCATCGGGAAGACATGAAGTTCCGGTTCCATGGCAGTGGTGAGTCTTTCGTATTCTGTGTTCTGTTTCCGCCCGGCTTTTAATGGTGTTAGTACCTCCCCGGAAATCCTGGTGGTTTGCTGTGTCATACTATGGTGGGGGGGTACCTTGTCTTCCGCCTGGCTGTTGTTGGCTACAGCCGTGGTCAGTGGTATTAACGCCCCGGTGGTTGGTGTGGTACATTGGCTGTCTATGGGAGGATTTGCCGCCATGGTCATGGCGCCATGGTCATAATTTGGCAGTAATTATTTCCAGCCTGTTGGCGGTATTACCACCAATTTAACAGTCGCCTTCAATATCATAATAAGGGCCAATGTCTTTAGTTGACAGTGGTTTGCACCCTGTCCAAGTAGGGTCCCTCCCTCTAGTCAGGGTAAGGGAGTCACACAGCTAAAATAATCCCTGCTCACCCCCTTAGTAGCTTGTCCCAAGCGGTCAGGCTTATCTCAAAGGCAATGTATAAAGTATTTGTACACACAAATAGTAACATAGTGAAAACACTACAAAAGTACTCCACATCACTTCAGAAAAATAGCCAATATCTATGTGAGTAAAACACGACCAAAACAACAAAAATCCAACTTGCACAAGTGAATATACAAATTTTCAGAGATTAAGGCGGTAATTATGAACATGGCGGGAAAGACCGCCGACCGCCGTGTCGGCGGTGAACAGAATCTCGCCGTTGGTGGTGACTGGAAACCCGCCATATAATGAACGAAAAACCCAACCCCGCCAAAAATTCCCAGACCACCACGCCCGCCATGACTCTGTCGGCAGGAATCCCGGCCCACCCCACCCCGCCACCGCCAAGCACACCCACATCCCGCCCTCCAAATAATGATGCATGATTCACCTCGGCGGACAGTGGAGGCCAGATGGCCATTTGCGGCTGCGACCTCCACGGGCGGCAAGTGGACACAACAGCAACAAGTGCACACATTGGATAGGCGTATCACCCACACACTTGACACACATCCAGAACCCTACAAAACACCACCAGACACACCCCACAATCCCTTGCAATGAAACCAGGACAAGAAGATGGAGGATACCAGAGCCAGACAGCAAACAGCAACATACATGAGACGCACATCGACCAACAGAGGAGAACCCTTACCCCGTCCCCAGTCCTGACGCCATCCACCACACTCACTATGTCCCCCCCAAAAAATCCACGCTTCACCGAAATGGAGCTAAGGACCATGGTAGACAAGATCCTGAAGGTGGAGCCACAAATATTCAGGCCTAGGTGCAGCACACACCCATCGAGCGGAAATTGGAGCTGTGGCAGACCATTGTCAACAGGGTGAATGCAGTGGGACACCATCCACGCACCAGGGATGACATCCGGAATAGATGGAACGAGCTGTGGAGGAAGATCAAGGCCATGGCATCTAGGCACCACATCGCAGTGCAGAAGACCAACACCACCCAACTACACCGTCTGGGACGAGAAGGTCCTTGCCATCCTGCACCCAGAGGGACTCACTGGACTCAATGGAGGAATGGACTCAGGTAAGTCATCTACAATCACCCCATATACAACACATCTGCAATGCATGCACCACCCCACCCCACCCACACCCTCCTGGACCTACACCCCACCCAGCCATTACCCACCACATCCCCCACCCTGCATTACCTACAACCCACTAACAGGCCCACATCACTCCCACTGTGCACAGCCACCCACCAATGCACGTACCCACCATGGAACAATACCCCCACCACAATGCAACCCCACCCCTGCACGTACCCACAATGGAACAATACCCCCCACCACAATGCAACCCCACCACTGGCGCTAAATGCTATGTCAACCTCACAAAGGCACCCTGGAATGCCACTGAAATTATCACCAGCACAAAACAGCACAGTCCTGTACACCTCAAACCTACATGCATATGTAAAAGACATGTGTATGTCCCCCAACAGGCCCCACCACCCATGCAACCCTAACGGACAGGACAAGGAGTGCCACTGCCCTCCAGGGAGACAGAGCCACCTCACAAGACCTTGGCAAAGCATCCCTGGACACTGATGAGCAGGCAGGCCCCCCACACAGTCCTGGATTCTCACCATGCAGCAGCCCCACCCAGGAAACCACTGTCACCCCTAACACCCAATCAAGACCATCAGGCCAGGGGAGGTGTACCCACGCCAGTGTACCCAGGGCACAGACTGGTGGAACACAGCTACAGAGGCCACAGTCTCCCACTCCCAACATGGAGGAAGGTGAGGGCCCCAGTACAAGTGACACATCCAGACCTGTGCAGGGGACACAGGCACAGGGGTCTGGGGCAAGTTCAAGTGTCCCAGTGGGCCAGGGGGGAGGCCACAGGATGGATGCAGCAGCCCAGGATGTTATTGCAGAGGTATTGGGGGTCTACCAACATACCCAAGACAGGTTGGCACAGAATGTGTCCACCCTGGAGCAAAGTCAGATGATGCAGCAGCAACAACACCAACAGGCCATGCAGCAGTGGAAAGTACACAATGCCACAATGGCCACCATTGCTGGGGCACTGCTGCTGTTGGTAAAAAAACAGTCTGACACCCACACCGGACAAGAGACCCCCACATCTGCCCTAGACAAGCAGCATCTGATGACCCAAGCAGCAGAAACATCCCAGGAAATACCCTCCCAGAAAACCCAAGGGCCAACCATGCCACCCCAAGAAGCTCCACAGCAGGCACCCTAATGTGCACTTAGGCCAAGATATGGCACTGGAAACCCAGCTAAGAACAAGGCCCCCTCCAACAATTGACTCTGCTACTAATGCAAAGCAACCATCCCACCCATTCAGCAACAACACTTAGCTGAGGGCAATGCGAAGTACTGTTCGACAATATGGACCCATCTAAACCATCCAACAAGGCAGCCACCAAGTTGGTTTTGAGGACACCCAACTCTTACGACTCCCATCACTGTATATAGCACAATTCACTCAATTCTACCAATAAAACACATTTCACACTTGTAACACTGTCCCCTGTCTTAAATTGTGAACAAAGTGGAGTATGGATGCAACTGGCATTGAACAACTGCTTGATGGTGGTACTGTGTGCCCAAATAGTGGCAAGGAGGGAATGCATATATTTTCTGTCAATTCCATGCAGAGGTGGTCCATTTATCGCCTATCATGACCAATCCCCCCTATATGACAGAGCACACTGACAGTATTACTCACTAACCCCAATGACAGGCTTAAGTCCCACACAGTTATTGGAAGTAGAGTTGTATCAGTTGGTTCCTGGAATGGACATCTTCCCCTTCCTCATCCTCACCATCACTCTCCTCACCTCTCTGAGGTAGCTGATTGGGACCTATAGCACCCTCCATCTCCAAGAGGGGGATAGAATGTCTCACTGCCATGTTGTGCAGCATGCAGCAGGCCACCACTATTCTACACACCTTATCAGGCCCATAGGCCAGGAAACCCCCAGATATATGTAGACACCGGAATCTATCCTTCAGGAAACCTACAGTATGCTCCATTACCCTCCTAGTACATCCATGGACCTCATTGTATTTCCTCTCTGCATCCGTCCTGGGATTCCTCACTGGTGTCAGGAGCCAACGCAAGTTTGGATAGCCAGAATCACCTACAAAATGTTTCAATACAGACTTGTCATTGTTATGTCCCTTAGTCAGACAGGCTGGTTTTCTGCAATATGTCAGTTATTGACAGGCTAACTTACCTATAATCCACCCTCTGTCGTCTTGTAGTTGTTCTATCTTCTGTGGCACATTACTGTTCCTTAATACAAATGAATCATGGACTGAACCTGGAAACATGGCATTCACATGTGAAATGTACTGGTCTGCAGTACACACCAATTGGGTTTTCATGGAGTGAAAGTTCTTCCTGTTTCTGTACACCTGTTCACTCACTCTTGGGGGGATGATGAGTATGTGTGTGCCACCGATGTCACCTATGACATGGGGAATGTTTGCAAAGGCATAGAAGTCCGACCTGATGGCAGGGAGGTCAATACTTTGGGGAAACTGCACATAGGATTGCAGATGTTGTACAAATGCATTCAGAAATCTTGTCAGTACCTGGCTGAACATTGGCTGTGAGAAACCAGCATCCATGCCCACTGTCTCTTGCAATGAGCGTGTTGCCAGGAAATGGAGTGCGGAGTGCACCTGCACCTCAGTTGGAATGGCATGCTGATTACAGTTTCCCGGAGTTAGTGCAGGATCCAGTAATGCATAAAGGTCCTGAATGGTTGCACGTGTGAGTCTGTAAGTGATTGTGATCTGACGCTCCACCATGGTCCCCATATCCACAAGTGGTCTGTACACCGATGGTACCCTTCCTCACCACAAGAGTCAGTACCTACGAGGGTTACAAAAAGGAGTGATGAAGACATATACATAGGCACACTTCTCAACATTTCTGCACTGCATTGTTCATTGTAGTGTCTCTACAATAACTGCTACCTGACAGATATACATGTACATCACTAGGAGGGAACAGAGTAATTCATGTGTGCTACTATATGGAATGGATAGAGGCCTAGGCGCTTTGTGTGGCTAGTAGGCCCTGCATTGTGAGTAGTAGGAAATTCAAGATAAGTAGGTGATGGCAAAATGTCTGCCCACTGTAGATCTGCCCCTTCGTTGTGGAAGTGACCTCATACCGCTAGCGGTTGAAGTCACAGCATAAGGCGGTGTTGACTGCTGTTCGCACCCTCATTGGCTAACATGGATGCCAATGGGGAATCCTGGTGTATCTTGATCGCCACCGTCAGTGATGGTGTATACCGCCTCGGAACGTACGTGCGTTCGTCATCGTTTGATCACTTGACTCCCTGATCTCGTGCGTACAAGTACCACTCTGTGTACTGCTGTGGCCTGCCTCTGGCTACGGATGTGCCACGTGGTGCAGGTGAAAGGGCCCCGGCCTTCACCCAGGAAGAACTGGAGAAGCTAGTGGACCGGGTCCTGCCCCTGTATGGCAAACTCTATGGACGAGCAGAGGTACAGGTGAGTCTGGGTTTGGAGGGCACTGTGTGTGTAATGGATGGTGTGGATTGGACATATGTGTGCTTCTCTGAGCCTGCATGGGCCATGGTGCATGGAATGCTGCATGCGACTGTCCTGTATGTCTGAGAGTAATGTCTGTCCCATGTTGGACAATTTTCCAGCTGTTCCTATCGTGCATGTGCCTGACCTCTGTGTTCCATTTCTTGTCGCCCTTCTAGGTCAGCGCCCACCAGAAGAGGGCACATTGGCATGCCATTGCCAAGGATTTGCGGACCCTGGGGATCTACAACCGGCGGAGCACCCACTGTCGAAAGAGGTGGGAGGACCTGCGGCGCTGGGTGCGAAAGATCAGTGAGGCCCAGCTGGGGAAGTCCTCCCAATGTGGAAGGGGTGCCCGTCGGGCACTGACCACCCTCATGCGACGGATCCTGGCGGTGGCGTACCCAGATCTGGATGGGCGCTTGAAGGCTGCACAACAGTCACAAGGGGGTGAGTACTCATTGACCATACTGCAGTCTGAAAGGATGACTGGGTGTGCAATAGGGCTCATGCTGCTTAGAGCAGGGAATTTGACTGGTGTCCATCTACTATATGTTCCCCAAAGGGTGTTAGGGGTGTCCCTGTCAGGTTTCACCTACCTCAGCTCCAAAAGTATTTCAGGGGATGGGTGTAGAGCAGTATTCTGGTCAGTAGTCAGGGGCATGGCCATGGGCATAGTGTACGGTGCTGCCTGTTGGGTGTGTCTGGCCATTCTGTATCTGCATTCAGCTATTTACAAGTGTCTCTCCTGTTTTGTCTCCCCATCCCTATTCTCTTGTGTTGGTTTGGTACAGCATCAACATCAGGCAAGGGAGCTGAGGCACCGGCAAGTGGGGAGGCAGCGGCCCACGGATCCTCCGAGGCAGAGACAACGTACGCCCAGGGGACCAGTGGTTGGGAGGGCGAGGAGACTTCCACGGGGGAGGCTCCTACCACAGGAGGTAGTGACTCTGAGACCTCCTCCGATGGGGTGCCCCCGGCGGTGGCGGACCCTAGTGCACACACCACTACCGTGAGATCTTCCGCCACCCCCATACCATCATCGCCCTCCCTTCTGCTCCCCACAGAGTTGCCCGTGCCCACCCACTCAGAAAGGTGGGCGTCTCCTTCACCCCAAGCACCTTCTCCCCTGCCCCAATCAGCCCTGCTGCCCTCACAGAGGAGGCTATTGACCTCCTGAGAACCATCTCTGTAGGGCAGACAACCATCGTCAATGCCATCCAAGGGCTAGCATCAGAGGTGCAGCAGACCAATGCCTATCTTGATGGCATTCACAGTGCCGTGTCTGCCCTACAAAGATCTTTTCACTCTCTGGCCCCCTCTCGGATGGCAGCCAGTTTCCCTGGCCAATCCGTCACCCCTCCAATCACCTCTGCCCCTTCCAACACCCCACTCCCTTCACCCGTCCAAGGCACACAATCAGACCCACTGACAGGCACATCAACACACAAGAAGCACACTTCAAAACACAAGCACCACACCTCCTACCACAAGCATTCACACAGCCAACAGACACCTGCACACACAACGTCCACTTACCCCACTGTGCCCACCTCTTCCGCCTCCCTGTCTGTCCCCTCTACATCCACACCCTCATGCACTGCTCCTTCACTCACTGTTACTGCTCCTCTTCCTGCACTCACCACAATAGCAGACAGCAATACATGCACCCCATACACCACACCTGCACTCACCACCTCTACTGTAGTTGACACATGCAGCACACTCACCAGATTTGCAGACACCCACCCAACATACATCCACACTAGTTGTCTGTCTTCTCCCACTGTGTCCACCCCCACCTCCCAAGACACACAAACGCACCAAGATACCCACCCATCAGACATCCACCACACAACAGCATACTGAGCAGTCACCTGCACCCACTACACGCACCCCTACATCCACTCCCTCTGCCTCCACTCCCATTCCCTCTTCCACACCCACCCCAATTGCTCCCAAGAAACTTTTCCTCTTCTGTGCTGACCTCTTCCAACCCACTGGCCAAACCCGTCTTGTCCCCAAACGTGCCCACCTCCTTGCCCTTTCCACTCCTTCCATATCACAGCCCACCCAGGTCCACCCTTCACATTCCCGTGTCCCTTCCCCAGAGAAGAAGAAGGCCCGGTCAGAGCCTAGGCCATCTAGCTCCACCCAAGCCAAACAGCCCCCACCCCTTTCAAAGGAGAAGCCCACCCCCCTCCACCCTTCACAAGAAAGTCAAAGGCCCACCCCCGTTGAAAATCCCCACCCCGCCACTCCCTACCCCCCTTCTGTGAGGTGCCTGGATCCCCATATGGTGCTCCATTCTGTGGAGTACCGAGCACTTTTGTGAGTCAGGTGGGGCCCGTTCTGGCCCAGACAATTGGGATTTTACGGACTGGCCATTAGCCCTGTTTGCACTGTTTGGCTCAGTGAGCTTCTTATTAAACTTTCTGTGTGGCCTGTGTTTGGTCTGCACGCAGTTACACCCTGGTGTTTGTTTTGATTTTTTATGGGTGTGGGGCTTTTGTATGTACTATGGTCAAGTTGCATTAGCCTTCGGTCGGGTACGTACCTCTTGGGGTGGGGTGTATGACTTGTGCAGCTGGGAAGGGCTGGGGGGCGTTGCCTGATGGGTGGAGTGGGTGGGTATGTAACTGTGCCCTTTCCTCCCTTGTGTCATAGGTTGCGGTACTTACCGCTGTCATCTTCGTCAGCGGTCTCGGTCGTGTAGGTATATGGCAAGAAACAGGGCCGGCATGATCTGCAGCTCTCTATCCATGGCTGCACGTTCTGTGGGGCTCCGGTACGTGGTTCCTTATATTTGGTTCATTTCCGCCTGGCTTTGTGTGGCGGTGGTTCCCGCCCCGGAACTGGTGGCGGAATGGTGGTTCATTATTTGATGGGCGGGTTGGGCCTTTCAGACGGCCTGTGGGCGGACGCTGCCGTCGTCGGCGGGACTCCTCTCCTGGTGGTGGGTGGTTCGCGGGATGTGTGTGTTTCGTTTGGATCATTATTTGGCAGTCCGGACTGCTCCTCTGTTGGCGGTATCTATCGCCACCGCCGGCGTAGCGAAACGGACCGCCATGTTCGTAATGAGGACCTAAATCTTAGTATAGCGCTTAGAAACACAACAGCTCCAACTGGGGCTATCACAGCATCTTGACAGAATTACTTCCAACAGTCCGCCGCCACTCACAAAGGAGTACAGGCTGGTCACAGTCACACAGATCCCAGGTACAGTACCTTGGAAAATTATGAGGGAACAAAGACATTGCACAGGGTCAAGAAGGTGAGGTGTGGTTGGAGATGGTGTGTTAATTCCTTGCTGCTGCCAGGGAGGTGAGGCATCGGATCCTTAGTGCTAGGCAGGGGAGGTGAGGCATCAGTTCTTATGGTTGCAGGGTGGGGTGAGGCGTTGGTTCTTATGGTTGCAGGCGGGGTGATGCTGCTTCAGCGGTGAGGCATCAGTTCCTTACAACAAGGTGCAGTTGATGAATCCAGCAGGTCAAGATGCAACGCATCGACTTTGCAGTGTCACAATCCCTCCGAGGGGCTGCAGGTGCTGCACAGGAGTTGGAGTTGTGGGTCAAAGATGTCGGAGACACAGCACTCAGGACTCATGCTGTGGTGGGACTTCGGAGGTGCTGTGATGGCATTGGGCCTTTGTTGCTGTAGGAGGCTGGCCTGGTTTGTAGTGGGTACCTAAGGTATTTCCACATTATACCAGGTCCAGTTATCCCTTATTAGTGAAATGTACAGTGTTTAGAAGCCAAGCTCTCTAGGAGTAGTGTGGTTGAGCAGCCAAGGCCTAACTAGGAGACATGCAAACTCATGCAATACCACTGTAGTAGCACAGTTCTCACACACATGAAACAAAATACTCAGTTTTACAAAAATAAAGGTACTTTATTTTGGTGACACAAATGCCAAATACCATAGAGACCATACTCCCTTAGGAGGTAAGTAATGCACAAATTATATACACTGGTATGCTGAAATAGCTGTAAAACAGTTAGAAAACAGTGTAAATAGTGAAAATCACAGTAGTTAGAAATGGGCCTGGGGGAACACAAACCATATACTAAGAAAGTGGAATGCGAATATTGGTTTCCTACCTAGGCAGTGTAGTGTGTAGAGGAGCACTGGGAGTATTAGAAAACACCAAAGGTAAGTAGTAGAAACCATCCCAGAACCCAGGAAAGCAGAAGTAAATCACAGTAAACTTCCTAGAACACAGAAGAACACAAGAAAGAATATAATGCAAGAACCAGAAGAGACTGCAAGATACCAACAGTGGATTCCTGGACAAGAAGACCTGTGGAAGAAGGGGACCAAGTCCAAGAAGCACAGAAAAGTCCAGGGAGAACAGGAGCCCCTGCTAACTCGGATGAAGGTGCCAAAGAAGAACCACTGGTGAATTACAACAGTCAGTACTGCACCCAAGAAGAGGGATGTGGGTTTCTGCTTGGTGCAGATGATTTCCCACTCCAGATGGATGATTACAGTCTAGTTTGCATCGCTGGATTCCGCCAACAGCCTTGGCATACGCAAAACTTGCACTTAGCAGAAATTGACGCTGCAGGAGGGACCTGGTGGACTCTACCCAGGAGGTCGAATCAGAGGGGGCTCTCAGCAACTCAGAGAGCCTTCAGAAGACAAGGCAGCGCACACAGGAATCCACCAGCATGGTGACAAAGAAGGTGCAAAAGGAGGCCCATTCAGCACTACACAAAGGGATCCCACGCCACCGGAGAACCACTCAGGAAGCTGTGCGTTGCAGGAAGGAGTGTCGGGGCTACAGCTGCACGTTGCACGAAGAACTTCATGGAAGGATACCAACAAGCCTTGGTAACTGCAAAATACGTGGTGCATGGGGGTACTGTATTGCATGGGGAGGCAAGCTCTTACCTCCACCAAAGTTGGACAGTAGGGCATCAGGACCATTGGGACCACTTTAGTCTACCACGTGTGATGCTGGATCCTCGCACTTTATCGGGAGAAGGGACCCAAGCCACCGGTCGTAGCTGCAGAGGGGTACCTGCTGGGCAGGGAAGTGACTCCTTCACTTCAAAGGAGATTCCTTCATTCTTCTGGTGCAGACTGAAGACAGGCTGTCCTCTGAGGATGCACGACCAGAAAACAGTTACAGTTGCTGGAAGGAGCTGAAGATACAATGTTGCAAAAGTCATCTTTCCTTCTTTGTTGCAGTTTTTAGAGTTCCTGGAGGGTCCAGATGCAGTTTCTTTGGGAAGAAGGCGAAGTAAAGGGTGCAGAGGATTCCTGCTGGAGTCTTGCAATCCGAATCTGAAGAACCACCCAAGAGAGAGATCCTAAATAGTCCTGAAAGGGGGATTGGTTAGCTACACAGGTAAGTACCTATCAGGGGAGGGCTTTGAAGTTACCTGCTGGCACTGGCTATTCGGATGCTCCCAGAGTTCCCTGCGAACTTGGAATCCAAGATGGCAATGCCCAGGGACCCTCAGGAGGAGCTCTGAGCACCATCCCTGGGGTGGTGATGAACAGGGAAGTGGGCAATCCCCTTTCCTTTGTCCAGTTTCGCGTCAGAGCAGGGACTGGGGGTCCCTGAACCAGTGTAGACTGGATTATGCAAGGAGGGCACCATCTGTGCCCTTCAAAGCATTTCCAGAGGCTCTAGGAGGCTACCACTCCCAATCCTGTAACACCTATTTCCAAAGGGAGAAGGTGTAACACCCCTCTCCCAGAGGAAATCCTTTCTTCTGCCTTCCTGGGCTTCAGCCGCTCAAGCAACATGGGGAGCAGAAACCTGCCTGAGAGGTGGCAGCAGCTGGGGCTTCCTGGGAAATCTCAGAAGGCTGTAATGGCTGTACTGGAGGTCCTCTAGGGAGTCCCCAGAGTGCATGGAATCATACAACCAATGCTTGCAAAAGCCTTGGGGTATGATGTCTGATACCAAACATGGCCCTATTTGGAGTTACCATTGTGGAGCTGGACATAGGTAGTGACCAATGTCCAGTGCACACATAAAATGGCGTCCCGCACTGACGAAGTCTGGGAAAACGGTCCTGGAGGTCGTGGGGGTACCTTTGCTAGTGCAGAGGTGCCCTCACACACAGGTACTCTGCACCCTGACTTCAGGGCTCTAAGGCCTGCTATACGGGTGACTTATAAGTGACCTGGTGCAGTGTAAAGGGAAGTGAAAGGGTGCATGCACCTTTTCACCCAGGCTGCAATGGCAGTCCTGCAAAAGCCTTTGCATGGGCTCCCTGAGGGTGGCAAAAGAAATGCTGTAGTCCACAACTACTCGAGTCCTGGTTAGCAGGATCCCAGTAGACACAGTCAAACACACTGACAAACTGTCCAAAAGTGGGGGTAACCATGCTAGAAAGAGGCTACTTTCCTACAGCTGCACATTGTAGTCATTGCTCTCAGCAGGGACCATGGCTTCGCTGCAGACAGCAGCGCGGAGTCGGACAGCGGCCCTTGTTTCCGAAGTCGCTCTGTAGTCGATGTGTTTAGTTTCTTCTTGGCTGCACCAGAGCTCACTTCCAAGGCCCTAGGATCTGGATTTAGCACCACTTGGCAAGTCAGGACTTTAAGCAGGCACTGGCAGGTGAAGTCTTTGATGGCCCTGAGACTTCTTAACAGGGGGCAAGCTCAGTTCAAGCCATTGGAGAACCTTGGAAAGCAGGATGTAGAAAGCAAAGTCCAGTCGTTTAACTCCCAGGACAGCAGCAGCAAGCAGTAGTCCAGCACAGCAAAGCAACAGACAGACTAGCAGTCCCTCCTACAACATCCAGCTCTTCTTTCTGGCAGGATGTCCTCAGTCCAGAAGTGTTTCAAAAATGTGGGCCCCAAGGTCTAGTACTTATACCCATTTCTGTCTTTGAAGTAGACAAACTTCAAAGAGAAGTCTTTGTAGTACATAAGGCCCTGCCTTTCTTGCCCTAGCCCCGGACACAATCCAGGTGGCTGGAGACTGCTTTGTGTAGGGACAGGCACAGCCCTATTCAGGTGCAAGTGTCAGCTCCTCCCGCCACTAGCTCAGGAAGACTCATCAGCCTGGTGATGAGCCATCAGGATATGCAAGGCACACCTCAGCTCTCTTTGTGTGATTGTCTAAAGTAAATGCACAAAGAGCACAACTGTCATCCTGACTCAGACGTGTATTCCACAGACTGACAGAGGCACAGAATGCTTAAGCAAGAAAATACCTACTTTGTAAAAGTGGCATTTTGAAACCGACAATTCAAAAACCAACTACACTGAAATGATGAGTTCAGAGGCCCCAAACTCCATTTCTCTATCTGCTCCCCATGGGAAATTACACATAAAAGGTATTTCAAGGCAATCCCCATGTTACTCTTACCCTATGGGAGTATTTCACTATCAGGATATGTAAAACACACCAGTATAAGTCTTGCCTTTCAAATACATTTCACCCTGCCCATGGGGCTGCCTTGGGCCTACTTTAGGGGTGGCTTAGATGTAGTAAAAGGGAAGGTTTGGGCCTCACAAGTGGGTACATTTTCCAGGTCAAAATGGCAGTTTAAAACTGCCCACACAGACACTGCAGTGTCAGGTTTGAGACATGATTACATGGCTACTCATGTGGTGGCACAATCAATGCTATAGGCACTAGTAGTATTTGATTTACAGGCCCGGGGCACACATGGTGCACTATACTAGGGACTTTCCAGTAAATCAAATATGTCAATAATGGATAAATCAATCACAAAACAATTTAGACAGAGAGCACTTATACTCTAGCACTTGTCAGCAATGGTAGCGTGCCCAGAATCCGAAAGCCAGCAAAAACTAAAGTCAGCACAGGATCAAAAACAGGGGATCAGAAGCAAAAAGACAGGGGAAACCATGCCAAGAGCTGCCAGGTCTAACAAAGATGAAGAGTCTTTACAAGATTAGTTGAAGCGGTTTACTCTTTTACAACTATGTACTCACTATTATTCACATAGCCATGTGAATGTACTAAGGCCAGATATAGGATTACCAAAAGGCTCCTTGTTATCCAAACACATCTTCTTCTGCAACAAATCAGTGAATTCTGGAAATATTCATTCTGGTTCAGTTCAATTAAACAAATCTGACTAAAACACCTAAAAACAATGGTTTTCAACAGCAAAGGCTAGAAATGGAAATCTGTCTCCCAAGGTTTTAGTGACATCTAATAGTTTGGGTGATCTTCTCAAAATTTAAACAATTGCGTAGGGCCCCTTTTGAAGTCACCAACACAGAAGCATTGAGAGGTTTCATTACAATCTCATGATGGAAGGAAGAACATCTGTGGGGCTGATCTACAGTTCACGGGAGAGCGTTAAATTCGTCCGGACGGAGAAGGATAATACATCCATCATCCCGAGGGACCTAAGTCTGCCAAATTTAGAATTGTCCTCTGGCCCTGTGAACAACTCTCTACGTTGACAGGAATTGCTGTCATGGTGGTTCCTGTCTACGCAAAAAAAGTTTGAAGGGCAATACTGTCAGATATGGTGGCCAACCGACAAACCTTTCAACAGTTTTTTATTTTGTAAAAACAAACTGTGGGAGTTTGTTTTTGAAAAAGAAAAAAATAATGTCCCCGCATGCTGACAGTTATCTCCCAAGGGTTTGGGGACTTTATTTTTCTTCCTTTACCTTACAGCCAGATTTCACCCTAAATGGGGTGGACTGTTGAAAGCTATCCCCAGGTGAAACCTATTCCATCAGGGTCCCAGAGGAAGTATTTCATCAGGGAGCCACAAGCAAAGGAATGGGAATATAATTAATTGTACTGTATGTATCTTGAATATGAATACTCCCACTAAATCAGAGAAATGCATGTATGCATCAAAGACACAGAAGAAAATTAACTCACAGAGATATTTTAATCATTGTCCTTATTACAAGCAGTGTGAGAAATAAGACACTTAATAAACAGATACATTTTGGGACCTCACATCTTTTGACCTACTCATTATCCAGACAGGGAATGTGGGTCTACTACTAAGTCTTTAGAGCACATCCCGACATGCCTGCTCCGCCAACCTCGCACTCGCAACAGTCCCCCGCATTCACCGTACAACAACCAGCGGCAGATCCTTCTCCCACCTCGCCGCCAAAACCTGGAACTCCCTCCCCGCCAACCTATGTAAGACCCAGGACCTCCTGACCTTCAGGAAGCGCCTCAAGACCTGGCTCTTCCAGCAGTAGCACCCACCCTGCGCCCTGAGTCCTTCCGGGTGAGTAGCACGCTCAACAAATTGATTGATTGATTATCTTTAATTTGTCATTCTCTGGCTGTAGCTCAGGCACAGCCTTTATGCTAGGTGATGGCTCTTGCAGACGTAGCAATAATGCTGTCCCCAAGTAGGAGTATCCAAAACAAGGATACAATGATGCAGAAGATCACAGCAACTGGCTATCATCAGCCTCCCTATGCAGTTAGCAGGCACAAACAATAGGGCAGCCCTGCTTAGAAACTTTTGGCCTGATTTAAAATTTGATAAACTGACTTGACTCCATTAGGCTTACAGAGTAAAACATTCCATCACCCTTATGGAGTACTATCCCCCGGCCTAGTGCCATCACTGTGATTCCTGTTGATGCATTGAAAGTCTGACATATGGATCAGTCACCATGAGGGAGCTGTATGGTGCACTATCAATTCCTTTTTTACTTTCAAAAAGAAAATCCCAAAGTGAGACTGGATTTTTCCTTTTGAATAATAATGACTCCTATGCAATGAGAGTTTTCTCCCATGGCATGGTGGTAATTTACACATTTTCACTGACCTTTCCCATGAGGTATAAATAGTAAAAATTGGACACTCTAAATCAGTAGGCAGTAAAATGGCTAAATCCCTAATGGTCCTTACTCTGTCTGGCATTTGATGGGTATATCATTGGAGAAGACAGAGGCCCTCATTATGACATTAGCGGTAATTACATGCCAACGTAGCCTACACATCTCCTATCTAACAGCACAGCAATGCTCAAAAAGGTGTGTACCTACTTAAATGATCTATGCATCATTGTTCTGCCATTAGTCACATAATAAATGCTGCAGGTATTCCACATGTGACAGGCCAACTAATGACTATCTTCGGGATGACAATCAAGGGCCACATGATCTGTGATTTGTAAATGGAATTGCCAGGACGGTATGCAGTTGCTAATCATGAGGGGGTATCCTAGGTTGGAACAAATGAATGTTAGAATTACATGTCTGTCTTCTACACTGGGATCCTCACACCTAGCTACACATATTTCATAAACCTAACCCTGTGCCTCAGGGGGTGATACACATGCAACACATACTTTCAAACATCAAGGACAGCCAGGAAGCTGTGGACAGCTATCCATGGGTTTAGTCAGTCCACCAACGGTAAGAAGGGCTTCCAACTAGGATAGACACAAACATTGGACAATCACATCCACATGTATTTACTTAAATGCGGACAATTGTCCACATCATTTGATATCACTAATACCTTTCCAAAAACATGCACAATGATGCAAGCACCCATCTGGGCTTGAGCTGCATGTACACCTATGACATTCTACTCAAGTGCCACATAAACATAGTACAATATGTGGAACTAGATGCTGCTAGGAAGTCAAACATACAGTGCTACATGTTCATTAGTTAACAGGGAGGCTCAAGTCTGTGGGTAATACTTCGGCATCACTGGTCTGTGTGAATCAGGGTATGACTTGCTGAGTAAATCATGAAAATGGCTACCTCCAACATTTTCATTGGCATAAATGTAGCAACAAATATCACCCTGTTCACCTGCCCATGCCTACAGTGAAGCACTAGGGCCCGTATTTATACTTTTTGACGATAAACTGCGCTAACGCAGTTTAGCGTCAAAAAGTTTAGCGCCGGCTAACGCCATTTTGAAGCGCCATGCGGGCGCCGTATTTATTGAATGGCGTTAGCCGGCGCTAGCAGACCGGCGCTGCCTGGTGTGCGTGGAAAAAACCCACGTACACCAGGCAGCGCCGGCGTTGGGGAAAATGGCGTTAGGGCGTCTTAAAAATGGTGCAAGTCAGGTTGACGCTAAAAAATCGCCTCCACCCGATTTGCGCCATTTTTAACGACGCCCAGACGCCATTTACATGACTCCTGTCTTAGTAAAGACAGGAGTCATGCCCCCTTGCCCAATGGCCATGCACAGGGGAATTCTGTCCCCTGGGCATGGTCATTGGGCATTGAGGCATGTAGGGGGGCACAAATCAGGCCCCCCTATGCCAAAAAAAAATATAAACAAAATAAATAATTATACTTACCTGAACTTACCTGAATGTCCCTGGGATGGGTCCCTCCATCCTTGGGTGTCCTCCTGGGGTGGGCAAGGGTGTCAGGGGGGGTCTCTGGGGGCATGGGAGGGCAGCTGTGGTCTAATTTTGAGCCCACAGGTCCCTTAACGCCTGCCCTGACCCAGGCGTTAAAAAGAGGCGCAAATGCAGCGTTTTTTGCCCCGCCTACTCCCGGGCGTGATTTTTGCCCGGGAGTATAAATACAACGCATTTGTGTCGCAGTCATTTTTTTGGACGGGAACGCCTACCTTGCATCTCATTAACGCAAGGAAGGCGTTCACGCAAAAAAACTACGCTCTTTCCTCATACTTTGGCGCTAGACGCGTCTAACGCCAAAGTATAAATATGGCGTTAGTTTTGCGCCGAATTTGCGTCGAAAAAAACGACGCTAATTCGGCGCAAACGGAGTATAAATATGCCCCTAGATTCCCAAAATATGACTCTTTGCCACTGATTGTCCAACTCAAATATTGAAAAACATGTCAAACTCCAGTCAAGTCACACATCAGATCATGTGCCAGCACATCATACCTTGCTATGTGTCCAACACACAGGAGTCAATCAAACAACAGCTGCAAACACAACGCAGAA
This sequence comes from Pleurodeles waltl, assembly GCF_031143425.1. Lineage (NCBI taxonomy): Eukaryota > Metazoa > Chordata > Amphibia > Caudata > Salamandridae > Pleurodeles > Pleurodeles waltl. Next base: position 487,280,452 of record NC_090436.1, read on the forward strand.
CTATCATATCAACACTTACTGCATATGTTTGGGTCCGCAAATCAAGACACTTCTCCAGTTGTTCAGGGGGCTGGTCTACCTGTAAAACATGGAAGGGTGAAATGTGTTTAATGTCTGTGCACTGTACAACACTTGGAACAAAAATTCACTGTGTGTGACATTATATATGATAGACCAGCACCACAGGCATGTAGACATCTCAACAGACATACCACTGCAAACATGTATTGACCCTCTCACTCCAGTGAGTGATACACACACATATGCACACATGCTGTGGCCTAACAATCATGTGGTGAAAACATGATTACTCAATTGGGTGCAGATTCATTTATAGAGGGTACTCCATTTCTTCATTTGTTGTTATGAGAGACATGCCAAGCCACATTCCTGGTGCACTGCAATACCAGTCACTCAGATATTGTGGCTTGTGCATGAAGGGACAATCAGTTACTGTGTGATGCTCATGTGGGTTGACTTTAGCTCATGAATTATTATGCTTTCTATGGTCCATTATATGTGTGCCTGTGTTGTCTGTAGGTTACATATGTCACATTGCCAGTGTACCCAGAGCCGTATATTCCCCCTATGACACCATGATGGCAGGGATCCTGTGTGTCACTTGATGACAATCTTACGCTAAACATGGATTGGCCATTTATCTAAATCAAAACAACAAAGAAATATATGCTGAGAGTGTCTATTTTGATAATCCGTGACAGAATGCATGGGCACAAGTGTAGTCATTGCACCTGAAATTTGTTACTCAGGGCCCTGTGTACCTATATCAGGTATTGTAAATCACAGTTAGCCACATTCATCATCTTACATCATCTTACATTTGCCAAGATGGGTGATCCGTGGGTATACAACGAGCTGACACTGTCCCCTAATTGAAACATGGTTTAGCAAATGTCCTACTGTGGCAATCTTGATTAGGTAGGTCTCAATTTGTATGCACCTTGGGAACGCCAGCAGTCACAGGAATGCTGGTCTGCTGATCTTAGCATACACCCATGTCTGTGATAGCCTTCATACTGAGAAGTTAACTATTGTACATATGCTGCACTAATCAGCAGGGGTGTAGCAAACGTAAACTAGCAAACTATTTCGTCACTTTATATGTATGATGGAAGCGGTCAGGGGTCCCTTGCATAACATCATACAAGTAATAATTTGTGACCATGCATTCACCAACTTCATGTATCCCATGAAGACCCATTAACTTATGAGAATTGCATGGCTGTAAAGTGACAGATGGCAAATGCATCAGCTCTGTTCCAGCAATTGTGCTTAAAGAAAATTAAAACACACAGGAACAATGAACAGAGGGTCACATGTTTTACTTTTCTTCAATGTGTAGAATTTGCTTCATGTTTTACGCTACAGCTATGGAAAGTAGTACTAAACATTTAGATGTTATCCTGTGTACATTACTTTGGCATCCATTTCTAATGTAAATGCTGCACAAACCAAGTCAAAGTATCAGCCCAAGATATTACCAGAGGTTAGAAAGAACTTTGTATGTACGGCCATGAATACAGTTCAGACATGTATTCCAAATAATTCTCGACTACATTCATTCCTTGCTTTAGCATGTGAAATACATCTCATTCCTGGTACACTCACAGACCATGAATAAAACATAAGTTTGATCCGCATTACCATCATCTATTAAAGCAACACTAATTGACAAGATCAAGTTGTGTTTTGTAAGTTTGTGCAGCTTTTGCGTCAACAAATGACGGTAATGTGTAGCAAATATTGTATAAATCAGGGCCACTGTATATTTAACTTGCATTCCACGTGTCCCCAAAAATTGCAAGCAGCATGTCAAAAAATCTGCTACTGTCACTATAGAACATTTAAATGGCCACATTAATCTGAATTGTACTCACCAACAGGGCCACCAATCACCACACCCAGGTGGTCCAGCAGGTCTTGCTCTCTGGCAACAAGGTCAGCCCAGCGATGCTTGAGTTGGTGGTCATTGCGCAGTGTGTTGAATATTCTCTTCAGATGGTACAGCACCTTGGACCACCTGAGCCTCCTCGCCTCCATGTGATACCTCTGTATCACCCTGCCACCAGCCTCTAACATCAGTGGTAGGAAGTGGCACACCAGCCAAATGAAAGCACCCAGCTCCTCCTCACCCATTCTCCCCAGACGTGGCCTTCCCAACATGACAAAAAGTTATAGGGATAGGAATAAGGAAATAGGAAAATACAGGGAAAGAAGCTAGGAAATTGAAATAAAAAGAACCCACAAACAGCCCAACAATACCCCAACTAATAATACCCACTACTCACTCCCAACAGTACAAAGACAAAATCAGACTAAAAAAATGGCAAAAACACACTTACACTTATTTACTGAGACAATTACAAATACAACAGATGACAAATGGAATGGCACACAGGACATCAAAGCACAATTTGGACAGACAAAACTCTCAGCACAGCCACACAGTCTAGAAAATTCACAGACTGCAAAGTGGAAGGGAAAGTACACCCACTGTACCATTTCTGTAAACAGGATATCCTAATACATCACTTCCTGTCTCAAATGCGGTGCGTTTTTATTATGATGAGTGAAAGTTTTATGCCACTTACAGGCTTTGCGTCAACATTTTTTGACACAAATGCTTAAAAATTCACCCGCATTCAAAGATCAATATATTTTTCATGTAAAACCAAATTTATGGGGTGCAGTGTTGGAATTACCGCTAGGGACCAATGGATGTATAATGGCTGAGAGCATCATTTATCAACGCATATGCGTCAAAATATCTGTATTTAACTGTGTTTGTGTGATTTTTCTCATTTTTAAGATACATGAAAGCTGTAACTATACAGAGATATTCTGTTTGGGCCTGCTGTGTGTGTTCTAGTGTTTGGGCACATGTGGCAGACCACACTACTGCGGACCATAATACTAATGTTGTTATGCCAGATAAGCACTCTTGACTGATGCAAAAGCAACCCAAATATTTAGAATAAAAATTGGTATTCTCTAGTTTGAGAAGGTGGTGCGTCAATAGAGGATAGCAAGGCTACGCAACTTAATACATTCACTCATGGCCTGTGTGTATATGTCTTTGAATTGGCTATTTCAATTGTTGTTGTGACTCTGTGTAATTGTCACAAGACGTGTTTTGCATAATGTGCTTGTATGCATGTGTTGCAAATATGGATAGCCATCAGATGCCATTCATTGTGGTACATCATTCAGGATATGTGTTTGTCATACCCGTAGCATCTAATGCTGTGTGAACTTCCGGGACTTGGGGGACAAAACATCTCCCATGACAAATTATGCACAGGATAGATAGAGGACGGTTGATAATGGCAGTGTTATAAGGGTAAGCCATCACATGTACTGGAATGTTGGATACCACTTCCTGGTCACTTGTTTGCATACTACCCATGAGTCAGGCATTTGAACATGCTAGGTAGGTAGAGTGTTTGTGACACAGAGTCCCAAAACCAATCCAAAAGAGTTATGTTACACCACATTTTGAGTCATAGAAATGACCTATGTTTCTCCTGTGGCAGTGGAGGACCAGCAGACCATGCTGCATGTGTTCATACATTTCCAGTGGTTCATTGCACAAAGGTGCCCAGTTCAAGTGTGTGGCATTGTGCACCCTGTGTCAGTATTGGCCCCCTTGTTGTCACAGTTAGGTGCGGGTCTAGTCATGAGCCTGTGGAGCCATTCCCTGCATTAACAAAGTATCCTTCAAAGCAGAATTGACATGAAGGCAAAGTTAACTGACAACACACATGGGGATAGTCCAGCTATGGCACTGCAGAACTTTTATAAGGCTGACAACAGGGCAACCTGTGTGTGCTTAAAAACTTTATGGATCAGTAATAGGAAACAGGTAGGTTTCTTCACAACATTTGTACACAGGGTGGACTCTAAAATCCCCACTGCAACAGGGAACATCAGTGCCTCTGTGCTGATTAATCTCACAGATATTCACCACGCAAGCACCATCAATAGTTTGTGGCCAATGTGAATCTGTGTGTGGACCGTCAGGGCACAAACACGTTTTGTCCTTTCATACACACTAGCAAACGTTGTTTTTTGTGCTGGAGGCACCTTACCAAATCTATGCATACAGCCATAGTACACTGTCGCTGTTGTCACTCATGAATACATGAAACCCAGACAAGGGATGGGGGCTGGATTTGGCTATTTGAATACATGTCCCAGACCATAATACGATGAGTAAACTGATTAAACTATACTATACATTTGAGGATTCATCGTAGACCTACCAGACACAACACCCCAGGAGGTAAGAGACAGCATGGAAAGCAACTATGTGACAAATGTTGCCACAGGGAACCTCTATGGTAACGCAAAGACAGGAACCAGTCAGGCTAACAGGATGCAGGGTCAGTCCGGAACAAAAATGAACAAGGCAAATACACAGTGAGCAGACTCTGACTGGGAAAAGCTGGAACAACACTGTGGGAACTAAAAACTGTACTTGTGCTGTGGGCTGCAACGTTCGAAAATACCCCAAGGCCTGTGTTACACAAGTGATTTATACAGCAATGCACAACAAGGATATTCAGAAAATGTCAGCTTCTAAGCAGTTCCAGGCAGCAACAAGGGCATAGCAGAGTCAAATGGCTGGTCTGCATGGAAGTGCTCACAGGCGTGTGCAGCTTCAGTCTCTCACAAGTCCTGTAGGTGAGAATCAAGTTCAAAGGGCCAATAGTACCTTTCACATGGGAAGCAATGGACAGCTGATTACAGATCCTGCCGACTACCAGGCAGTGCATTATCGGACCTGAATCCCATGCAGACAGATGAACTATGATTATGGCATGCCATACTAAAGAGGGAAGCACACAGGAGTCAGATTGGGAGTCTGGGTGTGTGTAGAGGAAGGTTATCAGGATACAAATAGTCCATTTACAGGGCCCCCTAGAGAAGGGTGGGGAGAGACTGAAAACATGGCAGTGGCAGGACTTATTACCTGGGATGGACTGCGCAGGGCATGTCATGTGAGCAATGCTTGTCATACCTGGGGCCCTCGTGCTATCCATTTTCAGCTTAGATGGACTTCTTTTCACACATGCTCCTTGCAAAGATAGCTAATGTCACACTTACTGCTGTCAAGGGTGTGGTCATACATTCCTGTTACCAATGCAATAGCACATCCACTGCCTCCTGTATGAAACACAATTTAACCTTATGATTGATGGTGTCTTAGTTGTGTGTCATGTGCTGCAATGGCCCATGTTGGCAACATGGATGTGTCTCAAAGATGTAGTCCTCTGATTTTGCCCTTCACATGTGAAATAGACAGGACATATGTCATTTCCACTTTGTGTGATGTTGGGTGTACATTCATACCCATCAAATGTGATGTGGCTTTTTCAGTATCCTAATCTGTATTTCTGCAATGCTCCATTAGGCTAAACTCTGATTATGATTCCTAGGGATCATGTGATGCATAAATAATTACACAGACCATGATTGAGTGATGAAGTGAGGTGTTAAATTACATATGGTAAGAAAGTGGTGATGGTGACTATAGTTAAAAGACGTTTTGTACAATGTGTTGTCTCCGATGCAGTCCTGCTGCAGTGTTTGGATGGCCCCCCTCATGTTGCCCAACAGCATCCTCCTCATCCTCCTCTTCAGGCATTTATGGGTCTGGTTCATAGAGGGGAATGTTCCTCCTTACACAAATGTTGTGCAGGATGGCACAGGTCAAAATGATCTTGCACACCATTTCAGGGGAGTATAGGAGGCTGCCTCCGGTGATGTCCAGGCACCTGAATCTTGACTTCAGGATGCCAGAAGTCCTCTCTACTATAGTGTGTGTGTCCCGATGTGCCTCCTTATAGGCACGCTCTGCTACAGTGCTTGAGTTTGCAAATGGGGTCATGATCCATGGCTGGATCCCATACCCCTGATAAGCTGAAAGAGAAAATGAGTGTAAATATTTGGATGTTGCTTGCACCTTGATTATCACTTTGCATGGCAGTTGCTATCTTGGGCCGTCTGTGACTCATCTGTGTTTGTTTTATTGCATGGGATCCTAGGCTTCTAGGATGTCCTATCAGCATTGGGTTGTTTCTTTATCTAAACTGGTGTTTGGCTGATTGACTGGGTATCAGCAGTATATTTGTAAACTTACAGTACATTGTGTATCTCCCATGCATTATGTCACGTGAAAGAGGTGTCCATGTGGCTTTACTGGAGGTGACATTATACTTCCACACAAAGAATTGATTCCACTGTGGTGGTAACACAGTTGCACTATGTGGCCTGAACATCCCATCCAATTCAACATATGTAATAGCAGGTGAAAAACAACAGTGAGGCCCTTTGATTTGGCTAGGTGACAATGTACGACACATCTCCATAAGTTTGCACCACTGAAGTGTTGACAATTGACAATGCACAAATATCCCATGTGTGACAAGTTCTATGCAAACCTATTTTTGTGCCCTCACCGAGTTGGCTCATGTGCAAATGTGTACCTACACTCATGACCCTGATCCAGGTAAGCTGGTTAACCTTGTTTTGGGGGTGAAGGTTTAAGTGTTAGAAGGTTCATATGCCTGTACATCTTTTGTGTATATGTGTAATTGTCTCATTTCGAATGTGTAGCACTATGCACTTTGCAATAATGTCACATCAATATGTGTTCTTAACACAGTCCACTTCCTTATTGCTAGTGGGAAATGTCACCCTAGGAGTGATGTGAGATGTTGGTACTGCCTCAATGATTCCATGTCACCTTCATTTGAGTCATCATCATCATGCTATGTGTCTCATGGTGTTTGACCTGCAGCGAACCACTTAACACACCCCTTAGACAGTACGTATTGGTTGGAAGGGTGTGTGATTGAGTGTTATTGATGTGATATTGTAAGATTCATCTTCCAAGTTGTACTGCCAGTTAAGGCCATGTCATTGTCACTGTGTGGTTTAAAATTGGTCCCTTGTGTCTCTTGAGTGGCATCTGTTGTTATTTGCATCTGTCATTTGTCCATAGGTGTGTATCCCATTGAGTCAGGATATCAAACATGACTAGCAGTGTCACAACCTCAGTGTCTTCCTGGCCACATGTCAATGTAGTGGTGTATGTGTCCTACACGGTTGCTGTGCAGAGTGTCTATAACTAGGTTTCTATACTTACCAACAAGTAGGCCATTTCCATATCGTGCATCGTGGAAATGTTGATTGATGGTGCAGTGGCGGAAGATGAATGAATCATGTACTCTACCAGGATACTTTGCCACAATGTTGATGATCAATCCCCGGTGATCCACAATGGCCTGCACATTGATGGAGTGTGTGAGTTTCCTGTTGCGTTATAGATGCTCGCTTGCAGCAGGTGTCACATTCCATACATGTGTGCTGTCAATGGCACCAAGCACGTGTGGGAAGCCATTGATTTAGTAGAGGCCCTGTTTGGTCTCCTGCTGCTCCTGCTGTATGTTGGGGAAGCTGATGTGGTGGGGTGTGAGGGAGATGATGGCGTCCAGTACCTTGCGTCGGAAGGCAGAGAATGAGGACTGTGAGACCCCGCAACCAGGGTGCCAGTGGTTTGAAAAGAGCCACTTGCCAACATGTGGCGGACAGCTAGCAGCTTGGTCTCTGGTGGAATGATGTGGGGTTTCTGCAAGCTGGGTGCCAACTGTGGCTCAATGTGGCGCAGCAGCTGCTGTATGGCTTGCCAGTTTAATCTGTGACTCTGGATGATGTCATGTCCCCGGAGGCCCGGAAGGGTTGTCCTGGTCCGGAATATCCTCTCCTGCCTTTGCCGTTGCCTTTGGGGTCCCTGCTGGTGTGGTGGAAGCTGCTGCTGTTGGTCCTGTGCTCTGCGCCTTTGTGCATGCTGGATGAATAGCACCTCCATGTCTTCCTTTTGGAGCTCTGAAGTTGCTTCTGTGAGTTTTCCTTAAGTACTGTTGTGTTTGCCCCATTTTAACGCCTGCCCTGACCCAGGTGTTCTTTTTTGACGCAAATCGGGCTGTGCGTCATTTTTCAACTCTGCCTCCCAGCCGTGCAGGATTTTTGTGCGGTTCGATAAATATGGTGCACGGGTGTTTAAGTTATTTGTCGGACGGGAACACCTACCTTGCATGTCATTAACGCAAGGCGGTTTCACGCATTCAGAAAATGATGCACACTGCGAAATTTTGACGTTCGCAGGGGCGAATGTCAAAGTATAAATATGGTGTTAGGTTTGCGCCGAATTTGCCTTAAAAAAAAAGGACGCAAATCCGGTGCAAGCAGAGCATAAATATGCCCCTCTGTGCCTCTGGAGTTGAGCCATCACATGTGGGATGCTGCTATTCATCAGGATAAAGGCATCATGCACAGACCCAGGATACTTTGCATTGACATGGGAGATGTACTGGTCCACCAGGCACACTATCTGCACATTCATGGAGTGAAAGCTCTTTCGATTTCTGAAAACCTGTTCATTTCTCAGGGTGCAGGGACAAATGAAATATGTGTACCATCAATAGCCCCAATAATGTTGGGGATATGTCCCATTGCATAGAAATTAGCTTTCACTGTGGCCAAATCCTACACCTGGGGGGAAATGATGTAACTGCACATGTGTTTAATCAGGGCAGACAACACTCTGGTCAGCACTATTGAGAACATTGGCTGAGACATTCCTGCTGCCAAGCCTACAGTCACTTGGAAGGAGCCAGTTGCCAGGAAATGGAGCACAGATAGGATTGCACAAGAGGAGGGATCCCGGTGCCCTGATGTATAGCAGATATCAGGTCAGGTTCCAATTGGGCACACTGCTCTGTGATTGTGGCCCTGTCCAGACTATAGGTGAGGATAATGTGCCTGTCCTCTATTGTTGCCAAGTCCACCAGGGGCCTGTACACGGGGGGATGTCTCCATCTCCTATTCATCTGCAGCAGTAGCAATCTAGGGGGCAAAACGGTGAGCAGCTGGTCAGTATTCCATATTTACAAACACTACACTGCATTGCATGTTGTGACTGTAACAGTATATTGTTGGATAGGCCCAAATGGTGCCTATGTGTACTGTGACGCAGTTAGGTGCCTTGGCCTGCCCCCCCCTGAAATGGCGTTGGCCTGTCCTGTATGGAGGGACACATGAAAATGAGGTAATTCCACTGATGTTGTGCATCGTTGCGGGAGGTGGTCGAGAACTGCTGTGTAACTCCTCATTGGATACCATTGGGCCCTCTGGGTTACAGTGGCCAATGGTGATGTACACCGGCGGTGACGGTACGCACCGCTGTGGACGTGACCGCCATTTTCTATCTGTTCACTCACTTGCTACCTGACCTTCAACAGGAGAGGACCTACACTGCAAGTGCTGCTGTGACCTGTGTCTGGAACTGACCATGGTTCGTGTCACTGGGGAAAGGGCCCATGCCTTCACCGCTGCGGAGTTGGAGAGACTGGTGGATGGGGTCCTACCCCAGTACCGAATGCTGTATGGGCCACCAGACCAACAGGTGAGTACCCTGTGAGCACAATGCATGGGGCATGAATGCATGGAGTGTTGTGTGTGAGGGCCTCTTGTGGTGGGGGTTGGTGGAAGGGTACTGCATGTATGGTGGGCAATGTCTGTGCGTAAGGGGTGTGAGGGCTATGGTGGGCCATGAGTGCAACAGGCGGGACGATATGACTGATACCTTTTCCTATGTGTATTTCTCTGCAGGTCAGCGCTCATCAAAAAAAGGCTATATGGCGGACCATCGCCAAGGACGTGCGGACCCTGGGGTTCTATGGCAGGCAGAGCACCCACTGTTGCAAACAGTGGGAGGACCTGAGACGGTAGGCACGGAAGACGGCCGAGACCCAGCTGGGGATGGCCTTCAAACAATGAAGGGGTACCTGTTGAACCCTGACCCCCCGATGGCATGCATACTGGCGGTGGCCTATCCGGAGCTGGACATCACAGCAGCCACAAGGGGGTGAGTACAGTGCCCCAATATATTACTTTCACGTGGTGGGGTGGCATCCGGGTGGGGGATGTGAGCCTGTTGGTGCCCCTAGGCCAGGCGGGACATTGCAGGGTCGGGCCCATGTTGGCCAGGGTCTGATGTAAACCTCCTCCAACCAAGCTAGTAGGCATCCACTACTGGGCAGGGGTCTGTGGGTCTCAGGTATGCTGCAATTGGCGTTAGGTATCCCTGTCCATGGGCTGGTGACTAGCATTGGGACTGTTAGTGCATTGCCTAGTGCTTAGGGCTGTTCCCTGTGTGTGTGTGTTGTGTACGCCAACAACGGTGTTGTTACCGCCATTGACCAAGGGTATCCTTTGTCTCTCCCACCCCTTTTTGTTTTGTCACCCTGTCCTTAAGTGCATTAGCATCATCTGGTGGAGGAGCAGAGGCATCGGCGACAGGGAGAGCTGCCTCCCACAGGGCCCAGGAGGCCGAATCCTCTGACGGTGAGGGCACCAGTGGGACGGAGAGCAAGGGGAGCACTACGGCAGAGACTGGAGGGGACAGTTCTGACAGGGATACCTCCTCCGATGGAAGCTCCCAGCTGGTGCACCTCTGTGCCCACCCCAACTACAGGTACAGCCACCACCCCCGTACCAGCACCGCCCTCCCAGCAGCCCCTCAGTGTGTTTCTTGTGCCCGCTCTCCCAGGAGTGTGGGCATCTCCTTCGCTCCAGGCACCTCAGGCCCTGCCCCAGTTAACCTTGCTGCCCTGAGTGAGGAGGCTATTGACCTCCTGCGATCCATATTTGTTGGGCAGTCAACCATTGTGAATGCCATCCACGGGCTGGCAGCCCATTTGCAACAAACAAATGCATTCCTGGAGGGCATTCACTCTGGCATGGCGGCCCAACAGAGATCAATCCAGGCTCTGGGCTCCTCCCTGATGGCAGCCAATGTCCCTGTTTCTAGCCTACCTCCTCCAACTTCCTCTACCAAATCCCATTGCACACAGATACACAGGCAGACCAGCATGCACACAAGACAACACACAGGAGTGGTTCAGGCAAACACAAGCACCACACATCATCCCACAGGCACCCACACAAACACCATCCAGATGCAGACATACCAACATCCACTGCCTCCACTGTGTCCCCCTCCTCCTCGTTGTCCACCTCCCTCCCAGTAGCGTCTACACCCACACCTGCATGCACTATTTCCTCATCCACTACCACCATCATGCCAATCACTACACACCCCTCACTGGCAGTCACCACCCCCACATCCATGCACACATCCCCTGTGTCCTCTCCCACTGTGTCTGTGCCCCCTCCTTCCAAAGTACACAAACGCAAGCACTCAGACACCCAACAGCCATCCACCTCACAAAAGCATCCAGCCCATGCACCTGCACCCAAAAACAGCAGACAGACACCTCCTACAACCACTTCCTCTTCCTCCACTCCCATACCTTCACTCTCTTCCCGCCCCGATGTCCCTAAGAAGCTTTTCCTCTCCACCGTTGACCTTTTCCCTACCACTCACCCCTCGTTCATGTCGGGCAGGGGTGGTCAGAACCCAGGCGAGCACCTCAGCCACTCAGTTCACGGCCACAGTAGTGTTGACAGCTACTGCAGTTGGGAGAGGATCCCGGGCACCAGGCAGCAACACTGAAAGGGTGCCTGCACCAGGTGGATCAAGGAAGGGCAAGAAGGCACCACCAGCTGCAACAGGAAAAGGCAAGGAGGCACCACCAGCTGCGAAAGGGAACGGCAAGGAGGCACCACCAGCAGCATCTAGGAAGGACTGGAGGCCTGGTGCTGGGACTCATTCGGAGGCCCCACCACCAACCATGGTGGTTCAGCCATCCGAGGCTGCAAGGGAAGGGCTGGAGCCTCCCCCACCACTGCCAGCACTGCCACCATCACCACCACCAGCACCGACACCAGCACCACTGCCAGCAGCAGCAGCCCCAGTGGGCAGCCGTCCAAGGCTGAAGGGAATGGGCTGGAGCATCCCCCCACCACTGCTAGGACTGACACCAGCACCACTGCCAGCAGCAGCAGCCCCAGTGGGCAGCTATCCGGGGCTGCAGGGGATGGGCTGGAGCCTCCCCCCACCACTACCAGCACCTCCACCAGCACCGCCGCCAGCACCGCCACCAGCACCTACACCAGAACCACTGCCAGCAGCAGCAGCCCCAGTGGGCAGCTGTCCGAGGTTGCAGGGGACAGGCTAGAGCCTCCCCCCACCACTGTCAGCGCCGCCAGCAGCCCCGCCATTGCCACCACTGAGCAGCCATCACTGCCGGCGGACAGTGTGTAGTCCTGCCTCCATGGGCTGTTGTGCGTCCTGGCCACTGCAAATCCTGTGGGTCTGACACCCAGGTGAGAGACTGTGACCTTGCACTTCCCAAGATCTGCCTCACAGTGCACAATTCCCCCACCAGAACCAGTGGAAGAATACATCCACTCACCCCATATGTCCCAGGATGAAGCACACTGGGCACTATGCCCCCTCCAGAACCAGTGAAAGAAGCATCCACTCACCCCATCTTTCCCAGGATGAAGCACACTGGGCACAATGCCCCTTCCAGGACCAGGTTAGAAGCCATCCACTCACCCCATCCTTCACAGGATGAAGCTCACTGGGCACAATGCCCCCTCCAGAACCAGTGCAGAAGCCATCCACTAGAGAGACTGTGGCCTTGCACTCCCCAGGACTAAGCAGTGGGCAAACCACTCACTTGAGAGACTGTGGCTTTGTACTCCCCAGGACCAAGCAGTGGGCAAACCACCCACTTGAGAGACTGTGGCCTTGCACTCCCCAGGACATCGCACGGGGCATGTAGCCCCCTCCAGGACCAGTGGTGTTGTACCATCTTCCGGCTGAGGTGCCCCCCCCATCCCCCACCCCACTGAGGTGCCTGTGTATTTTCGACCTGATGCCCCTGCAGTGTTCTCTCCGTGTTGTTGCAGGAGTGAGGTGGGGCCTAGGCCTATGTGTTGTGGGCCTGTGGCCCACGGACATTGAGGACTGGGCAGTGTGCCTACATTTGTAAACATGTATCTACATTTGTATTTTGATGTACTTATTCATGTTATTTTATCGTATTACATTCACTTTCTTCAAATCATTTTGTCCTTTCATTATTCCTGAGAGGTACGGGGTTAATATGTAATGTTTGTGCATCTGGTTGTGTGTATGGTGTTGGGGGTGGGGGTGTTGCTTGTTGCGTGTGTGTGTGTGTCACTCTCTTTTTCCTCTCCCCTCCCTTGTGTGCTAGAGGCAGTACTCACTGTAGTCGTCTTCGCCAGCACTGATGTTCACAATGCAGCAGAAGGTAGATGAGCATCGGAAATATGTGCAGCTCGTGCTTAGTGGCACGTGGTTGTTTCCTGAGTCTCCACAGGTGAGTCCTTTGACTTCTGTGTGGTGTTTCGGCCATGCTTTGATGTCGTTGGTACCACCCCGGAAAAGGTGGCGGATAGGCCGGTCGTAATAGTGTGGTCGGTACATTGTCTGTTGGCGGTTACCACTGTGTTGCTTGTTGATACTGCTGTGGCGGTCGGTGTGTAAAAGTGGCTGTATGTCTGACCGGTTTCCGTCGTGGTCATAATTCCATTTTGGTTGCCGCCAGCCTGTTGGTGGTATTCCCGTTGCTTTATCACCGACAGCCAGGGTTGTAATGAGGGCCAGAGTAATTTCCACCACTGACATAGTGAAGGACGGCATGACTCTTAATGAGGTGAGCAGACCTTTAGTTTGACAGAAAGGGTACTCCATTGCAGTTACGATGGAGTACCCTCACCACCATGCACATGGAATGCCAACTTAAAGGCCTGGGAATCACACAGGCTACTCTACCAATCTTGAAACTTATTGTCTCTTTGCTGGCCTTCCTGGTCCAGCTAATTCTGGTCACATTGGTACCGGTTTCTGGAATGCTGGTTCTCGTTATTCCTGAGCCTTGATTTCCTGTCCCTTTTTCTTGCCATCTTTGTGTTAACCTTTCATGGGGCTCCGGATCTTGGTATGACTGATTTTCACTCTAATCCTGCTTTTCTGCTGGATCTTTCTCCACCTAACCTGTTGTCCTGGTTCTCCTGGATCTGGCACTCCTAGTCTTCCTGGGTTGAGTCACCCTGGTCCCTGTCTTTGTGGTCTACCTCATACCGCATCCACAGGTCCTGGTTGTCTGTATTGGTTCCTGTTACACTGAACCTGTTCACTTTGTTGTGTTCTAGTCTCATCAGTCCTTGTGGGTCTAGTCCCCCTGATCCTCACCAGCATGGTCCTCTCGGTCCACTTATGGTCTTTGACTCCTTGATTGAGACCCATAGGATCCACCTAGCCCTGATCCTTGTTATTCTGAACCTCTAGTCCATCTAATCCTCCCTCATCTGGTCCCTGGTCTAGATGAGCCTAGTCCACCTGTTCCTGTCCTGATAGTTCTTATGGTCTTCCTCCAGCTTGTTTTAATACTCTTGGCCCTAGTCCCACTTCTCCTTGTCATCCTGGTTCTTCACTTACTTGTCATGATTCTCCTTGTTCGGGTGACCCTGTTCTTAAAAACCTGGCTTGGTCATCCTGCCCCTCCTTGTTCTGGTCTCCCTTTTCCTCCTCATCCTGGCCCTACTTTCTGGTATGCCAGGTCTTGATACTCTGCGGGTTCTGTGACTTAATTGTCCTTTTCCCCTTGGTTGTGATCTCACTGGTCCTTCTTGCCTTGGTCCTCATAGCTCTTATACTGCTGGCTCTGGTTGCCGGGCCATCTTCTTCTGATTCCCAAGGTCCTGTTTTCCTAATCTTCCTCACTGGTTTACCTATCACTAGTCTTCTTATTCCTGGCCCTTTGTTTCTCACCCTCCTTGTTTGGATCTGTGTATGCCTAATCCTCCTGGTTTTGGTCCTCTTGGCTATCATGGTCCTTCCAAACCCCTTCTCCTAGCTGTTCCTCTTTCTTCCTGATCCTCTTGACCCTCATCCACTTGACATGGTAATTCTAATCCTTCTCACTCTCCTATCCGATTCCTAGTATATCAGTTTTTCGTCTTGCTGGTCCCCTCAGTCCACCTGGCCACTTGTGTTCTTGTCCTCCTAGGCCTCGGCCTCTTAACCCTTGTTTTCCTGATTTGGATCATCCTCCTGGCCTTTGCCTTGTCCTCATGAGCACTCTGGCACCTCAACCCAATGGTCTGGGTCCTCTTAGTCCTGGTTCTCTTTATCTGAGTCGTGTCATTTTATCCCTGGTCCTCTTTTACATTCAGGTCACGTCCCCTGAAAATTCCTGGCTCTGGTTGATCTGGTCCTCCTGATCTTCCTCAACCCAGTCCTGCTCTATCCAGGTCCTGGTGTTTCTGTTCTATGTGGTACTCTGGGCCCAGGTCCTATGGTCATGGACTCCAGGCATTCCTAGGCCTGTTCCTAATCCTCTTAGTGTTTATCCTTCTAATCCTCCATGCTCCTGTCTTGGTCCTCTTGGATCTGTTCCTCCTGGTGTACTTGGTACTGCCCCCCATCCTCTGAGATTATTATGGCCCTATTGGTCACAGTCCTCATGCTCCTAATCTTCTGAGTCTTTCAGGATCTAGCCTTGATCTTTCTGCTCCTTGTGTTTGTGCTTCTACACTAACTGATCATGGTCCTCATCGCTCTGGTTGACCTGGCCTGGCCATCCCATTCTGACTCTTAGTGGCCATCTTGGTCTGGACATCCAGGGTGTGGTCATCCCTTTCTTCTTTTTTCTCGTTACCCTTGTCTCCCTGGTCCAGGTACCTCATGGTCCTGACCCTCTTTGCCCTTTTTGTCTGGTCACCCTTGTCCTTTGTTTCCAGGTCCTCTTGAACCTTTCCTCTTATCTCTAGTTGCCTATGTACATACCCTCACATCACTGGCAGTCTTGGCCATGGTTGTGCTATTTTGTTTTTGTTTTGTTTTTCATAGTCCTTGTCCTTCTTTCAAGCTTATGTGCCAATTGGCCCTGATCCTCTTGGTACTTATAGTTTGGTTTCTCCTGAGCAAATTCTCATGGACCTGGTCATTCAGCCTTCCTAGTCTTGGTCTGCTTGGTCCTGGTTATCCTGGTCCTTCTTGTCCTATTGTGCTTGTTGGCTTGAACCTTGCCTTTTGGCCAGCCTGGGCCTTCTTGGTTCCCCCCAGTCTTGGGCCATCTGGCTCTGTTCCTTTCTAGTCCTCTTGGCCGTAGTCACCTTGTCAAGGTCTCCTCACCCTTTACCTCCTAGCCCTGGTACCACTGGTCCTGGTCCATTTATCCTCTCACCTCCTGTCCCTCTTAGTCTTTGTCCCCCTGATTAGCTTTGTTGTGGTGCTGCTGGATATTTTTTGTCCTCTTAGACTCACCGGTACTGCAGCCACAAACCCTGGCCGTCTTTGGTTAGGTTCTCCTTGTTCGGGTCCTGCTGAGCCTGGTCATTTTGGCCCTGTTCCTCCTGGCCACCATTGTCCAGTTCCCTTGGTCTTCCTGATTCTGGCTGGACTTCTTACATGTGATCCTCCTCACCCTGGTCCTGCTACCTGTAATGATTGGTGTGCCCCACTTGGTAATCTGAGCCATGATCCCCTAGGATCTGATTTCTTGGCCCTCTTAGCACTGTTTCTGGTTCTCCTGGACATGATCCTTTTTGTTCATCTAGTCCACCTTTCTCTGGTCTTTTGGGTGCCCTTGGTACTGTCTGAAGAGATTCAGAAACATTGTGCTGGAATCCTTCTTCCTAAGCAACTTAAGTGGATGCACATCCAGCCTTGAGGTTTGCTGCATTCACAGATTTACTATGGGTAGTAAATCTGGTAATGTGTCAAATGTGTACCCCTTCTAGATAGAGGCCCAAAGAGGAGAAATATCTTAATTTCTCCTTTTTCATTCTCTTTTCTAAGGGTGCTGCATTCAGTAGCAGCAGAAGTTGTCCATTTCTGCACAAATAGCAATCCTGCCTGCAATGCATCATGATGCAAGGGTGCCTGCATTGGCGCTAGACAGCAGATGGTGCACCAGTGAAGTGAGAAAGCCACAATGCAGTGCATTCCTGACCTCTCTATTTGATGCAGTGCTGCGCAGCAAGTTGTCTTGCTGCATTGCCCCAAATGTTAGTAAATCTTGCCCTTAATCTTTAACACAATTCTTACACTGAGCGCAATACTTTAACCATAATAAAGAAATTATCAGTGATGCATACATGGACCCCAGTATTATCTAGATAATTATTATCTAGAGATTAGATCTCATGTGAGGTCCACTGAGCAGTAGTGCCACAGACCCATATACATCTCATGCAACACATAAGGTACTGTAGAATATAGAGGCTGAATGGGCAGCAGTGATTGAAGGCTTGGACAAGGGTGCCAGGCAGTCCAGAAAAAAAAATACAGCCTCTTCAAGTCACTTCAGGTTTGGAAAAGGATGCTCCCAAAGCTGCCGATGGCAGGTCTTTTGGTCCATTCAATCTGTTGCAGTTGTGGTCAATCTGCTATGATATTGCTGGAGCGTCTGGGATATCAGGTAAAAATTGGTTTGCAAAGTCAGATTTATCATCTCATTGGGCAGTAACACCGCACCACTGGGCCAACAGACCTTGGACATAAATTAGATTAAACAGGAGCTGTAACTTAATAAATTAGTCATCACACTTTCAGCCATTATTTGCAGTCAATGATGAGAGTTGGAGTGAGTTCAAAAGCTTTATAAACACATCTTTTAGTAGGTTAAATCTTTATTGAATAGGCATAAGAAATCATCAATCCAATAATAAATCAATATAATCGATTAACATCAGAGCAAAGGCACTTGACAGAATCTTGTCAAAATTAGAATGATAATATTCATAATGTTGCTGCCTATAAAATAAGCTATTCAGAATAATGCATGTAATGGCACGCACCAGATGTATGTGATGGTATGTCACCTCCCCCATAGCAGATGAAGGCAAGTGAGCACACATAATCCATTGCATCTGTAGCTTGTGTGTATGCTTGAACTAATCTAGAATAAATGTTAGTTGAATTTCATCTAGTCTACAAATGAGGCTTTCAAGTTATCCTCATCCGTGCAGAATCATGGTAGTAAATAAAAATACAGATTTCTTTTTCTCCTGTGTAAAATGTATCACTAATAATGCTATGGCTACCAATGCTAAAACTATAAATGTAATGACCAGCATAATCGTGCATCTAGCTCTGGTTAGGAAGCACATGTTTGTCTAAAATCAGAGCTCTTGAAACAGAAGTATGGCATTAAATATTGTTAATATTATGTTTTCAAAGTTAGTCATTTCAAAACAGCTTGAAAAATTCTCTTGTTTCATTTAGCTCAGTTTGTTCTTTTAGGTTTAATTTACAGCAATTTTCATAAAGTCTTCCTTAACTCTACCCCTTCTTCTTCTAAAATGTTATCCCTACTCTTCTACTGCAGCCTTGGGCCTAGGGAAATGTTAATTCGTTTTGTTTAACATCTTATCAGTTTTTAGTCAGTCTATATAGTTCATTGAATTGAAATTTTCAACAGTTCTGTTTCTTTCAAACTCTTTTCTGGTAGCTTTTCCAGTTTCAGATTAAATATGACATCAAGGTGGTTCGGGCAGCTCTTTACTCAAATCAAGCAAGTCCGACATTGGAACATTTAGCACTTGGTTCATGTAATAGTGTTGTGCATTCCCCTTAGTACCTGGGTTGGACACCCTTTTTTAACTTTAGGCCAGTAGCCTGTACCTTTAAACATATAGAAATGTTTTATTCATTTCATACTTTTTAGCCTAACCAGCTTTTAGCTCACTGTTTATATATTTTAATCAGCTGCCTTTTCTGAGAAGGCATGGTTGTTCGTGTTACACATTTTATCAGTCCTTCGCATGCATTTCACTTTATGTCCTGCTCAAGGCTGTCATGTTGGGCACATGATTTTCTTACTAGTATTGCCACTCCAGGAGTCAGGGAGCCAACACTCATTTTAGAGCCATATTATTATGTCAGGCCTGTTCTTAAAACACTGGAAAATTTGTGATATAAAAACCACTTAGGCCTAAGGAGGATAGGGGACATTCCAGTCATGGTAATTCCAGTAAATATGAGACCACCTCTCACACAACATTTATTAGCTCATGGGCTCCCTAACAGGGGTGGAGATGTTACATTTGTGGTAGAGGCACCAGATGGGTACAGAATAGAAATATGTTATTCATGGGTCACTTTTCCTGCAGAAGATACAAATTCAAAATGTTAGATTACGTCCCCTAAGTAAT
The DNA here is from genome assembly GCF_031143425.1 of Pleurodeles waltl. Classification (NCBI taxonomy): domain Eukaryota; kingdom Metazoa; phylum Chordata; class Amphibia; order Caudata; family Salamandridae; genus Pleurodeles; species Pleurodeles waltl. The sequence goes on from NC_090436.1 coordinate 487,299,634, forward strand.
GACGGACTTACATGGACGGAATTGGCCCCATATACACCACATCTCAATGTACAATATGTGCTAGTAGAGGACTTACATCCCATATATAATCACAATCAGACGCTTAGTACAATTCGTAACACAGACCTTAAATCCTGCCCCAGCGAGGCCTGCTCCAGCTGTACCACAATTGGCTGGATCCAGGATAAATCTGGCAAATGTACATTTAATAATGGGTAAGATTCCCTCCAAAAGTGAGGAAATTCCTTTCAGATAGCACAAAAAACAAATCAGCTGGAAGCAATGCATCCCCATAGAGGGCCCGAAGATAAACATAGAATTCGCACAACGCGCTTGCTATTTGGAATGGTTCCCTCAATAGATGACTGTGTCACTAGAGGCACACTATTTGCTGCAATTTACACTACAACACCCTATTATGACACTTGCAAATTTACCAGAAGTGTTAAAACAAATTCAAAACAAATATGGGGCATCCCTGTCAGAGATTTGGGGATGAAATAATTGAGTCTCCTCAATCATACTAAGCAATATTAAGGTGGAAGCAGTAGCATTGGCAGTATGCCAGCAGCTCACGGATGTTCCTCAACAAGATCAGGCCCCCGAGCTACAGAAGATTATTGCTGAGACTTATACTAGTATAGGTTGGGATAGCCTAGGAAACAGACCAAGTAAACCACAATCACAAGGCAATACCGATAAAAATAACACCAAGCAAGTACTACATGGTTCTAAGGAAATGCAAACAGAAAAATAATAAAGACAAAGTAAAGCAAAAAGGAGTGTCTCCGCATTCAGAGACCTCTGAAAAGCACTATAACTTAAGATGTTGTGACACTTTAAAAACTCCTGATAGGTATCAATATAGTGAAGAAGGTTGGGGCAATTTCAGCTAAATATGCCACACATATTGAGAACGTTACTCAAGAACAGGACATGGGCAGTGACTCTGCTAGACAGCGCAGCAGAGGCCACAATAGTGGCCAGAATCTTTGAGAGCTTCTGGATGTGACAGAAACTAATGACTAGCTTGAAGCCGAAACAGCAGACAGGCTGTCTCCCGACCCAACAGGGTATACAAACTAAGAATTCAACTTGAGGGGGACATTGATTGCACTATTAAAGTGATCTTCTGGGAAAGATTAACACTAAGCTATGACATTCTATTGGCAGAATGAGATTGGCCACCAGAATTTGTCCGTACTTTCCCACAATGGAAAGATGTAATTTTCCCCTCTTTCTCAGCCCTACTTCCTGATAAAGTAAAAGAAGCCTATGCCGCAGATTGGGCTTTGGCACAGGCTTCCTCGGTGTACTGTAACCACGTGAGTTGGGATAGAGACTCTCCCTATCATGCCATACCAATACGATACAATTCACAGATGCAATATCCAATAAAAAAGGAGGATAGGGCTCCGGTGAGAGAAATTCTCTCACAACTTCAGCACAAGGGAGTATTTGAACCCTATGTATCTCCTATGAATAACCCTTTGTTTCCTGTTGCTAAATTAGACCATTCATATAAAATAGTCTTGTAATACAGACATTTCAACAGTCACACAAGCACATTTGCCATCCAGTATTCACACAGTACAGCACTCATTAACAACACAGCACTCAAAAAATACAAAACAACCTTGGATATTTCAAACTTTTTTTTCTGCCATAATCTAGCACCAGAAAACAGGGATCTAAGTGCATTTTCCGTGATGGGGTTACAACGTGGATTTTGTTGTCTACATCAACGGTATAACCATCCAGGATAGTTCTCAGCCTGTGTGACATCAAAATTACATGATATTGATCCTGAGGCATTGTCCTATGTAGATGATATTTATCTCACGGATAATGATCTCAACACACCTAGCCAGGATAGATTGCATTGTTTTGGGATTTGGCAGTCATGGCTATAAAATCAATATAAGAAAACAAACATTGTGTTTCTTAGTGTCCTATTTCTAGGATACAAATTATCAAATGAAGGGAAGAGCCTGGTACCACAGTTCCTAGAATTGGGCAATTAACCGCTTTGCTACCAGGCCTTTCCCCCCTCAGATGCCAGTCCTTCCTTTGTCTATTTGGGGCAGTTCACACTTAGGCCCTCATAACTTTTTGTCCACATAAGCTACCCACGCCAAATTTGCATCCTTTTTTTTGCAACATCCTAGGGATTCTAGAGGTACCCAGACTTTGTGGGTTCCCATGAAGGAGACCAAGAAATTAGGCAAAATACAGCAAAAGTTTAGTTTTTTTTTTTAAAACAATGGGAAAAAAGGGTTGCAGAAGAAGGCTTGTTTTTTTTCTCTCTGAAAATGGCATCGACATAGGGGTTGTGGTGCTCAAATCACTATCTTCCCAGCTTTCAGGAACAGGCAGACTTGAATCAGAAAACCCAATTTTTCAACACAATTTTGGCATTTTACTGGGACATACCCCATTTTAAAAAAATGTTGTGCTTTCAGCCTCCTTCCAGTTAGTGACAGAAATGGGTGTGAAACCAGTGCTGGATCCCAGAAAGCTAAACATTTATGAAAAGTAGACAAAATATTGAATTCAGCAATGGGTAATCTGTGTAGATCCTACAAGGGTTTCCTACAGAAAATAAGAGCTTAAATAAAAAATATTGAAATTGAGGTGAAAAAACAGCCATTTTTCTCCACGTTTTACTCTGTAACTATTTCCTTGCGATGTCAGATTTTTGAAAGCAATATACCATTACGTCTGCTGGACGCTTCTGATTGCGGGGATATATAGGGCATGTAGGTTCATCAAGATACCTAGGAACCCAGAGCCAATAAATGAGCTGCGCCTTGCAACGGGTTTTCATTCTATACTGGGTATACAGCAATTCATTTGCTGAAATATAAAGAGTGAAAAATAGGTATCAAGAAAACCTTTGTATTTCCAAAATGGGCACAGGATAAGGTGTTGAGAAGCAGTGGTTAGTTGTACATCTCTGAATCCTGGAGTGCCCATATTAGCATGTGAATTACAGGGCATTTCTAAAATAGATGTCTTTTTTACACACTGTCTTACATTTGGAAGGAAAAAATTTAGAGAAAGACTAGGGGCAATAACACTTGTTCTGCTATTCTGTGTTCCCCCAAGTCTCTCGATAAAAATGGCACCTCACTTGCGTGGGTAGGCCTAATGCTCGCAACAGGAAACGCAACATGGACACATCACATTTTTACATTGAAATCTGATGTATTTTTTGCACAGTGCCTAGCTGTAGATTTTGGCCTCTAGCTCAGCCGACACCTGCCTACCAAACCTGCACATTTTTTAAAACTAGACACCTTGGGGAATCCAAGATGGAGGTGACTTGTGGGGCTCTTACCAGGTTCTGTTACCCAGAATCCTTTGCAAACCTCAAAATTTGGCCAAAAAAACACTTTTTCCTCATATTTCGGTGACAGAAAGTTCTGGAATCTGAGAGGAGCCACGAATTTCCTTCTACCCACGGTTACCCAAATCTCCTGATAAAAATGGTACCTCACTTGTGTGGGTAGGCCTAGCGCCCGTGACAAGAAATGCCACAAAACACAATGTGGACACATCACATTTTCCCAAAGAAAACAGAGCTGTTTTTTGCAAAGTGCCAAGATATGGATTATGGCCTCTAGCTCAGCCGGCACCTAGGGAAACCTAGCAAACCTTCACATTTGTTAAAACTAGACACCTAGGGGAATCCAAGATGGGGTGACTTGTGGGGCTCTCACCAGGTTCTGTTACCCAGAATCCTTTGCAAACCTCAACATTTGGCTAAAAAAACATTTTGTTCTTACATTTCGGTGACTGAAAGTTCTGGAATCTGGGAAGAGCCACAAATGTCCTTCCACCAAGTGTTCCCCCAAGTCTCCCGATACAAATGGTACCTCACTCCTGTAGGTAGGCCTAGTGCCCGTGACAGGAAATGCCCCAAAACAAAATGTGGACACATCACATTTTCCCAAAGGAAACGGAGCTGTTTTTTTTAAAGTGCCTAGCTGTGGATTTGGCCTCTAGCTCAGCCGGCACCTGGGCAAACCTAGCAAACCTGCGCATTTCTTAAAACTAGACACCTAGGGGAATACAAGATGGGGTGACTAGTGGGGCTCTCACCAGGTTCTGTTACCCAGAATCCTTTTCAAACCTCAAAATTTGGCCAAAAAAACACTTTTTCCTCACATTTCGGTGACAGAAAGTTCTGGAATCTGAGAGGAGCCACAAATTTCCTTCCACCCAGTGTTCCACCAAGTCTCCCGATAAAAATGGTACCTCACTTGTGGCCTGGGGGTAGGCCTAGTGCTCGCAACAGAAATGCCCCAAAACACTATCTGGACACATCAAAATTATCAAATACAAAACTATCTGTTTTCGCGGGGGCACCTGCGTTTTTGGTCCTGGGCTCAGCAGCCATCTAGGAAACCTACCAAACCCAGACATTTCTGAAAACTCGACACCTGAGGGAGTCCAGGGAGGTGTGACTTGCGTGGATCCCCCAATGTTTTCTTAACCAGAATCCTCAGATTTAAGCCAAAAAATAAAAAAAAATCCACATTTCTGTGTGGGATCACCACTGGGACTAATTTCCTACCACCCAACATTCCTCTCAGTATCCTGGTAAAAATCATGCATCACTTATGTAGGTGGGCCAAGTGTCTGTGACAGGGAAGAGCCAAAAACTTGTCGAAATTGAGGGGGAACCAAAGCGGGTCCAAAAGGGCAGTTTGAAAAAAATCAAGTTTAGGCTGACAAGTGCAGCAGAATTTTAATTTGTATAGATGAGACAATGTTGGGTGGTAGGAATTTTGTGGATTCCTGCAGATTCCGGAAGGTTCCATTACTAAAATGTGGGAAAAAGGTGTGATTTCCAGCCAAGTTGGAGTTTTGCAGGGCATTGTGGGTAAGAAAAAGGTGCTGGGTGCATGTGAAGCACACCACCCTGGAATCAACCAGATGTTTAATTTTCAGATGTGTGTAGGTCTTGTGGATTTTCTACATAGCAACGTCCCAAGTAAAAAAAGTGCAGCCCTCACCATTCCAAGTGGGACGATTCTGAGAGTTAGCAAGCTCTCATGGCGCAAATGTAAAACCAAAACCCAAAATGATCAAATGTCCTCTAGCTTGCCATGGGATAAGATGTTTTAGTGTGTGGGGAGAGATGAAAGACTGTTACCCCCTTCAATTGGGGTGGGGCATAACCTGGCCCATACTGGTTGGTAGCCACCACCCCACTATTTTTGTCTCTGGTGGGCTTTCTGCCCCTCTTTGTTGCAGGTGGGCCTTCCAAAAATAGGCCAAACTGACCCCAAGGGGGGCAGATATGGCCAACAGTAATGTGCCCCTTGCCCAAGGGGCTGCCCCCCAAACAAAACACACACATACACAGACACCAATCCTGGTGTCTAGTGGATTGGCCTAACAGAAATAGGCTGATCTGTCCCCAAAGGGGGCAGAAATGGCCGAAACACAATTTGCCCCCTGGGGAGTAACCCTTGTCTAAGGGGTTGCTCCCCACATATAAAAAATAAATAAACAAAAAGAAATGTAGCCCTGGTGTCTAGGGGTTTTCTGACCCCCCCCCCCCCCCGTGGGCAGAAATGGCCTTAAAATATTTTGGCCCCCCGGGAAGCGACCCTTGCCTAAGGGGTTGTCCCCCACATATAAAAAAAAATTTTTGTTTTTTTAAAATGTATCCCTGGTGTCTAGGGGTTTTCTGTGCACGGGGGGGCAGAAATGGCCTAAAAATAATTTGCCCCCCGGGGTGTGACCCACACATAAAAAATAAATAAACAAAAAGAAAATGTATCCCTGATGTCTAGGGGTTTTCTGCCCCCCCCGGGGGCAGATCGGCGTAATTATATTAGATTCCCCTTCCATCTCCGACTGGGGTGTGTGAGTGGGAGGCCCACGGGGGAAGCGTGGGCCGGGTGCAGGACGAGCTGGTCTCGTCCCGGGCACACAGGAACCATGTGCCAGGACGAGACCAGTTCGCCCCAGGCACCCTGGGGGTTAATACAACCAAATAACAACAAGAAACTGAAATCATTGCTTGGTTTCTTTAAATTTGATACAACATACATTCCAGATTGTGCACAATGCATTAAACCACTTTATGATTCATTACGTCACGATTTCTCAAGCAAACATTGAACATCCCAACATACACAGATTCTCGAATTACTGCAGGCTGACATGCTTGAAGCAAAACATCTACACACATGTGTGACTAAAAAAAACTTGGTAATCCGGATCATTCCATGTGCCATCGGATTCACGTATGTCATATTCAATGAAGGTGACACAGTACCTGCAGCGTACAAATCACATCGATACTTTAATGCAGTAATGTGTTTTGCACCAACCGAAAGAATGCTGACTGCAGGTCAGTTGGCAGTCATAAAGGAGAGACCACTAGCCCAAGAGAAATGTATTACAGCCATTACACCCAATACCAGCCCTTGAGTCAGTCACAAAGCAAGCATCCCAAATGTAAAAGGTACTGATGTTGATTGTGTGTTCGATCCAAAATTATAGACCCAAGGACTTATCCAGTATGAACTTGAGTACCCCATGTCTACTAACATCATGCCTCTTGACAAGTACAGAATCATTATTTATACTGATGATTCAGCTCAACCAACTGTAGGTACAAAATATCAGAACTCCATGGCTTATGCATCCGTGGAGTAATGGGGGATGGTAAATTCTACCCTCAACAAACCTACAGGCAGATGCTAGGGGAATCCACAACACAACTTACAGCACTTAAGGCTTTGATGTTGTCACATGAACATTTAGATGCTGAACTGGCTACACTAATTGTATGTGATTCATACTATTGTGTCCAGTTCTTTAATGAATACTTAGATTATTGGCACCTTAATGAGTTGAGAGATTCAAAAGGAAACACTATAAAACACAGATTCTTAAGGGGGAAAGTGGCAGATCTTAAAGACAAGCTACCACAGGCTCATGTAGTACATATATTAGGTCACCAATGTAGTGGAATACATATTGTAGGAAACTCAGTGGCTGATGAAGCAGCCAAATCTGCAATTGCTACGGCTTCTGTTGCTGAGATAACATGTACGAGGGTGGATGATGACATCATGACTGCCTGAATGCCTCAGCTGATGACAAGCCCTTACCAAAGCATGCCCTATCTAATATTCCCACCAGTTAAGCACCCAACACATTGCCTTTGCTGCAATACTAGGGGTGGGTGATTGTGTGATCCCCATCCAGGATCACAGGCTAGATTTGATTAAAGCAGCTCATGCCGGTGTTGCTTCTGCCCATGCTGGAGTGGCAGCTACAATGTTATTGGTAGGCTGGAATATACAAACAGACCAAGCAGTATGTCCTTAGTTGTGACATTTGCCAACAAATTAAAGGTTCCACCATCACACACTTACCTACTGAATTATCAACAAGCCTTGTGCACCTGGATCATTGCAGTCCTTTGCAACCAGATGGTGCATACAAGTATATACTACTTGCTGTAGACGTTTACTTCAGATACCTATGGGTGTAGCCATAATGTCTGATGCTCATATTGTTATGAAAGATTTGCAGTCGCAGCATTCCTCTTGGACCAGGGGTCTGATTTTGCTTCCAGGGCATTCAGGGACACCATGGCAATGAGGGGTGATTATTCCTCACCATCCTGAATGAAATTCAGTTGTGGAGAGGAAAGACTTAAGCAGTCCTACTAGGTTCAGTTCGTAGTTGGCTTCTTCACTTGTATGCGGTTTAGAAAACATTAAATAATCTGCCTAGAAGGTCTTTGGAAGCATTGGAAATGGCTCTTTTGGCAGGGTCATCCGTAGACTTTTTGCCTCCTTCTTCCTATTTTTTCTGACCAGTTTTGTTGGCTTTAGGACTCTAGGCACTTTACCACTGCTAGCCAGTGCTAAAGTGCATATGGTCTCTGTGTAAATTATATTGGTGATTGATTCAATCCATGATTGGCATATTTGATTTACTAGTAAGACCCTAGTAAAGTGTACTAGAGGTGCCTAGGGACTGTAAATCAAATGTTACTAGTGGACCTGCAGCACTTGTTGTGCCACCCACATGAGTAGCCCTGTGAACATGTCTCAGACCTGTCTCTGTAGTGTCTGTGTGCAGTTTTAAACTGCCAATTCGACCTGGCAAGTGTACTCACTTGCCAGGCCCAAACCTTTCCTTCTACTACATGCAAGGCACCCCTAAGGTAGGCCCTAGTTAGGCCTGTGGGCAGGGTGCAGTGTATGTTAAAGGTGGGACATGTACTGATGTGTTTTACATGTCCTAACAGTGAAATGCTGCCAAATTCGGTTTTCACTGTTGCACGGCCTATCTCTCTCATAGGTTAACATGGTTCAAATAACTTTTAAGTACAGTGTCCCATTGGGAGCAGATAGAGATATGGAGTTTGCGGTCTCTGAACTCACAATTTAAAAATCCATCTTTTTTGTAAAGTTGGTTTTTAAATTGTCTGTTTGGAAATGCCACTTTTAGAAAGTTGGCATTTTCTTGCTTAAACCATTCTGTTCCTTTGCCTGGTTGTGTGTCCATTGGGCTGTTGTGACTTCCCTCTAGACAGTGTCATAAAGCGAGCTGGAGTGTAGCCTGCATATCCTGATGGGCCATCCGGGATAGAGTTGAGGGAGGAGTGGTCACTTACACCTGAAAGGGCTGTGCCTGCCCTCACACAATCCAGTCTCTGACCCCCCAGATATGCCTGGGGCCAGACCTGGGCATGGTAGGATCTTGTGAACAACAGAGACTTTCCTTTGAAGTATGCCTACTTCACAGGCAGAAAGGGGTATAAGTAGTGGACCGAAAACCCCAGACTTTTCGAATCTTTCTAGATTAAGAGGAACCTCTGCCGAGGTGAAGAGCTGAAGAGCTGGAGGAGGAGTACTGCTCATTTGCTGTGTGTGCTTTGCTGAGTTGACCTGCAGTTGCTGCTTCTGCCTTAAAAGAGAGCAAAGGGTGAACTTTGTTGTGTAGCCTGCTTGAGAGAGTTCACCAAGGGCTTGGAGTAGAGCCTGCCTCCTGTTGAAATTCTCAGGGTCACCAAAGACTTCAGTTTCAACTGCCTACAGCACTGGGAACTGTGTGTTTTGTGCTGTTCAGGAAGAAAAACCACTGCAATGGCACCAACAATGCAGCTGGCCTGCACTGTGACCTGCCGACGCAACACGGAGCCACACCACCCCTTCACATTGCAACCCTAGTCACACCGATGCCACCATCTGACATCGCCACTGAGCCGCTGCTTGCACCGAGCCCTGTGGGCCCCGCACTCTGGCATCGCCTTGCTCACACAGCAGCCTGGGCATCCCCAACGCTGCCACTCCTGCTGACACCAGCGCCTGCATCATGGACTGTGGACACCGCTCGTGAGGTACACGAAGCACCATCCCATCCCACACCGCATCCCAGGTCCACCGACGCAGCACCATCGACTCTAGTGACAACATCAGGCATCCGTTCCTGCACCGCGACCCATGGATCCTGCACAGAGCCTGTCCTGTGCCGCACCACCCACATGGGCCTACTGATGACAGAGCTTCAGCAACGACGGTGACGACGCTGCCTGCACTGTGACCTGGTGACACCGAACATTGCACCATCCCACTTCACACCGCAACCCTGGTCTCACGACACCGCTGGACACTGTCACTGAGCCGCTGCCTGTACCGTGATCTGTGGGCACCGCATGTTGCATCGTCCTGCTTTACACCACAGCCCAACACCATCCATGCCAGTGCTCCTGACTTCATGAGCCTGGAGTTCGATCTTCAACGCATCTGACTTCAAGGGACCGATGACCCCCGAACCAACCCCTGGAACCAACACTGCGACGCCAGTGACGACGCTCTTCGGACATCATTGCGAGGATCACGACGCCCTGCATTTCCAAGGTACTGTTTGCAGGTCTTCCCGACATCATAGCTGGTCCACGATGCTGCGGCTTGGCTGACCTATTGGATTTGTTGTTTGCAACACCATGAAAGGCCCAGACAGAGCTATCAACTTCAAGGAACTGTATCTTTAAGTTAATTCTTGCAAAATTCATATCTTTTTTATTGTATGTTGGATTTTTCTCGTTTTGGTCTTATTTACACAGATAAATATTAGCTTTTTTCTAAAACTGGTGTGGTGTCCTTTTGTAGTCTTTTCACTGTATTACTGTGTGTTATGTGCACATGCTTTACACATTGCTTCTGAGATAAGCCTGACTGCTCGTGTCAAGCTACCAAGAGGGTGAGCAGGGGTTATTTGAGTGGGTATCTCCATTATTCCTGACTAGAGTGAGGGTCCCTACTTGGACAGGGTGCAAACTGACTGCCAACTAGAGACCCCATTTCTAACAGGGAGGTTGAACCCCTCATGTATTCAGATTTGATATCCCTATGTATGATCCAGATATTGATGGTCCTGGCACGGTGGCAGCAGAAACACCGTTTGGCATAAATTAACGTGTCACTGTCTTGCAGAAGCTACAAAATTTCAGTGATGAAAATTCATCAGAACAGGCCGTCACCTTGGAAATGTGGGATTTATCAACATCCACCAGCTGGATTCCAAAGGTTGGGGATCTACCGCGAGAAAAGATACCTAGGAAAAAGGAGTATGGCCCAACCTACAGAGCACCGGTTCTAGTTCTAGGAATACAAGGTACCAGAACTGTCATCCTACCACCGCTGCCTAGTTCTGAAGACATTTGTTTTGCCTCCCCCGACCATGTCAAATTCCATCATGTGGCTGATCCTGTGCAGTAGACCACAAGGATTCTTTGGTAATTCCCTTGCCCCTCTCACCACCATTCAGGATATACCTCTTCAAGCACTCAGCAATGCAGAGATGATTTCCCCGAGGTTGGGGAGTGCCAAAAAACTTACTTTTATTGATTGCTGTCACTGATACATCGACAAAAGATGTTCAAAATACAGATTTGCAATTTTCCAGTGCAACACAAATGGATGGAATTGTTTATGATGAACCTCATATGGATTTCACTACCAGTTCTCTTACACCAGCACTTACTCCAGTCTTTCAACAAGCAACTTCTGGTTACATTGCCGACATTGATGATTTTTTCTTCAGATTCTTCAGCATCTGTCATTTCACCTGTATCTAACATACATAAGCTTGGCTTAAACAATATTATTTGGTTCATCCATGGTACTATCTGTGGTTAATACTGACATTGCTTGCCTTTCTTCTGTGAGTTGGTTTTGTCATAGTTTTCTTTATGTTGATATATGGTCATTATCTTCCTAAACGCTCTGCTGTCGAACTGGTAGATGAGGCTTTAAAGCCTTAATTGTCCTCACACAAAGTGCAAAGAACCTGTCCCTTGTGAACATATCTACTGTTCCAGTACCTGAAGGGATTGCTTCGGATAAAGTACCCTTTAATATATTTGGCCTACAGAAATTATTCAAATTCCATATGTATTTAAAGTATCAATGAATGACATTATTACACCTGGAGTTGTTTCTGATGACTGGGATGTGAGAACAGTTATATCTATGTGATGCCATGATTTCTGGGCTTGAATATTATGCTGTATTGAAAAGTGAAAATGCATATAGGAATACCGCAAATTATGGGGAAATGTTTTGTTATCATCATTATAGACACAATTTTTTGCATTGAGCTAGAACTCTATGAATAGTTTTTAATAATACACAGTGGGGAACATTGTCCAACTCCACCAGTGGGGAGTTCCAAAACATATGTTGAAAAGTATGCTTATTTCTCTGGGCATGATGTTAACCCTTGTGAGCGCAGGAGAGCTCGGAGCAGTCCTTGCACACAGTGCTGCTATGTACAGGATGACTCCAAGCTTCCCCAGCTCCCAAGGCTATTTCAGTATTTTCACTGAAATGACGATCAGCGCGCATGGTGCGCTGACATAATTTAAATGAAATTGAAAGTGAAATGAGCCTATGGGCTCATTTCACTTTCACTGCCTCTGTGCTCGTGGGGCTACCTCAGCCCCCTGAGCACCGATGGAGACGGAAGAGGTATGATTGGAAAGGAAAGAAGACTATATACCCATTCATGGGGGTGAAGGCATGCTTATACCTATGCTGGGCAGCCTCACCCATACAATTAAACAAAAAAGTTCCCACCAAGGTCAACAGGAGTCCCTACACAAGGGCTCCCATGGTCCTTGGTTTAATCTGTTCCTGTCTCTGGCACTATGCCCAGCCACACAAGTGGTGAAGCATTTTTATTGGAAGAAGTAGAGAAATTCTGGGTGGTAGGAATTTTGAGGATTCCTGCGGATTCCAGAAGTTTACATCACAGAAATGTGAGGAAAATGTGTGTTTTTGATCATCAATGCTTGAGGTTTGCAAAGGATTCTGGGTACAACAACCTGGTTTGAGCATCCCATTCTGGATTCCTTGAGGTGTCTAGCTTTCAGAAATGTTCAGGTTTGCTAGGTTTCCCTCTGTGCCAGCTGAGCTACAGCCCAAAAACTGAAGCTACCCACTTTGCAAAAAAAAACGGACAGTTCTGCTTGCAAACATTTGATGTGTCAGTGTTGTGTTTTGGGCCGTTTCCTGTCACTAGGTCTACCCACACTAGTGAGGCAACATTTTTATCAGAGGACTTAGGAGAATTCTCGGTGGAAGGACGTTTGTGTCTCCCTGCATATTCCAGAACTTTCCACCACCACAGAACTGTGAGGAGCATGTGTTTTTAGTGAAAGTTTGAGGTTTGCAACGGATTCTGGGTAATACAACCTGGTGAGAGCCATGGAACTTGCCCCATCCTTGATGTCCCTGGATGTGTACTTTTAAAAAAATGTACAGGTTTGCTGGGTTTCCTTAGGTGCCAGCTGAGCTGGGACCCAAAAACCACAGCTACCAATTTACAAAAAGGGTCAGTTTTGAGTGGAAAAATGTGATGTATCCATGTTGCATTTTGGGCTGTTTTCTGTCGGGGCACTAAGCCTGCCCACGCAAGTGAGGTATCATTTTTATCAGAGGACTAAGAATGCTGGGTGGAAGGATGTTTGTGGCTCCCTGCAGATTCCAGAACTTTCCATCACAGAAAAGTGCTGAAAATGTGTTTTTAGTGAAAGTTTGAGGTTTGCGAGGGATTCCGGGTAACACAACCTGGCGAGAGCAATTTAAATCACCCCTTCATGGATTCCCCTGGGTGTCTAGTTTTTAAAAATGTACAGGTTTGCTAAGTTTTGCTTGGTGCTGGCTGAGCTAGAGCCCAAGAACCATAACTTCTCACTTAAAAAAAAAACAGGTCAGTTTTGGGTGTAACAATTTAATGTATCCATGTTGCGCTGTAATAGGACAACCCACACAAGTGAGGTGTCATTTTTTATCAGAAGACTTAGTAGAATGCTGGATGGAAGGAAGTTTATGGCTCCCTACAGATTCCAGAAACTTCCATCACAGAAATCGGAGAAAAATGTTTTTTTTTAGTCAAAGTTTGAGGTTTGCCTGGGATTCTAGGTAACACTCATGGTGAAAGCCAGCAATTCAGCCCATCCTGGATTCCTCTAGGTATCTATTTTTCAAAAATATACTTGTTTTCTAAGTTTTCATAGGTGCCAACTGAGCTAGTGCTACTGAAATGAGAAATTTCCTTAAAAAACAAGACAAGAAGCGTCTGTCAAAACAGGAGTAGTTCATTTAACTAAACATTATCGCCTGGAGAAAAGTTACAGAACCGGGGTCTGAGAACTGTCTCACGTTGTACATGGGATAGAAGCAAGTTTGTATTCATTTCTTTGCAATAAAACCATAAAAGACCATTTTTTTCTTGGTAAAAAATGCGAACTGTTGTTAAGGAGTTGTAAATACACTTCCAGAAAGTGGGCGCAGGTGGGCCTTGACCTGCCATGGACACAATGTGGGCCAGGGAGTATGTGTCAAGATGTCTGGCCTGAGGGGCACATGGTCTCTGCGTGTGCTGTGTGTGCTGTGTTCTGATTGGCTAAGTTTACCTAACTACAAGTGACATCTAACTTCATGGTGTTTTTGGGAATGCACAGATCCCTCTGGCCATGTGTGTTTTATTGGAGTCATTTTCCAGGGACCATCATAGTGTTGCTGTCTATCTGTGGGATCTGATCTAAGTTTTCCTGTTTGTGCATTTAACTGCTGGCTAAATCTGACCCCACCTGAGACCTGTCAGTCATTAACCTCAGGCGTAGGTCTCAGAGCCTGCCTGTCCACATACCTACTTGCTGGGGTCGACGGAGAGTTGTTGATGGGGGAATCTAACAATGGTGATGGAACTTTGTTAGTGTATGAACATGTGTTGCTCATGTATAAAATAGTGCTGCTGGCCACACCAACATCGAAGAAATCAATATTAAAATGGGTCAGTTTTGCATAGAAAATTTGATGTATCCATGTTGTGTTTTAGGCCATTTCCTGTCACAGCTACTAGGCCTACCCATATACGTGAGAAACCATTTTTATCAGAAGACTAAGGAAAATGCTAGGTGGAAGGAAATTTGTGGCTCCCTGTGGAATCCAGAACTTTCCATCACGGAAAAGTTCAGAGAATGTGTTTTTTTAGTGAAAGTTTGAGGTTTGCAAGGGATTCTCAGTAACACAACCTGGTAAGAGCCATTCAAGTCACCCCATCATAGATTTCCTGGGTGTCTGGTTTTTAAAAATATACAGGTTTGCTAGGTTTCCCTGGGTGCCGACTTAGCTAGGGCCTAAGAAACACAGCTACCGACTGCAAAAAACAGGTCAGTTTTACGTAGAAACATTTGATGTATCCATGTTGCATTTTGGGCCATTTCCTGTCTGGCCACTAGGCCTACCCACACAAGTGAGATACCAATTTTATAAGAAGACTTAGAGGAATGCTGGGTGGAAGGAAATATGTGACTCCCCGCAGATTCCAGAACATAGATATGAGAGGAAAATGTGTTTCTTTTAGTCGAAGTTTGAGGTTTGCAAGGGATTCTGGGTAATACAACCTGGTGAGAGCCATGGAAGTCACCATATCCTGGATTCCTCTAGGTATCTAGTTTTCAAAAATGTACCTGTTTTCTAGATTTTTCTAGGTGCCAGCTGAGCTATGGCCCAAAAACCACAGCTACCCACTTTGCAAAAAGCAGGTCAGTTTTACATGGAAAAATCTAATGTATCCATGTTGTTTTTTGGACAATTTCCTGCCATGGCCACTCGGCCAACCCACACAAGTGAGTTGTCATTTGTATTAGGATACTTAGGGGATCACAGAATAGTAGAACAAGTGTGATTACCAATTGCATTACTCTGCATTTGCACCTTCCAAATGTAAGACATTGTGTAATAAAGGAGTCCTTTTGAGTAATCCCCTGCTAGTTTGGGTACCCAGAAAGTCAGAGATGTCAAACGAACCATGCTTCTAAACTCATGGCCATTTTTTAAATACATAGTTTCCTTGATATCTATTTTTCACAATTTATATTTTTTCATGTGAATTGCTCTGTACCCGGAACACAATGAAAAACCATTGCGAGGTGTAGCTCAGTTATTGTCTCTGGGTAACTCGAGTTCTTGGAAAACCCATAAACCCTATATATTCCCACAACCAGAGGGGCCTATCAGATGTAATGGTGCATAGGTTTTGTTAGTCGGCCATGGTGATGAGAACTTACAAATGAAAGCATTGTCAAACGTCTATTTTTTCCTACTAAATTTTAATATGTTTTATTTAAACACTTGATTTCTTTGGGAAAACCTTAAAGGATGTACTCAACTGACCGCCTTGCTGAATTCAGAAATCTGTCTAGTTTTCAGAAATGTATACATTTCTGGGAGCCACCAGGCGTTTCACACCTGTTTTTACCACAAACTGGAAGGAGATTGAAAGCAAAAAAATAGGAAAAATGGGCCATCTTCCAGTAAAATAACAACCCTGTTTTAAAGAATTGTTTTTCTGAGTCAAATCTGCTTGTTCTTGAAAACTGGGAAGATGGTGATTCTAGTACCACAAACATTTCAATAATGTCATTTGCAGGAAACAAATGACACATTCCTCTGCATCACTTTTTTCCCATTTTTCACCCAAAAACAAAATTTTGGGAATCCACAAACCCTGGGTGCTTTTAGAATCCCCAGGATGTTGAAAAAAGAGGGCATGAACTTGGCATGGATATCTTTTGTGTCAAAAAGTTGTGGTGGTCTAAGCAGACACTACTCCACATAGCTACAAAAAAATCTTAGCACTGGAGGAGGAAAAGGCCTAGCAGCGAAAGGGTTAAAATGCTGAGTCCTATTATTTCAAATTACCAAAGAAAATGTTGCTAACCAACACTAAATTGATGTATTCAGATTCCTTTGTATCCTAGTTGGCCTTAGAAGGTTATGAGTATTGGAAAAAGTCTATTGACTCAGATAACAAAAGATTGGCAAATACAAGGCATGAGGATCTATTTATGGCATGTTTATTTCAGTTGCAAATGTGTTTTTCTGAATGATACTGTACAGCACACAACTTGCCTAGGATTAGTAAAAGTAAAAGAAATTAATGTGCCCAGTATTCCCTCTGTAGCTAAATGTGAGAAATTGGCAGAATATTTCTGAATGTCACAGAAGAACAGTGTAATGGTTGGGTTCAGAACAGTACCTTTAATTCATCACTTTCAAATCCCAACAGATGGTTATTGTGGCCAGTGGACACAAATGGTAGTCATGTATGTTTTATCAACTCTACTTGGGGTTTTAGAGCAAGTAGACTGGACTCTTGTTACATCATCACAGAGTACTCAGATTTCGTCACCACATGTGGCGTGGGCAAACTTTGTCAGCAATGGTCACAACGGTCACAACCTTCCACTCTAACAGCCGTAGAACACCTTTCGGTCCTATCTGAAGATGTTAATGTACAAGACTTCTTGTTAGGTCCCAGAAAACCAACCTCAAAACATTTCTTATATGCAATATATAACTAATATATGGAAGCTTTCACAAATAGAAGCCACTGCATATGTAAGGCAGATAAATAAGAAAAGGTTAAAGAAAGCATTAGCCGTGGTAGTGGTATGAACAGATAGTCCACTAGCATGTACACATTAAACAACAATGTGTCTTCTGCAATTGACATTATTCAAAACGCCATGTCATTATTACACAATGGACAAAGTCAGCTTAGTTTTGTTATGCAGTTGATTGGGACGTTGCCAGTTCTTAAAAGTGCCTGTGTGCCCAGGAAGCACAATGATTCTAAGGAGTTATTTGGTGCATTTAACCTCACACAAAAACAACAGATAATGGCTAAGAAGGAAGCTAGTTACATCATGCTTAATATTAAAAAAATAGAAAAGATGCTTTTTACTGTAGCTAAAACACCATGGAGTGATCTCGCTGCCAGTATTGACATTCCAATTCACTTTGTGTTTGAAATATTTTCCTGTTGGCAGGTAGGGGTCAGCTACATCCATGCTGTGTGGAAGTAGCTCTCTGATTTCAAATGTTTGACCAGTGACAAGGAGGGTTTTCATAGCAGAAGTGATTGTGAAACTTCTGCGTGCCATTCTATGATATGTAATCAGGTGACCTTGCACGGCACATGTACCGCGTCTGTTGCAAATTTAGCTTCTGCTTGAAGAGCAGTCCTGTCTCTTTTGAGTGTTTTGGTTACTTTCAAATTGGAGTTACGTGATGCTGAGTGATCAAGGCTGTTGTGGGATGAGAGCAGGTGTTCCTTACGTGATTTCTGTTTCTCAAACAATGACTTTCTATGAAAATGTGCTTTTCCCTCCCACGCATGAGATAAAAGTAGCACATTTGTGGCCTCACTTTGCTACTTATAATGATAATTTGGACAAGCTGAGCAGACTGAAAACTGTTTTATTTTAAAAAAATCAGCCCTGACATCAGCCCATGAAACCCATTACCTGTAAGTGGAAAGGTTGTTCCCAGAGATACAGTCCCTTTTCAACACCAACTTTCCAAAATATTTTGGTGAATTGGTCAGTCGCATATCCAATTAATCTTACACTGCTAGGATTGTACACTTTTTTTTAAGGCTGTAGGGACTGGATTTGCCAGCACTTTCTGCCATTCACTCACTTTTCCCAATTATTTTTTGAGTATTCTTGATAGTTTTGGCATTAATTGGTGGTATCTTGCAATTGTTATTTTTGATTCTCAGTGGCTGGCCCATCTCAACCATTTTTGATTCTAAGTGGCTGGCCCATCTCAACTAAGAGAAGTGATGGAGCTTCCACCAGCCCAACTGTGTTGTGAATGTGTGATGCAATTTTTCCGAGCATCACTACTGGAGGAACTTGACAAAAATTGGCCACTGTCATTTCAACCAGTTCTCAACCACGTGCAGCTTGTTTTCCGCTGCTTATGGTGACCTTTTGAATGTGCATTGGAAGTGTGTTTTGCTTTGCAACATGTACTTTCTGTGGTCATAAATCTGATGATGTTCTCGATGTGGTTGCTAAGTGATGCCTTTTGGGAGCCACCCTTTGTGGAGCTTGTGGATCATTGTGCCTCAACATCTGGCCCGGAATGCTGTCCCCTCGGCTGGGACTATGGCTGAGATGACTGAGCATGTGTGTTCCTTCCACCTTTCTACTGACAAGTTTGTGGTTTTATTCTCTGCCAAAGTGGGATCTATCTTGGATTCCATCTTCACTGATATGCTTGGTGACAGCCTGTAGGATACCAATGATTTCTTTTTTTTTAATTGCTTACTTGAATTCAGCCTTATGCTTTGGCCTGGCCTGCTTGTTAGCTTAGACATTATGGCCCTCATTACAACCCTGGTGGTGGATGATAAAGCGGCGGTAATACCACCAACAGGCCGGCGGTAAAAAAAATGGAATTATGACCATGGCGGAAACCGCCCACACAGACAGCCACTTTAATACACCGACCTCCACGGAGGTAGCAACAAGCACTGCGGCGGTAACTGCCAACAGCCAGGTGGAAGACAATGTACCGCCCACTGTATTACAACATGCCTATCCACCACCTTTTCAGGGACCGTACCAACGACATCAAAAGCACAGCGGAAACAGTACACAGGAGGCAAAGGACTCACCTCTGGAGACTCAAGGAAGAACCACAACAGCATGGAGCCCGAGTTGGTTGTATACCTCCTCATGCACTACGAACAGCAACGTCGGCGAAGATGACCACGGTGAGTACTGCCGCCTAGCACACAAAGGAGGGGGGAGGAAAAAGAGAGTGACACACACATGCAACACACAACACGCAACACCCCAACCACAACACCATACACACAAACAGATGCAGTAATATTACATATACACCAAGTACCCCTCAGGAATAATGCAAGGACAAAAGGAATTGATTAAATGAGTGTAATAAGATAAAATACTAGAAAATCGTGCTTCAAAATAAAAACAGTATGTACATACATACAAATGGAGGGACACTGCCCAGTCCTCAATGTCCATGAGCCACAGGGCCACATCATATAGGCCAAGGCCCCACTTGACTCCTGCAACACGTAGAGAACACTGCAGGGGCATCAGGTTGAAAATACACAGACACCTCAGGGGACAGGGAACGGGGGGCACCTCAGCTGGAAGATGGTACAACACCACTGGCCCTGGAGGGGGCTAAATGCCCACTGCTTGGTCCTGGGGAGTGCAAAGCCACAGTCTCTCCAGTGGGTGGTTTGCCCACTGCTTGGTCCTTGGGAGTGCAAAGCCATAGTCTCTCCAGTGGGTGGTTTGCCTACTACTTGGTCCTGGGGAGTGCAAAGCCACAGTCTCTCAAGTGCGTGGGGTGAGTGGATGGCTTCTCCACGGGTTCTGGAGGGGGCCTTGTGCCCAGTGTGCTTCATCCTGGCAAGGAAGGGGTGAGTGGATGGCTTCTCCACTGGTTCTGGAGGGGGGCTTGTGCCCAGTGTGCTTCATCCTGGCAAGGAGAGGGTGAGTGGATGGCTTCTTTCACTGGTTCTGGAGGGGGCCTTGTGCCCAGTGTGCTTCATCCTGGCAAGGAGGGGGTGAGTGGATGACTTCTCCACTGGTTCTGGAGGGAGCCTTGTGCCTTGTGATGCAGCACTTGGGGAGTGCAAGGTCACAGTCTCTCACCTGGGTGTCACACCTACAGGATTTTCAGGGTCCAGAATGCGCTACAGCCCTTGGAGGCAGGACTACACACTGCCCGCCGGTGGTGATGGCTCTTCAGTAGTGGCAGTGGCAGTCCTGGTGTCGGGGATGCCAGTGGTGGGGGGAGGCTCCAGCCCTTCCCCTGCAGCCTCAGACGGCTGGCCACTGGGGCTGCTGCTGCTGGCAGTGGTGCTGGTGGTGGTTCTGGTGGCTGTGCTGGTGGCGGTGCTAGTGGCGGTGCTGGTGTCAGGGATGCCAGTGGTGGGGGGAGGCTCCAGCAGTTCCTCTGCAGCCTCGGACGGCTGAACTGCCATGGTTGGTGGTGGGGGCTCAGAATTAGTCCCAGCACCAGGCCTCCTGTCTTTCCTGCCTGCAGGTGCAGGCCCCTTGCCCTTCACTTTTACAGCTGGTGGTGTTGCCTCCTTGCCCTTCCCCTTGGCAGCTGGTTGTTCCTCCTTGCCCTTCCCCATGGAAACTGGTGGTGCCTTCTTACCCTTCCCCTTGGCAGCTGGTGGTGCCTCCTTGCCCTTCCCCTTGGCAGCTGGTTGTACGTCCTTGCCCTTCCCCTTGGCAGCTGGTGGTGCCTCCTTGCCCTTCCCCTTGGCAGCTGGTGGTGCATCCTTGCCCTTCCCCTTGGCAGCTGGTGCAGGTACACTGTCAGTGCTGATGGCTGGTTCCCTGGAGCCTCTCACACATGTAGTAGCTGCAGACACTACTGTGGCCGTGAAATGGGTGGCTGAGGTACTCGCCTGGGTTCTGACCACCCTGGCCCAGCGTGAAGGGTGAGTGGAGGGATAGGGAAGAGGTCAATGGAGGAGAGGAAAAGCTTCTTAGGGACACTAGGCTGGGAAGAGGGTGAAGGTTTGGGAGTGGAGGAAGAGGGAGTGGTTGTAGGAGGTGTCTGTCTGCTGTGTTTGGATGCAGGTGCATGGGCTGGATGCTGTTGTGCGGTGGATGGCTGTTGGGTGTCTGAGTGCTTGCGGTTGTATACTTTGGGAGGAGGGGGCACAGACACAGTAGGAGAGGACACAGGGGACGTGTGCATGGCTGTGGGGGTGGTGACTGCCAGTGAGAGGTGTGTAGTGACAGGCGTGATGGTGATGGGGGTAGTGGATGAGGATGTAGTGCATGCAGATGTGATTGGAGACGCTACTGGGAGGGTGGTGAATGAGGAGGGGGACACAGTGGAGGCAGTGGATGTTGGTATGTCTGCATCTGGATGGTGTTTGTGTGAGTGCCTGTGGGATGATGTGTGGTGCTTGTGTTTGCCTGAGCCACTCCTGTGTGTTGTCTTGGGTGCATGCTGGTCTGAATGTGTGATTAGGATAGGTTGGGGTTGCAGTGCATGGGACTGGGTCGAGGAAGTTGGAGGGGGGAGGCTAGAGACAGGGACAATGGCTGCCATCAGGGAGGAGGCCAGAGCCTGGATTGATCTCTCTTGGGCCGCCATGCCAGAGTGAATGCCTTCCAGGAATGCATTTGTTTGTTGCAAATCGCCTGCCAGCCCCTGGGTGGCATTCACTACGGTTGACTACCCAACGGAGATGGATCGCAGGAGGTCAATAGCCTCCTCACTCAAGGCAGCAGGGCTAACTGGGGCAGGGCCTGAGGTGCCAGGGGCAAAGGAGATGCCCACCCTCCTGGGTGAGCGGGCACGGGAAACTCGCTGAGGGGCTGCTGGGAGGGCGTTGCTGGTACCGGGGGTGGTGGCTGTACCTGTAGTTGGGGTAGGCACAGAGGTGTCCGCCACCAGCAGGTAGCTTCCATCGGAGGAGGTATCACTGTCAGAACTGTCCCCTCCTGTCTCCGTGGTGGTGCTCCCCTCGCCCCCGTCCCACTGGTGCCCACCTGACGGTGGATTCAGCGTCATGGGCCCTGTGGGATGCAGCTCCCTCCGTCGCTGGTGCCTCTGCACCTCCGCCTGATGATGCTAATGCACATAAGTACAAAGTGACAAAACAATAAGGGGGGAACAGACAAAGGATACACTTGGTCATTGGCAGCAACAACACCACCGTTGGCGGACACTACACACACACACACACACAGGGAACAGCCCTACGCACTCATCAATGCACTACCAGTCACAATGCTAGTCAGCAGCCCATGGACAGGCATCCCTAACGCCAATAGCAGCATACCTGACACTCACAGACCCCAGCCCAGTACTGGATGCCTCCTAGCTTGGTTGGAGGTGGCTCACATCATACCCTGCCCAACATGGGACCTACTCTGCAATGTCCGGCCTGGCCTAGGAGCACCCACAGGCCCACATCCCCCACCCAGAGACCACCCCACCACTCACAAGTAGTATATTGGGAAATGTACTCACCCCGTGTGGCTGATGTGATGCCCTCAAGTGCTCATCTAGTCCAGATAGGCCACCATCAGTATGCGGGTGTAGGAGGTTGGCCTGGCTTTTAGTGGGTACCTTGTGGTACTTACACCTTGTGCCAGGTCCAGTTATCCCTTATTAGTAGATTAGTAGTGTTCTAGCAGCTTAGACTGATAGAGGTAGCTATAGCAGAGCAGCTTAGGCTGCACTAGAAGACATGCAAAGCTCCTACTATACCACTTATATCATGTAGCACTATATCATAAGAAACACAATACTCAGAGATACTAAAAATAAAGGTACTTTATTTTAATGACAATATGCCAAAAGTATCTCAGAGGATATACTCCCTTAGGAGGTAAGTAAAATACACAAAAAACAAAATCAGGTAAGTAAAACACTTTGTAAAGTAGTGTAAACACTGTAGAACACAATAGAATGCAATAGGAGACAATAGGCCTAGGGGCAACACAAACCATATACTCCAAAAGTGGAATGCGAACCATGAACGGACCCCAGGCCTAGTGTAGTGTGTAGAGGGTCGCTGGGAGTGTAAGAACACTAAGGGTGTCCAAGATACCCCACCCCAAGACCCCGAAAAGTAGGAATAAAGTTACCCTACTACCCCTGAAAGACAGTAAAGTCGAGATAGGGGATTCTGCAAAGACAACAACTGACTGCAAAGCACTGAAGACGGATTCCTGGACCTGAGGACCTGCAAAGGAAGGGGACCAAGTCCAAGAGTCATGCAAGTGTCCAGGGGGGGTAGGAGCCCAATAAACCCCGGATGAAGGTGCAAAAGGGCTGCCTCCAGGTGGAAGAAGCTGAAGATTCTGCAACAACGGAAGGTGCCAGGAACTTCTCCTTTGTTCAGAAGATGTCCCACGGCGTCCTGAAGGATGCAGAGTTAATTTGCACGCAGAAAGACTACAAACAAGCCTTGCTAGCTGCAAGAGTCATAGTTGAAGATTATGGGTGCTGCCAGGGCCCAGGAAGGACAAGGTTACCCCTTGGAGGAGAATACAGAGGGGGTGCTCAGCAACACAGAGAGCCCATGCTGAAGCAGGCAGCACCTGCAGAAGCACCTGAACAGGCATTCAGGAAATCTGAGCATGGCGGTCGTCTCAGCACAACAAAAGAGGGTCCCACGAAGTCGGAGGTCAACTCAGTGAGTTGGGCAATGCAGGATGGAGGGCTGGGGAACTGGGCTGTGCTGTGCACGAAGGAAGTCTTGCAAAAGTGCACAGAAGCCCTAGCAGCTGCAGATCATGCAGTACACAAGATTGCTGGCTGGCGTGGGGAGGCAAGGTCTTACCTCCACCAAATTTGGACAGAAGGACCACTGGACTGTCGGGGCCACTTGGATCCAGCTCCTGTATTCCAGGGACCATGCTCGTCAAGATGAGAGGGGACCCAGAGGACTGATGATGCAGAGCTTTTGTGCCTGCGTTGGCAGTGGGAAGATTCTGTTGACCCACCGGAGATTTCTTCTTTGCTTACAGTGCAGGGTGAAGGCAGACAGCCCTCAAAGCATGCACCACCAGGAAACAGTTGAGAAAGCCAGCAGGATTAGGCGCTACAATGTTGCTGGTAGACTTCTTTCTACTTTGTTGCAGTTTTGCAGGCATCCTGGAGCAGTCAGCGGTCAATCCTTGGCAGAAGTTGAAGAGAGAAGTGCAGAGGAACTCTGGTGAGCTCTTGCATTCGTTATCTAAAGAGAAACCCACAGGAGAGTCCCTAAATATCCCTCAGAGGAGGATTGGCTACCTAACCAAGTAAGAGCCTATCAGGAGGGGTCTCTGACGTCACCTGCTGACACTGGCCACTCAGAGGTCTCCATTGTGCCCTCACACCTCTGCATTCAAGATGGCAGAGGTCTGGGACACACTGGAGGAGCTCTGGACAACACCCCTGGGGTGGTGATGGACAGGGGAGTGGTCACTCCCCTTTCCTTTGTCCAGTTTTGTGCCAGAGCAGGGGTTGGGGGGCTCCCTGAACCGGTGTAGACTAGCTTATGCAAGGAGGGAACCATCTGTGACCTTTAAAGCATTTCCAGAGGCTGGAGGAGGCTACTCCTCTCCAGCCCTTAACAACTATTTCCAAAGGGTGAGGGTGTAACATCCTCTCTCAGAGGAAATCCTTTGTTCTGCCTTCCTGGGACTGGGCTGCCCAGACCCCAGGAGGGCAGAAACCTGTCTGAGGGTTGGCAGCAGCGGTAGCTGCAGAGAAAACCCCAGAGAGCTAGTTTGGCAGTACCCGGGGTCCATGCTGGAGACCCGGGAATGCATGGGATTGGTACCCCAATACCAGATTTGGCTTGGGGGGACAATTCCATGATCGTAGACATGTTACATGGCCATGTTCGGAGTTACCAATGTGAAGCCACACATAGGTATTGACCTATGTGTAGTTCACACGTGTAATGGTGTCCCCGCACTCACAAAGTCCGGGAAATTGCCCTGAACAATGTGGGGGCACCTTGGCTAGTGCCAAGGTGCCCTCACACTTAGTAACTTTGCACCTAACCTTCACTAAGTGAGGGTTAGACATATAGGTGACTTATAAGTTACTTAAGTGCAGCGTAAAATGGCTGTGAAATAATTTGGACGTTATTTCACTCAAGCTGCAGTGGCAGTCCTGTGTAAGAATTGTCTGAGCTCCCTGTGGGTGGCAAAAGAAATGCTGCAGCCCAAAGGCATC
The DNA here is from genome assembly GCF_031143425.1 of Pleurodeles waltl. Lineage (NCBI taxonomy): Eukaryota > Metazoa > Chordata > Amphibia > Caudata > Salamandridae > Pleurodeles > Pleurodeles waltl. The sequence continues at coordinate 487,324,731 of NC_090436.1, forward strand.
TCCTGGAACGCCAATACCCTGGGTACCTAGGTACCATATCCTAGGGGATTATAAGGGTGTTCCAGTGTGCCAATCAGTATTGGTAAAATTAGTCACTAGCCTGCAGTGACAATTTTAAAAGCAAAGAGAGCATAAACACTGAGGTTCTGGTTAGCAGAGCCTCAGTGATACAGTTAGGCACCACACAGGGAACACATACAGGGCACAACGTATGAGCACTGGGGTCCTGGCTAGCAGGATCCCAGTGACACAGGCAAAAACAAACATACATACAAGTAAAAAATGGGGTTAATATGCCAGGCAAGATGGTACTTTCCCACAGGGCGGTCAGGGTTTGATGGGCACCCCTTCCTCGTTGGGAGGCCACCCCAGCTGGGCCTCCGCCGTCTTCCTTGCCCAGCGTCTCAGGTCCTTCCACTGTTTCTGACAGAGGGTGCTCTGCCTGCCATAGACCCCCAGGGTCCGCACGCTCTTGGCGATGGCACGTCAAAAACACTTTTTCTGATGGGCGCTGACCTGCAGGAAAAAAAAAATAGAAAAAGGTATCAGTCATACCGTCCAGCCTGTTACACTCATGGCCCACCATAGCCCTCTCATCCCCTTACGCACTGACATTGCCCACCATGCATGCAGCACACTGCCCTGAACCCTTCCACCAACCCCCCCACCCGAGACCCTCACACACAGCACTCCATGCATCCATGCCCCTTGCTTCGTACTCATAGTGTACTCACCTGTTGGTCTGGAGGCCCAAACAGCATTCTTACTGGGGTAGGACCCCATCAACCAGTCTCTCCAACTCCACAGCAGTGAAGGAAGGGTCCCTTTCCCCAGTGACACGAGCCATGGTCGGTTCCAGACACAGGTCACAGCAGCACTTACAGTGTAGGTCCTCTCCTGTTGAAGGTCAGGTAGCAAGTGAGTGAACAGATAGAAAATGGCGGTCACCTCCTTCGCTGTGCGTACTGTCACCGCCGGCGTACATCACCATTGGCCACTGTAACCCATAGGGCCCAATGACAACCAATGAGGAGTTGCACGGCGGTACTCGACCGCCTCCGACAACAACACACAACGTCAGCGACATTACATCGATTCCACATGTCCATCCACACAGGACAGGCAGACACCATTTTGGGGTGGGGGGCAGGCCATAGCACCTAACTGTGTCACAGTACACAAAGGCACCATTTGGGCCTATCCAACAACATACTTTTACAGTCACAACATGCAATGCAGTGTATTGTTTGGAAATGTGACCAGCTGCTCCCCGTTCTGTCCCCTAGATTACAACTGCTGCAGATGAATAGGAGATGGAGACATCCCCGTGTACAGACCCCTGGTGGACTTGGCAACAATGGAGGACAGGCACATCTTCCTCACCTCTAGACTGGGCAGGGCCACAATCACAGAGCTGTGTGCCCAATTGGAGCCTGACCTGATATCTGCTATCTGTCAGCCCACCGGGATCCCCCCTCTTGTGCAAGTCCTATCTGTGCTCCATTTCTTGGTAAGTGGCTCCTTCCAAGTGACAGTGGGCTTAGCAGCTGGAATGTCTCAGCCAATGTTCTCGATAGTGCTGACCAGAACGTTGTCTGCCTTGATTAAACACATGCGCAGCTACATTGTTTTCCCCCAGGTAGAGGCTGACTTCTATGCAATGGGACATATCCCCAACATTATTGGGTCTATTGATGGTACACATATTGCATTTGTCCCTCCCTTAGAGAAATGAACAGGTGTTCAGAAATCGAAAGAGCTTTCACTTTATGAATGTGCAGATAGTGTGCCTGGTGGACCAGTTCATCTCCCATGTCAATGCAAAGTATCCTGGCTCTGTGCATGATGCCTATATCCTGAGGAATAGCAGCATCCCATATGTGATGGCTCAACTCCAGAGGCACCAGGTGTGGCTAATAGGTGAGCCCTGGTTCCCGACCAGTGTATGTTGGTGTATGGGTATGGTGGGCCCTAAGGGTTAGTGTGTGTCTAACAGTTGTCCCTTGATATTTGCAGGTGACTCTGGCTACCACAATCTCCCATGGCTACTGACCCCTGTGAGGCATCCCAGGACAAGGGCAGAGGAATGTTACAATGAGGCACATGGGTGAACATGGAGAATAATAGAGAGGACATTTGGCCTCCTGAAGGCCAGGTTTCATTGCCTCCAACTAACAGGTGGTTCCTTGCACTACTCACCCAAGAAGGTGTGCCAGATAATCGTGGCATGCTGCATGTTGCATAACCTTGCCTTGAGACGCCAGGTGCCTTTTCTGCAGGAGGATGAGGCTGGATATGGGTGTGTGGCAGCAGTGGACCCTGTGAACAGTGAAGATGAGGAGGCAGAGGATGAGAATGAGGACAATGGAGCAGCTATTATACAACAGTACTTCCAGTGACACACAGGTAAGACACTGTAACTTCACTTTGCATTGACAGTTTTGTATTTGACAGTGTACATGGCAGGCAGATTCTCCTAATTCAATGGCCACTTACTGTACCCTTTGGTATCTCTATTTTCAGATATCTGTGCCCCACTCTGGCACCTGGTGTGTTGACTGCAGCCAACTACAGGTCATTCCTATGTATGCATTACTGTACAGTTGTATTGCAGTTTTTAAACCTTGTTAAACAAATACATAGTTAAACCATTTGACATACTCCATACTTGTATTTTTTCAAAGGGTGTTTATTTAAGTGCTAAGAAGTAGAGGGGTATGTACAATGGGCTGGGGTGATGGTGAAGGAAAGTCCAGGATAGAGTCTGATCTATTTGTATCACAGGTGCATTGTCCAAGGGGGCATAGGAAGGGGAGCAATGGCAGTTCAAGGTGGACAGGGTGACAGAGTGGGACACAAGGGTGACAATCAGGAGAGTCTTATTTTCTGGTAGGGGCTTGGCAATGTTCTCTGGCTTCTGCCTGGATCGCAGGGACTGTTTGTGGGGTGGTTCTCCTTCTGGAGGGGGAGGGATGCTGGTGGCCTGTTGTTCCTGGGGCGGGGCCTCCTGTCCACTAGCAGCAGCAGAGGTGGAGGCCTGTTCATCAGTGCGGCTAGTGTCAGGGACTCGATAGTGTGCCACTGCCTCCCTCGTAGTGTTGGCCATGTCTGCCACCACCCCTGCATTGGTGACCAGGGTGGTTTAGATGTCCTTCAGGTCCTCCTTGATCCCCAGGTACTGTCCCTCCTGCAGCCGCTGGGTCTCCTGCAACTTGTCCAGTATCTGGCCCATTGTCTCCTGGGAATGGTGGTATGCTCCCAGGATGTTGGTAAATGCCTTGTGGAGAGTCGATTCCCTGGGCCTGTCCTCCCCCTGTCACACAGCAGTCCTCCCAGCTTCCCTGTTGTCCTGTGCCTCTGTCACCTGAACTGTGTGCCCACTACCACTGACCCCAGGGCCCTGTTGTTGTTGGGGTGGTGGGTTATCCTGGGTTCCCTGTAGTGGTGGACACACTGCTGATTGATGTGTCCTGGAGACAGAGGTATGGGCTCACTGGGTGGGTGCTGTGGTGGTGTTTCCTGAGGGGTAGGCTCTGTGGTGGTATGGGACTGTGCCTGGGTAACTGACTGTCTGGAGAGCCCTGATGGGCCAGGTTGGTCATCCAGATCCAGGCGACCAGAGCTGCTGTCCTCACTGTGGGCCTCTTCTGGGGGTGCAGGGGGCTGGATGTTGTTGACACCTCCTCTCCGGTGATGTTGGGTGGGAGACCTGTGGGGATGTAAACGCAGTGTTATTGTTTCTGCTTGTGACATCGTGTGCATGGGTGTATTGCCCTGTATGGTTGTGTTTGCCCTGTCAGCTTTGCCTTGTGTGAGTAGTGATTTTGTGAGCTAGGTGATTGTCTATTATGTGCATGCTTTAGTGATGGGTGTCCATGCAGGGCTATGAGTGATGTCCATGCATTGGTGGTGCATGCAGGGCTCAGTATTGGGATGGGTGGGTTGTGATGGTGGGGTGTATGTGAGGTGGTGGAGTGATGGGGTGAGGGCAGGGGTGGGGGTATGTGATGGCATGCAGGTAGTTGGGGTGATAGTAATAGAGATTTGACTTACCAAAGTTCAGTCCTCCTGCTACTCCTGCCAGGCCCTCAGGATGCAGTATTGCCAAGACCTGCTCCTCCCATGTAGTTAGTTGTGGGGGAGGAGGTGGTGGTTCACCGCCAGTCCTCTGTATAGCTGTCTGGTGTCTTGCAACCACGGAACGCACCTTTCCCCGTAGGTCGTTCCACCTCTTCCTCATGTCATCCCTTGTTCTTGGGTGCTGTCACAAAGCGTTGACCCTGTCCACGATTCTCCACCATAGCTCCATCTTCCTAGCAATGGATGTCTGCTGCAGCTGTGATACGAATAGCTGTGGCTCTACCCAGATGATTTCCTCCACCATGACCCTTAGCTCCTCCTCATAGAACCTGGGGTGTCTTTGTGGTGCCATGGGTGCAGTGTGACTGGTGTGTGTGAGGGTGTGTGGGGTGATGTGTTGGGGTGTGTGCTGTAAGGTGCGTGGATGGTGTTTCTGTGATGGTGTTCTGTGGCTCTGGTTCTGTGGGTGCTCTTGTTGTGTCTCTCTCTCTCTCTCAGTTGTCAATTGCTTTGAGTCGTAAAGGGTTGTGGGCAATGTGGGTGTGTGTTTTATAGTGGTGTGTATGTGTGTCAGGTGTGTGTAGTTTGAATTGTCCAGTGTAGTGTTGTTTTTTTTAATGTGTGTATTTTGAGCACAGCAGTATATACCGCCAATGGTTGTTTTGCTTTCCTTCTCTTATCTTATGACCGAGCTTACAAAACTTCTCTGGAATGCACTTCTTAGTTTAAAGAAGACATTTATTGTTATTCTTACTTCACCACGAGGTTCCTGAAAGACGGCATTAGTAGGTTGGAAGCACACGTTTAAAAGTAGTCGCAGCAATGAAAGCAAAATATATCAAAGTACTTCTCAGTTGCAATGTACACAGCAAATACATGTGATTATATTATAGCATAACTTCAAAGCAAAGCATAAAAGTCAAAATTGCATCACCGTAGGGACTATCACTCCGCTTCATCTTTCTAAGGACTACAAGTTGATGACTCGGGTTCAACTGCGAGAAAGAGATTTTCCACCCAAACGGGAGACAGGCAACTGACGTCCGTTCCTGTCTGAAGTCAAGATCCTCTCTCCCTCGCTGCTGCCCAGGGCCATCGTTCAAGCTCAGTGTGGGAACCGAATAAACCTGGAGAGTGGCCAATTCTCCAAACTTCACTCGTTCCCAGACTGGATTGAGAGGTAAACACAAAATCTACGCTCTCTTATCAGCGAGGGTTTGGTGTGAAAAACATAGCTTGGTCAACCATGTGGAAAAACACAGCTCGGAAAAACACAGCTCATCTGCAATGTCTCAACTGCAATGTCCAACTTTTGACAAGTTGGGCAATTCTGTCTCCAATCTGTATGAATGAATCAGATTACTTGCTAGTTATCAGCATAATTTTGATTTCTCCTTAGTAATCTGCAGCAATCACTCCCCCTAAAACCTGATCAATTTGCCATTTCTGTCCTGGTAACTTTCCTCTCCCCAACTGATCTTTGACTGTGGGACAGATTACTGTTGTGCATGCTGACAAAAAGGACAGTGCAAAATCACAGTTTTTATCAAATCTAGGGGAATGTGCATCTCTCTAATCTCTGCCCACCTGTAAGTGGCTTTTTCTACCAGATGTCCACATTTCTTGTGCACCTACTTAGCCATCCCCACTAAGTCAGAATTCTGGATTGACACTTCTCTCTCTGAATTTTTCTCTTTAACATCTGCAAGGGAATCGAACCAGTTATGTACAAGCCATGTGGAAAACCAAACGGCTAAACCATTGGCAGTGAACCAAGACACATCTAAAGCAACTCTTGCTTTAAAGTCTGACACACATTGTACAACTCTGTTCCTTCTCCTGTGGTAGACAACAACTTTTCAGTCAATGATTCATTAGCCAAAGAAACATGCTTTTTATCCTCAGGGGACACGAATTCAAATGGTGCACTCAATTTCACTGGTGACTCTTTTACCTGTGGTATTACCTGCACCCTCTCCTCCTCCTGAAAAGGGACTTTTTACACCTGTTCATGTAGGGCTGCAGTGACTCTAGCCCTGTCTTGCATGTACCAGATCCAGTGTATGATACTAGCCTCCTGTGCCTGTCCTATACTGTGAGATTTAGGTGAACCCATCACCCACTGCATGCTTGATATTTCAGGTTTCAGAATTACATTATCATTTAATGTCATTTGCTCAGTATTCACTAGAGCCCAATAACAAGTCAAAAGCTTAATCCAAAGTTCCAGGGGCACTTTTGTCTTCCCCTGATTCTGATTTACATGTAAATCAGAGTTTCTCTCTTGCACTGCGCAGAAACCTAAAGTCTGAATTATTTCATTTGCCAAATCAAAAGCACACAGCTGCTCATGTTTTTTCCTAGTTACTTTGTACCACAGTGTTAAGATTTCACTCAGATGAGGGCTATACTGTTTCCAAAAATCAAACAAGCTCATGAAACTCGGTGTCTCTTGCTTAGTGCAAATAGTAAGAAACTCTAAAATCTTTTGTTTTCCCTGTGACAACATCTGTCTATTTTCTGGATTCCACTGAATTCCCGATAACTGCACATTTTGCAACAGTACTGCTGCCTTGTCTGAATTCATTTTAAACACCGTATTTTGCAAAAGTGGTCTGAAAATAACATTCTCAACTGTGTTCACAATGTAATCTGTTAAGGAATGCACTTCACCTGCCAAAAACCTTGGGCTGCTCTGCAGATCTGCTATGCTCTTCTCAAGAGGCTCAGACTGGCCCACACCTGTTTTAACCTCCTCATTACTGGAATGGGAAAAGCCAGATTCTACTACAATAGTTTTATAGATTTCAGCATTATCTTGCAATAATGTGTTCTGGCTAATTTGCTCACGTAAATTCTTATTTTCATGTTCTAACTGCCTACATCTCTCCTGCATTTCTCTGTAAGCAGACAAACGTATCCAAACCCTTCTGTCAAGAACAAAAGGGACATGCTTTCTTACAAAAGGCACATTTTCTAAATATGCTTTATCAAAGCACTCATCCCAAGACTCACAAAGTCCTGATAAACAAGAAAACATGTTTCTCACAGCACCATAAGGCAGTTTAACTTCACATGCATTCTCAAACATGGTCTGCCGTGCTTCTTTAATTCTCTAAACAACAAAAAACAATTACACTTTTAAATAGTGCACTTCCAATCTCTAACTCCGACTCCCAGACTGCTGATTAACGCCAAAATGTTTTGCTTTCCTTCTCTTATCTTATGACGAGCTTACAAAACTTCTCTGGAACGCACTTCTCAGTTTAAAGAAGACATTTATTGTTATTATTACTTCACCACAAAGTTCCTGAAAGACGAGATTAGTAGGTTGGAAGCACACTTTCAAAAGTAGTCGCAGCAATGAAAGCAAAATATATCAAAGTACTTCTCAGTTGCAATGTACACAGCAAATACATGTGATTATATTATAACATAACTTCAAAGCAAAGTATAAAAGTCAAAATTGCATCACCGTAGGGCCTATCACTCGCTTCATCTTTTTAAGGGCTGCAAGTTGATGACTCCAGTTCAACTGCGAGAAAAAGATTTTCCACCCAAACGGGAGACAGGCAACTGACGTCCGTTCCTGTCTGAAGTCAAGATCCTCTCTCCCTCGCTGCTGTCCAGGGCCATTGTTCAAGCTCAGTGTGGGAACCGAATAAACCTGGAGAGTGGCCAATTCTCCAAACTTCACTCGTTCCCAGACTGGATTGAGAGGTAAACACAAAATCTACGCTCTCTTATCAGCTAGGGTTTGGTGTGAAAAACACAGCTTGGTCAACCATGTGGAAAAACACAGCTTGGAAAAACACAGCTCATCTGCAATGTCTCATCTGCAATGTCTAACTCCACGTTAAAGCCAATAGGCAGCTAACCTAAATACAGAATGTAATGTATAATGCCATGTTAAAGCCATTAGGCAGCTAACCTAAATACCAAATGTAATGTCTAATGCAATGTTAAAGCCAATAGGCAGCTAAACTGAATACAGAATGTAATGTCTAATGCCATGTTAAAGCCAGTAGGCAGCTAAACTGAGCAACTAACATGCGCAGTGATAAAACACAAAGTCATTGGTCAAACACAATTAATAGCATAACAATGGTTTACCACGGTTGAATGTCCGCTGCGGTGATTCGTGGGTCATAATGTGATAGGCATAGTTCTGTTGGCGTAATGGTGCGGGTTTGGATACCACTAGTTTATCACTGACCTTTGGGCTGGCGGACTTGTGTGTGTCTGTATAGTGATGGATTGGTATATGTGGGTCATAATATGGTTAGCAGTAAACCGCCGCGAATGTGGTATGTTGGCTTCAGTCGGCATGGCAGTAATCAGGACTTTCCTCCTATATGCTTTTTAGCCTGCTTTTAGGTATTTGGCTTTTTTATATTTAATTTAGGTCCTGGATCCTATTCAAACCAACAATGGAGAGGGTGTTGTGGGTTCCCCTTAGTACCTGGGTTGGATACCCTTATTTTCGTTTTAGGCCCATAGCCTGTGCCTTTAAAAATGTAGACACATTTTATTCAGTTCATATTTTTCAATATAACCAGCTCATTGTTTTTATGTTTTAATTAGTGGTCTTTTCTGACAAGGCATAGTTGTTTGTGTTGCAAATTTTATCAACCCTTTGTACGCATTTCACTTTGTGCCCTTCTCAAGGCTTTCATGTTTGGTACATGATATTCTAACTAGTATTGCTGCTCCCGTAGTTAGGGAGCCACCTCTTATTTTCTAGACATATTATCTCTTTAGGCCTGTTCTTGGAACACTGTAAGATTTGTTATAGAAACACCACTTAGGCCTAAGGAGGGTGGGGGCATTCCAGCCATGGCCGTCCTGTGATGTACACCATTCCATTGTCAGCCACACTGATCATGGCTCTGACTCTTTAGCTAACCAGGAGATTTGCCAGCAGACAACAGGAAAACCTTTGCCTGTCAGGGCTCTTCCCATAGACTGGGATAAGCAGAAAGCATACCACCTCTGTGCTCTCAGGTTTTAGACATTAGGGTGTAGGTATAAATCTCAAGGCTTTAAGATCGTACCAAGATGGTGGTTTTTTTTCACTTCTTCACTCTGATGGTAATAATCACTATATTATGTTTCATCTGCCTAATTGTTGCAGCCCATGCTTTTTATAATCAGATGCACTTGAAATTTATTTTGCATCTCCTTGTCTGCCTTAGCATGTGTGAGCCTTTTTGTAACTGATAGAACGGAGTTATGATTTGTTCACAATGACTTCCCGGAGGAGTCAGAGTGTCATGTACAGGTTGCCACAAATCACCTTTACTTTCTAGGTTTGGGTGAGGCACTGCGGACTAGCCTGGAATCAGGCTAGCAGCTTCAAGGCAACATGGGACTGACTCAGTCAACCACAATCACAAACCTAAACTACACAGCCCATTGCAAAATAGAAAATGTTACACAGTAGGTCCATTCAGATGCAGAATATCTCTGACAAGGTACTCCTGCTCTTTTTGCTCTCTTTGGCATTTGCTGATCTTCTCCTTGTCACTTAAACCACTTGACTCTGTCTCCTCAACAATCTCTGGCGACCATAGGCTTTTGGCATACAGCACTGTGAGAGACTTCTCAAGCCTGTGCTTGTCCCTTCTCCTGGTTCCTCTTTTTGCTCTGGTGCTGTTCCAACTGTCACTACGGATCAAGCTCTTGTTTCCCTTTCTTCTCCAACAAACAATTCAATGTCATTACCTGTGATATCAGCAAATTGGCTAATTTTACCTGTATGCAGTTATTCACCCCTTTCTTCTCTGTGCTGTTGTGCCTCTTGCACTATTGTTCCTTGTTCCTGTACAACGTGCAGTGATACATTCACCAGTGCTCTTGGTTCTTGTTCAAAGAACACTATTAGTTCATATGGATCTCTTGTTCTATGGGTATGTGATCTATGCATCCAGTTTGGTCCCCCGACACATTTGACAGAAGTATTGGCAATTAAAATCACCTGGTAGGGGCCTTTCCAGCTTGGCTCCAGACCGGACCTTCTCACATACTTTTTAATTAGCACCCAGTCCTAATCTCATGGGCTAATATGACACTGATCTGGATTCCAATTTGCAGTGACAGTTTCAATCTGTTGAAAAACAGAACTTACCACGTCAGATTCAATATGACATCAAGGTGGTTTCGGGCAGCTCTTTACTTGAATCAAGCAATTCTGATATTGGAACATTTAGCACTTGGTTCACGCAGAATACCTCTGACAGGGTACTCTTGCTCTTTTTGATTGTGTGGGTGTTTGTTGACCTTCTCATTCTGTGTAATGTATACCACTTGACTCTTTCTCCTCAACAATTGTTTGTGGTAGGCGTTCAACTGATGCATTTCGTCTTAATTACTTAATTACTTTTGACTGTAGGCTCTTGGCCATACAGCAGTGTGAGAGACTTCCTGAGCTTGTGCTTGTCCCTTCTCCTGGATCCTCTCATTGCTCTGGTGCTGTTCCAACTGACTACAGATTGAGCTCTTGTTTTCCTCTCCTCGCTACCAAAGGGTTCAATACCACTCTTTGCGATATCAGGAAACTGGGTTGTTTCATCTGTCTGTAGTTTTCTTCCCCTTTTCTTCTCTATGCTGTTGTGCCTCCTGCATCAATGCTTCTTATTCCTATACAAGTTGAGGTGATACATTCACCAGTGCTCTAAAAAAAACACAACATTGAGTATCATTTCATCTTTAATGTTCACAAGAGCATTTGCAGTTACAGCAGGCAATCTCATTACACGCCCCATCAAAATTTCAGGAGGGAATAATCCAGTCTTCCTTTCAGGTGTACCTCGAAGGCTCATCAACATCAAGGGCAAAGCATCAGGCCATTTCAGTGAAGTGGATGCACAGACATTTGCAAACCCTGACTTTGTGGTTCCATTAAGTTACTTGACAACTCCAGAAGCCTTTTGACAATAGCTAAAATGTAGTTTCTGCTCTACTTGTAATGCTGCACACACCATTCTAATGACCTCATTATTGCGATCTGATTGCAGAGAAAGTGGCATTCCATACTTGTGTATTAACTCCCTCAACAACAGCTTTGCTACAGTGAGACTCAAATTTCTGCATGTTCGGTAGGCTTCCACCCACACACAGACATTTCTATAAAGTTCATTTGCATCCTGTCAAAGGGACCACTAATTCTCTCTACACTACTCAGGGGAATATTTACATCAAGAGGTGCATTGGTACAGATGCACCACTTTTCTTGCATCGCCCCTGCCCCACCTAATGACACCATGGTTGTGCAGTATTTCCAATACGGTGTACCATGGTGGTTGTTAGGACAATATCATCAAAATTTTTCATGCTATTGTGGCGCTTTGCTGCACTAGCGTAAAAAATGTTGACACTAGTGCAGCAAAGCACAGGGAGTCCCATTGATTAAAATGGATGCACCATTTTCAATGCCTGCTTTAAGCAGCCGTTGAAAATGACGGGAAAAATTGTGCAGTGAAATGTTGTAAATTTCACTGTGACATTTTTTCGGGTCTCCCTGCATTGGAAAGCCCCTTTGTATACATTATGCCTGGTGCAGGCATAATGTGGCACAAGAGTTCACAAAGTGGCCCAATGCAAGCATTGCACCACTTTGTAAATATGGCGTGGAAGAAAGGCTTCTTGAATGCCATCTTAGCGTAAAAAATGACAGTATGGCGGCGCAAGGTGATGCTAGGGGCTTGTTAATATGCCCCTTGGTCTAAGTGGTGTTGTCTTTCACATTCATCTGTTGACATGTAACACAACGGTAACCAAATTCTTCTGCAAGCATCCTGAATATGGAGTTGAACCAATATTGTCTAAACAACCTCACAATTGCATCCCTTCCTAGGTGCGTAGGCAATGGAAATGTTGTGACATGGGAGATAATAAACTGTCTGGTAACAGAGGTCACCCATCTGCTGAAATCCAAATGTAATTTGCATTTTTTCCACATCCTGCTCTAATTCAACCCTGCTGTTCTGCTTATGAAATATTTTCCTGCAATCTCTTACGCTGTTTCTGTGTATCAGCTATAGTCATCAGCATTGAAAAGACAGTGCCCTCTCCAGAGTCATCTGTGAATGTTCCATTAAACATGCAAAGTCATCAGTATACCTGCTGACGACTGTGACATATTAATTTCCACTTACGTGAGCTGCACATTTAACATCAGCAATTTCAGTTGTGAGTTGTAAAGTAAATGACTTTATATAGTCACCATTTAGTATGGGCGCTCATGGTGAGGTCATGAAACCTCTTTTTGACCATGACTGTTGAAAATCATAGACCACCTCAAAGCCATATTGACTATCTGTAAATATATATTCACTCTCATATGAGCTTGAGTACAAGCTTGAGTAAGGGCAATCAGTTCTGTAACTTGTGCAGAGTTTAAACCTTGAGGATAGGAGGCTTTCACAATTTCTTGAATTGTACAAACAGCATGAACTCTTCTGAAAGCACCTTTATTGGTTCTTAAAAATGAGACATCCATAAAAAGTACATAATCAGGCTCAATTAAGACTTCATCTGTTATGCATGGTTTTTGCTTGGTGCAATCTAGACAATAATGTTCATCATGCACATCACATTCAGGCAAAGGTAATAGGGTACTGGGATTCAAAACCTGACATCGTTTAAGTACTATGTTATCCAAAGCACAGATTTGCTGCTCATATTGAGTAAGTCAGGAACTTGTCATTTACTGGTCTTTGTTCAGGTAAACAAAACTTCAACGGAGTGAAGAACCATAACAGTTAAAGGATGTCCCATCACTATGCTTTCACACATTCCTATACTGACACCTATGGCTACAAAAGATGTGAGGCAACCGGGCAGCACTGCAGCCTCTGGATCAAGAGAAATTATAATATAGGCCACTGGTCTCCTTGAGTCACCATGCATCTGAGTAAGCACTGAGAGATTGCAGTCCTCACTTTCACTGCAAAACAATGTGAACATTTTACTGTAATCTGGCATTCCTAGTACCAGGGCATGACAGAGACTCTCTCTCAGCCCTGTGAAAGGTTCCAAACATTAATTAACCCATGGAAGTGGATCAGACACATCTTTTTGTGTCAACCTCAGTAAAGGTCAACCATTTCTAAGAACATTCTGACTTTATGGGTTTTGGGTGGGCTCATCCTCACAATTGTTTCTATCCTCTGCAACACCTTTCTAGTTCCTTTTTCAATGCTATGTACCACGTATTGAACTTCTCTTTGACAGTATTGCATTTTGCTTGGGGACACTTAATGCCATTCTTAGCTAGGTAATTAAGCAGTGCAATGGTATCCTGTTGGCAAGCTTGTCTGGTGTTTAATGCCACAAGTAGGTCACCAATGTATTACACTATAACTGAGTCACAAGGCATCTGCAAAGGCTCAAGAAAATTCTTTAAGATCAGATTACATTGGAAGGACTTTCTGTATACCCTTTTGGGACTCTGTACTATGCTAAAACTTTCTCTCAAAACATGAAAGGTTGTATTCGTGCAATGGTATGGAAAAGAAAGCTTGACAAAGGTCCACAACAGTGGAATATTTTGCAGTGCACAGAATCTGAAATAGAATGATGGCTGGATTTAGTACCACCAAACAACATGGAAAAACTATCTGTGTTAATCTTTTCAAGGTCTCGGACTATTCTGTACATGCCATTGGGCTTCTGCAAACTCATGATTGGCGAATTACAAGGACTTCCAAGGATCTCTCTCAGGATCTCTTTACTTAACATGCCCTCAGTTATTAGTGTTATTCCTGCCACTGTCTCTGGGGCCAAATGACATGCTGGTGTTCTCAGAAACACAGAATTCGTCTTCACTGTTATCTGGACTGGTTTTACACCTTTAATCAGTCCAATATCTTTTCCTGCATGATCCCATACTTCTGGGTTTACATTCTCTCTTAAATTAGGGGGTAATTCCTCCACTGTTTACGTTGGGTACAATCCTACAGCATCTTGTTGGACAATCTGTAAAAAAAAATGTATTAAGTAAGCATCAAACACAAACATTTACAAAAGCTGAAAAACAGATCCACATTTGTTGACAGAGATTGTCAATAGACCGTAAAGAGCATAAGAAGAAAGAGATGAATAATGATCTATGGCAGCTTCAGAAAACGGGGGGGAGAAGGAGAGGGATCACAAGGCGGGCAGAGACCCACAAGGGGGGGAATGAAGGGAAGTGGAGGGAACAGGAAAGGAAAAAGGAAGGTATTCAGACTTATCCGGATGCCAAACAAACATGAGAACAGGAACCATGCACTATCAGAAACAGTTCACCCATGAGACATAGACAACACAAACACCATCAGTGTCACTCATTACCCTCTGGGAGCTCGGAAGCCCCCAGGGAGTCTGCATCAGCCAGACCCAAGTACAGTACCAATGGTGGTCAAATATCATGGGGGCTGGAACCATCTGGCATCAAGTCCCAGTAGTTTTGCAATTGCTCTTAGCAATGTGCTGCATTGGGCAATCAGTCTGTTTTGCATGGTACCCTGTGCATCGCCGGCACATGGCAACTCTCAGTTTTGCAAGGAGCAGCAAAATACCCACTAGTTGGTGTTCATCATCTGAGGCTTCATTAATATAGCCCAGTAACACAGTCATTGGTGATCACAAGATAGTGTGCCCAACGATGATTCCAATAACATCAAAAACATCAGTCCAGTAAGACTGTATCACAAGACAATCCCATGCTAGATGAAAAAAAAATCAGCTCTTGGTGCCATACAGCTCAGACAACAGAAATCATCACATAGACCAAGTTCATGCACCTGCTCTGAGGTGTAATACAAGTGATGCAAGAATTTAAAATGAATCTAGTGTAGCATATAATTGGAGGAGAGGGCACTGGATTGCGTGCAGCAGTAGCTCCAGCATTCAGCTGGGATGGGGCTGCAGAGGTCAGACTCCCATGTTACTCAAGATCTAGATACATCTGCAGACGCAGATCCCTACATTGTGAGGTATAGTTCTGTAATTAGATGGCGGGGAGGGGGTGGTCAGAAGAACTTCTAGTGCTTGAAGTGTCTAATGGACTTTCAGAAAGGAGCCATGATATGAATGAACTGCTGCCTGCAGTTGATAGTAACTACATTTAGACAGAAAGGAGTTAGTAGGGCCCGGTAAGGCCTGTTCAGGTCCAATAAAGATGCTGTCTGGATAGTGTGCTGCCATATTAGTAAGTTGTTGTGTTGTGCAGGTGCTTGCATCTCTTGTGATATGCAGGGAAGGGTTATTCAAGAGAGGGATAGATGGGGAAAAAGGTGATCCAAACGGGCCCAGCATCGGAGTTTAACCCATGCCCATATCCGAATCAAATCAAATCATTAACATTTATAAAGCGCGCTACTCACCCGTGCGGGTCTCAAGGCGCTAGGGGAAAAAGGAGGGGGTTATCGCTGCTCGAACAGCCAGGTCTTTAGGAGTCTCCGGAAAGCGGAGTGGTCCTGGGTGGTCCTGAGGCTGGTGGGGAGGGAGTTCCAGGTCTTGGCCGCCAGGAAGGAGAAAGATCTCCCACCCGCCGTGGAGCGGCGGATGCGAGGGACAGCAGCGAGTGCGAGGCCAGAGGAGCGGAGGAGGCGGGTGGGGACGTAGAAGCTGAGGCGTCTGTTGAGGTATTCCGGTCCCTTGTCGTGGAGGGCTTTGTGTGCGTGGGTGAGAAGTCGGAAGGTGATCCTTTTGCTGACTGGGAGCCAGTGCAGGTGTCTCAGGTGTGCGGAGATGTGGCTGCTGCGGGGTATGTCGAGGATGAGGCGGGCCGAGGCGTTTTGAATGCGTTGCAGGCGATTTTGGAGTTTGGCTGTGGTCCCGGCGTAGAGGGTGTTGCCGTAGTCCAGGCGGCTCGTGACGAGGGCGTGGGTCACGGTTTTTCTGGTGTCGGCGGGGATCCAGCGGAAGATCTTGCGGAGGGTGAGGAAGCAGGCGGAGGACACGGCGTTGACTTGCTTGGTCATGGTGAGAAGAGGGTCCAAGATGAAGCCGAGGTTGCGGGCGTGGTCTGTGGGGGTCGGTGCGGTGCCGAGGGCCGTGGGCCACCAGGAGTCGTCCCAGGCGGACGGGGTGTTGCCGAGGATGAGGACTTCCGTTTTTTTAGAGTTCAGATTTAGGCGGCTGAGCCTCATCCAATCTGCGACGTCCTTCATGCCCTCTTGTAGGTTGGTCTTGGCGCCGGCGGGGTCCTTGGTGAGGGAGAGTATAAGTTGCGTGTCGTCGGCGTAGGAGGTGATGATGATGTCGTGCTTGCGTACGATGTTGGCGAGGGGGCTCATGTAGACATTGAAGAGTGTCGGGCTGAGTGATGAGCCTTGGGGTACGCCGCAGATGATCTCGGTGGGTTCTGAGCGAAACGGAGGGAGGTAAACTCTTTGGGAACGGTTTGAGAGGAAGGAGGCGATCCAGTCCAGGGCCTGGCCTTGGATTCCGGTGGAGCGGAGGCGGGTGATTAGGGTGCGGTGACAGACGGTGTCAAAGGCAGCCGAGAGGTCAAGCAGAATGAGGGCGACTGTTTCACCGTTGTCCATCAGGGTTCTGATGTCGTCAGTGACTGAGATGAGGGCGGTTTCAGTGCTGTGGTTGGTTTGGAATCCGGTTTGTGAGGGGTCGAGCAGGTTGTTGTCTTCCAGGAAGGTGGTCAGCTGTTTGTTGACGGTCTTCTCTATTACTTCGGCTGGGAAAGGCAGAAGAGAGATGGGGCGGAAGTTTTTCAGGTCGCTCGGGTCAGCCGTAGGTTTCTTTAGTAGGGCGTTGACTTCGGCGTGTTTCCAGCAAGCTACTGTATCAATTCGGGCTCTTGGGCGATGAGGAAGTAAGTACAATGCCATGATAGTGGGCACAGCAGAGTATGATCATGTTCTGGAGTTGTGTGTGGCTGGAATTTAATGGAATGAACCCATAAATGGATGAATTAAGCTTGCGTACACTTGTGATAGAGTTCCATGTCTGGGGCTGCAAGTCCCCCCTAGTCAAAGTTAATGGTGGACAATTCCAACGATGCTCTGGGCTGCTTACCAGGGTATTTTTGGGAAATCAGACAGGAGTGTAGGCATCTGCAAAAGTTGCATAGCAGGGATAGAGGTAAATTAACAAACAAATATAGGAATTTAGGGAGCATCATCATTTTAGCAAAAGCTAGTCTACCCGCTAGCAAGAGTGGCAACAAGCACAACCTCCTTAGGAATTCTTCTAACCAGGAGATTGTGCTGCCATAATTCACTCACCATAGTTCATCCAAATCCCTGCTTAGCCAAACCCCCAGATAGCATACCAGCTCCTCAGCCCAGAATAGCAGAAAGCTGTATACATATCGAGTAGTAGAATCCATAAGTGGGAATGTAATGGATTAGCCCAAATGGATGTGATGCCGGCAAGACCACCTAAATGAACAAAGTCCTTCATCAAGACATCCGAATCGTCCTGGGGATTGTTCATGTAAAGCGTAACATCATCTGCATACATCGATACAAGGATCGTCCTAGGTGTGAAAGCCAAGCCCCTGAGCATGTGGTGTTGTCCCAACAGGGCAGCAAGAGGCTCCATGGCTATGGCAAATAGTATGGTGAGAGGGAGAAGCACTGACGGGTGCCCCTCATCACTGTGAATTGGGTAGAAACAGTCCCATTGATATGCAAATGGGTGGTTGGCTTCTCATAGATAGAGTCAGTCAATCAAAGGGACTACAAGCACAAGGCAAGCAAGGAATGCAAAGAGGTACTTCCTCTCCAAAGATTCAAACGCCTCAGTGCCATCTAAAAATACTGCAGCAGCCCAACAGAATGGGTCAGTCATCTGGGCTACAGCAAAATAGTTGCACAAGTTATGGGTGGTGGCTCTGCCTGGAACAAACCTGGATTTATCCGGGCGGGCAATGGTTGGCAAGAGTGGTAAGAGTCGGAAGGCAATCAGTTTGGCCATGACTTTATTGTCAAGATTTAACATTGAGGGTGGGCGGTAGAATTCAGAGCAGCATGAATCTTTGTCTGGTTTCAAGATTGCTGCAGTTAATACCTCACATGAGAAAGGGGGTAATGCCCCAACCTCCAAATACTCTGCATACATTTGGAGTAGAAGTGGGGTTAGAATCGGTGCATACTCTTCATAGACAAATTAAAATGTGACACCCTCATCATGTGTCTGAAACTCAACTCCATTAGGATTACAATTGATTGGGCAATTTAACTTTCACAACTAATCACATTCCAACCGGTTTATAGGACTGGAATTACATTCAATCAACTGGTGCACTTCCTTCAAATGAGTCTATTTTTAGGGGAACTTCTTCTGAAACTGGTTTTGTAATCTGCTTATTTCTAATGTCTAGAACTTGGATTTTCTTTCCTGAGACGGGTAGGTTTGACACTTCTGCTGTGCTAACTATGGAACAGGTAGCACTCGGTATCAATAAGAAATGAAACATGGCAGTCACTTACCTCACCTTCTACAAATGGTCCACTCTGGTCTATCTCTAAGGCTGTGCTAAGTCTGGAAGTGTCAGAGTCAATGCTCTCACTGTCTAACAGTGGGAACTGTTGAAACTGGTTCTGGTTTTGGGGTTGAAATGTATTTATATTCACCTTGAGCATTTGATTCATGTTAAATCTGGGATTGCCCACATTCTGCAGGCCATCTGGACTTGTGGAACTCGCACCATTGGAACCTGGGTTCACATTGGCCCGTGCACTTGTTGAATGGGCATATTCTGCATTTGCATCTGATTTCCTTGTTGCATTCTATCTGTATTCACCCTACACTCCCTCTTCCAATGCCCCATCTTGTACCAGAAGTGATATGGAGACACTTTCTTTAACGTTGCAATATCCAAACATGAATTAGAATCAATGGAATTCCTCAACCTCTACCCTGTGAAATAACCATACCTCCTTGAACTCCCTTTTTTCCAGCTTGAAAACCAACTCCTTGCATGTCAATCTGAACACCGACATCCTGTTTTGCACCAACATTACCTGCAAATGACTGATTCTGAAAACTTTTCTCTGCCATCTTTATCTGAGCCAACATGAACTTCTCCTTAATCTTCCTCTGTGTCATTTCTTGTTCATCACTGCAGTCCTTTGCACATTACAAAATCTCATCCAGCAATTTAGTATGCCAACAAAGCACATTCTGCTGTGTATGCTGACTAATCGGGGGTCTTGGCCCAATAACAAGCTGTGAAATAAAGAATCCCATATTGTTTGGCTAACATGTATGTGGCCTTTGTGTTGCTGAGACACTTTCAACAATCTGTCACAATACTCATTCACAGACTATTTCACCGCTTGTTGAATTCTGTTCAGCCTAACATAATCCAAATCCTTTGGAGGAATTCTGCCTTTCAGGAAAGTAATCACCCCATTGTATTTATCCAACACTATAGGTGATGATGAATTAGTACGAGCTTGCCTCGGTGGCTCTGAATTTGGCCTATGTACAGCAATTTTGCATTCAGCTCACAAATCATCCAGAATAACAATGTTAAAGAATGGATTAAAATCAATCCACAACACTTTTGAAATTTTAATAATCTTTCAACTTGTGTGTGCCACTGCATAGGATTCTTTCTCAACTTTGGAAAATTGTTCATAAATGATGTAATATCTCCCCAACTCCATGGCTCGTGAACATACCCTCCACCTGGTTCCTCTCTTAATGGATAAGCTGAAGCTCCCTATTCCTCTGGGAGACCTAGAGGTGGCTTTACTTTTATCAGGTGGCTTTATTTTTATCTCAGCCACCTCTGATTGTTTCTTTACCTTTTCACAATTCTTTGCCATTTGCTTATTTATTTCTCAAATTCACTCCATCTTCGGATGCATTTCACTAATTCATCCCTGAAAAATGCATTGTTTCAGTTGCTTCATCATCTAAACATATCCCCCAAATTTCCTGCAATGGAACGCTTTTTGAAAGATCAACTTCGTATTTGAGCCAATCCTGTCAACCTTTCATGTGTAACTGCTGCTCATCTAGTAATTTCTTTGCACAAATACATCAATTCATTCTCTTGGTATTGGTTAATATGTTCAGGACCCAAACACCCTCTGATTATTTCTTCAAGTTTTATGTTTAATCTTGGGGTCTTACCCTTTCCGCATTCTGACTAGTCTGTAAGGCCCATATTTATAATTTTTTTGCGCCGCATTTGCGTCATTTCTTTACGCTAAAGCGGCCCAAACTTGCACAATGCAATTGTGTTTTGCAAGTTTGCACCATTTTTGTATAAAAAATCGGCACAAATGCTGTGCTAAAAAAGTATAAATATGGGCCTAAGTTTCCTGTATTCTCTGTTTTTGTGCTGTTCCTAGATGTTTCTTCAAACCATGGGGGAAAATCCTATATTCAAAGATGTTTGCCTCTCCTTGTGCTGACTGTGTTGTAAAGGCAATCTTTCTCCCTTCTCATAATGATTGAGTAGTTTGCGGTGGTGTCCATGCAGCAATCTGTGAATTTTGTGAAGTTGCGATTAACCCTGTTGGAGTGTTCCTCCAACATCTCCTTGAGCTACTGCATTTGGGTGTACATCCACCGACCTTTTCATTCAATAATAATTTTTATGCACACAAATGAAACCTCGACCAGCAGTAAATCACCTATTCAATGAAGCATCCCCTTTGCACATCACATTCAGCCAACTCGACTAACACAAGTACAACCACAACAAATAATTAAGGCCGTCATTACAACCCTGGCGGTCGGTGTTAAAGTAGCGGTAACACCGCCAACAGGCCGGCGTTAAAAAAAATGGGATCACGACCACTGCCGAAACCGCCAACACAGACAGCCACTTTAACACACCAACCGACACGGCGGAAGCAACGAACACTACAGCGGTAACCGCCAACAGACAGGCGGAAGACAATGTACCGCCTACCACATCACAACCCGCCTAGCTGCCAGCTTTTCCGGGGCGGTGCCAACGCCATCAAAAGCACAGCGGAAACAGTACACAGAAGGGAAACCACTCACCTCTCAACACTCAACGAAGAACCAGGACGCCATGGAGCCCGAACTACAGGTCCTGTCGATGCTGGTCTACCTCCTCATCTACCAGGAACATCAAAGATGGCGGCAACAACGAAGATGAGTACCGCACCTAGTACACAGGGGAGGTGGAGGAAAAATAGAGTGACACACACACGGAACACGCAACACGCAACACGCAACACCTCCACCCTGACCCAAAACACCATACACACAAACAGATCCAACTACATTACAGATACACTCCGTAACCCTCTGGAAGAGCGCAAGGACCTAAGGAATTGAGTCAAATTAGTGATATTTTAGAAATAGGCAGATATACTATAGATTTTGAAAAACAGTATTTACACAAATATACAATATGTACAGAAGTTCATACATTGTCCATTCTCAAATGTCCGTGGGCCAGTGGGCCAAAAATTCATGAAGAGAACACTGCAGGGGCATCAGGTCGTAAATGCACAGGCACCTCAGGGGGATGGGAAAGGGGGGGCACCTCAGCCAGAAGATGGGACAACGCCACTGCTCCTTGTGGGGGCTCCATGCCCACAGCAATGTCCTGGGGAGTGCAAGGCCACAGTCTCTCAAGTGGGTGGTTTGCCCACTGCTTGGTCCTGGGGAGTGCAAAGCCACAGTCTCTCAAGTGGGTGGTCTTCCCACTGCTTGCTCCTGGGGAGTGCCAAGCCACAGTCTCTCAAGTCTCTCAAGTGGGTGTTTTGCTCACTGCCTGGTCCTGGGGAGTGCAAAGCCACAGTCTCTCAAGTGGGTGGTTTGCCCACTGCTTGCTCATGGGGAGTGCAAAGCCACAGTCTCTCAAGTGGGTGGTTTGGTTTACCCACTAATTGGTCCTGGGGAGTGCAAAGCCACAGTCTCTCAAGTGGGTGTCTTCTCCACTGGTATGGAGGGGGCTTTGTGCCCAGTGTGCTTCATCCTGCCAAGGATAGAGTGAGTAGATGCAACCTCTCCACTGGTTCTGGAGGGGGCTTGGTGCCCAGAGTGCTTCATCCTGCCAAGGAAGGGGTGAGTGGATGCATCTTTCCTCTGGTTCTGGAGGGGGCTTTGTGCCCAGAGTGCTTCATCCTGACAAGGAGGGGGTGAGTGGATGCCTTCTTCCACTGGTTCTGGAGGGGGCTTTGTGCCCAGTGTGCTTCATCCTGTCAAGTATAGAGTGAGTGGATGCATCCCTCCATTGGTTCTGGAGGGGCCTTGGTGCTGAGTGGTGCAGTACTTGGGGTGTGCCAGTACACATTCGCCCACCTGGGTGTCTGAGGCATGAGATTTGCAGGGAACAGGTAGCGTGATAGCACATGGAGGCAGGGCTAGACTCCATCCTGCGGCGGCTAAGGCTGCTAACTGGTGGTAGTTCCGGTGCAGGTGGGGGTGCTGCCAGTGGTGCTGGGTACCTCCAGCCCGTCTCCTGCAGCCTCGGACAGCTGCCCACTGGGGCTGCTGGTGCTGCTAGTAGTGCTACTGTCAGCAGTGCAGGCGGCGGTGCTTGCGGTGGTGTTTGAGGCGGGGCTGCTGGCGATGCTGGCCGTGGTGCAGGTGCCGGTTCTGCCAGTGGTGGAGGGAGGCTCCAGCCCTTCTCCTTCAGCCTCAGACGGCTGCCCACTGGGGATGCAGCTGCTGACAGTAGTGTTGGCAGCGGCGGTGCAGGTGGCGGTGCTTGCGGCGGGGCTACTGGCGGTGCTGCACAGGGTGCAGGTGGCGGGGCTGGCGGATCTGCTGGTGGGCACCAGGGCTTCACCTGCATCCTCCGTCAGCTAAAGTGCCTTGCCTTTGTTTATCTGACCCTTCCTCACCTTGGCTGATACTGTTTTACCCTTGGCTCTGTCAGCTGGAGGTTTGGAGGAGGCCTTGCTGGCTAGGTCGTGATGCTTGTTCCTGCTGCATGCTGGCCCCTCCTTCACCTTGGCAGGTGACGGTATGGTTTGGTCCTTTGCAGGGGTTGGTGGTACACAGGCTTTCCTGACAGGTCCCCCCTTTGAGCCTCTGGGAGCTGGAGGTTCCACATTGGACGGCGACTTGGTGGCTGAGGTGCTGGGCTGGGTTCTGGGCACCTTGACCCGAGGGGAATGTTGGGGGGAGGGTTAGGGAACAGGTCAATGTTAGCTAGGAAAAGTTTTTTAGATGCATTGGGGCAGGAAGAGGGAGAGGGCTATGGAGTGGAGAAAGAGGGAGTGATTGTAGGACGGGTCTGTCTGCTGAGTTTGGGTGAAGGTGCATGTGCTGGATGCTGTTGTGAGGTGGATGGCTGTTGGGTGGGTGGGTGCTTGCATTTGTGTACTTTGGGAGGAGGAGTCACAGACACAGTGGGAGAGAACACAGGGGACGTGTGTATGGTTGTGGGGTGGTGACTGCTCGTGAGGGGTGTGTTGTGATGGGCGTGCTGGTGATGGAGGTAGTGGAAGAGGATGTAGTGCATGCAGGTGTGAGTGGAGACGATACTGGAAGGGAGGTGGACAACGAGGGGGAGGGGGACACAGTGGAGGCAGTGGATGTTGGTGTGTCTGCATAGGGATGGTGCTTCTGTGAGTGCCTGTGGGATGATGTGTGGTGCTTGTGTTTACCTGAACCACTCCTGTGTGTTGTCTTGTGTACATGCGGGTATGAAGATGTGCTTGGGATAGGCTGGGGTTGAGGTGAGTGGGACTGGGTAGAGGAAGTTTGAGGGGGGAAGCTAGACACAGGGACAATGGCTGCCATCAGTGCTGAGGCCAGAGCCTGAAATGCTCTCTGTTGGGCTGCCACACCAGAGTGAAAGCCCTCCAGGTATGCATTTGTTTGTTGTAACCCTGGATGGCATTCAGAATGGTTGACTGTCCAACAGTGAGGTATCTCAGGAGGTCAATAGACTCCTCACTGAGGTCAGCCGGGCTGACTGGAGCAGGGCCTGAGGCGCCTGGGGTGAAGGAGATGCCCACCCTCCTGGGTGAGCGGGCACGTGAAACACACTGAGGGGCTGCTTGGAGGGCGGTGCTGGTAGGGCGGGTGGCGGCTGTACCTGTTGTTAGGGTGGGCACCCATCGGAGGAGGAGTCACTCTCTGTGGTCTCCCCTCCTGTTCCCATTGTGGTGCTCCCCTCGCCCTCCGTCCCACTGGTGCCCTCACCCTCGGCGGATTCCGCATCTAGGCCCATGTGGGATGCAGCTCCCTCTGTCACCCGTGCCTTTGCCCCTCTGCCAGATTATGCTAATGCACATCAGGACACGGTGACAAAACTAAAAGGGTGGGGAAGAGACAGAGGATACACTTGGTCAATGCCAGCAACACCACTACCGTTGGCGTAAACAACACACAGGGAGCAGCCCTATGCACTAGGCCACGCCCAACCAGTTCCTAAGATAGTCACCAGCCCCTGGGGTACAATGACTCACGCCATCATCTGCACCCCAGAAACCCAAAGGACCCTGCCCAGTAGTAGATGCCCACTAACACTATTGGTGTAGGTGTGCCTCAGAGCCTGCCCAACAAGGGACCTACCCTGCCATCTTCGCCCTGGCCTAGAGGCACCCATAGCCCAACCCCCCACCCAGGTAACTCTTAACATGCACACAGCAGGAGTCAGATTCAGTGCTCACCCCTTGTGGCTGCTGTGATGCCTTCAAGCGCCTATCCAATTCCAGATAGGCCACCACCAGGATGCAGAACATCAGGGGGGTCATGGTGCAATGGGCACCCCTTCCTCATTGAGACGCCAGCCCCAGCTGGGCCTCCGCCGTCTTCTTTGACCAGCGGCACAGGTCCTCCCACCTCTTTCGGCAGTCGGTGCTCCGCCTGTCAAAGAGCCCCAGGGTCCGCACCTCCTTGGCGATGGCATGCCAAATACCCTTTTTTTGGTGAGCGCTGACCTGCAGGGAAAATACAGCAAAAAAGGGAATTAGTCACCCGTCTGGACCGTCACACTCATTGCCTATCAGGTCCCACCCATCCCCTGATGCACATACATTGACCACCTTACATGCTGCACTCTGCCCAGGACCCCTCAGCCCCCCCTACATGTGGCTTACACACACAGCACTCCATCCATTCATGGCTCACGCATCATGCTCACAGTGTACTCACCTGTTTCTCTAGAGGACCGTAGAGTGACGTGTACTGGGGTAGGACCCCATCCACCAGTTTCTCCAACTCCTCCGCATTGAAGACAGGGGCCCTTTCCACAGACACTCGAGCCATTGTCGCTTCCAGACACAGGTCACAGCAGCACTTGCAGTGTAGGTCCTCTCCTGTTGATGGCCAGGTAGCAAGTGAGTAAACAGATAGAAAATGGCGGTCACATCCGCGGCGGTGCATACCGTCACCTCCGGCGTACATCGCCATTGGCTCCTGGAATCCATAGTGTCCAATGATATCCAATTGGAAGTTGTGCGGTGGTCAGCGACCGCCTACCGCGAAGGTGCACAACGCCAGCGCAATTACCTCATTTCCACTTGTCACTCCTCACAGGTCAGGCATCAGCCACTTCAGGGGGCCACAGGGCATGTCACCTAACTGCATCACTGTGGGGAACAGTGTCAAGACTCATTTGCATATGACTGGGTCCAAACTGGAATGGCATGGCAAGCAAAAAAACTGATGGATTAAACCCAGATCTGTGACTGGGGGTTAATGTTTGATTTGTTCTGCATTCCGTCCACCATCTGTTGTTTTTGCATTTGTTGCCCCAAGTGGGAAGGGTATGCCCAGAAGTGGGTCCTGTGCTTGCTATGCCACCAGAATCAAGCTAGCCTGGCCGATGAAGGGTGATACCCTGAAACCGGTCCCAGGATGCTTGTTCCTGTTCCAGGGAAGACCTGGCCTGGCAGTTCGGGCTGGACTGTTCCCATGGGGAACAGTGTCAAGACTGATTTGCATATGTCTAGGTCCAAACTGGAATGGCATGGCAAGCAAAAAAACTGATGGATTAAACCCAGATCTGTGACCGGGGGTGAATGTTTGATTTGTTCTGCATTCCGTCCATCATCTGTTGTTTTTGCATTTGTTGCCCCAGGTGGGAAGACTATGCCCAGACGTGGGTCCTGTGCTTGCTATGCCACCAGAATCAAGCTAGCCTGGCTGATGAAGGGTGATACCCTGAAACCGGTCCCAGGGTGCTTGTTTCTGGTCCAGGGAAGACCTGGCCTGGCAGTTCGAGCTGGACTGTTCCCATGGGGAATAGTGTCAAGACTGGTTTGCATATGGCTGGGTCCAAACTGGAATGGCATGGCAAGCAAAAAAACTGATGGATTAAACCCAGATCTGTGACTGGGGGTGAATGTTTGATTTGTTCTGCATTCCGTCCATCATCTGTTGTTTTTTAACCTAACTTCGTCACAGCAGACATTGGCACGGCAACTGAATTTCAGATTCACATTTTGTTTCTGTAAAGTAAAAAAAAACAGCATTAGTGCAATAGATGTGGAAATGTGACCCTCTGCTCACCGTTCTATTCTATAGGCTCCAACCTTTGAGGCTGCATATGAGGTGGCGGCATCCTCCGGTGTACAGACCCCTGGTGGACCTTGCAACAATGGAGGACAGACACATTATCATTACCTACGGGCTTGATTGTGCCACAATCCAGGAACTACGTACCCAATTGGAGCCAGACCTGATCTCAGCTATCCGTCAGCCCACTGGTATCCTCCCTCTAGTGCAAGTCCTGTCAGTGCTCCATTTCCTGGCAAGTGGTTCCTTCCAAACAACAGTGGCCATGGCATCAGGGATGTCTCAGCCACTGTTCTCTAACGTGTGACCAGAGTATTGTCAGCCCTGCTGAAACACATGCGCAGCTACATCGTGTTCCCCCAGGTGGAGGATTTGGCCACAGTGAAAGCTGACTTTTATGCCCTGGGACATATCCCCAACATCATAGGTGCCAATGATGGTACACATGTGGCATTTGTCTCCCCCTGCCCCTGGAGAAATGAGCACGTTTTCAGGAATAGAAAAAGCTATCACTCTCTGAATGTGCAGATGGTGTGTTTGGCGGACCAGTACATCTCCCATGTGAAGGCCAAATACCCTGGCTCTGTGCATGACGCATTTATCTTGAGGAATAGCAGCATCCCATATGTGATGGCCCAACTCCAGAGGCATCGGGTGTGGCTAATAGGTGAGCCCAAGGTCCCCTCCCAGCATATACTGGTGTACGGGCATGAGTGTGTGTCTAACAGGTATCCCTCGATATTTGCAGGTGACTCTGGTTACCCCAACCTCTCATGGCTACTGACCCCAGTGAGGAATGCCAGGACAAGGACAGAGGAACGTTACAATGAGGCACATGAGCGTACAAAGAGGATTATAGAACAGACCTTTGGCCTCCTGAAGGCCAGATTCCGGTGCCTCCATCTGACAGGTGGATCCCTGCACTACTCACCCAAGAAGGTGTGCCAGATCATCGTTGCATGTTGCATTTTGCACAACCTGGCCTTGAGATGCCAGGTGTCTTTTCTGCAGGAGGATGAGCCTGGAGATGGTCTTGTGGCAGCGGTGGAGCCTGTGGACAGTGAGGAAGAGGAGACAGACGAAGAAGATGTTGACAACCGGAGTAACATTGTTCAGCAATACTTCCAGTGACACACAGGTAAGAAAATAGTATGTTTAATTTCAGTTAACTGTTGGACATTGTACAAGACAGCCTCTTACCCTATGTCTCTGGCCACTGACTTTACCCTTTGGTATCTCTATTTTCAGATCTCTGTGCCCCACTCTGGCTCCTGCTATGTGTACTGCTGCCCACTACAGGTCATAACAATGTATATATAACTGGGCATATGGATTAAAATGTTTACAGCTTGTTAACCTAATACATATTGCAACCAATTGACAGACTCAGTACTTGTATTTGATCCAAGGGTATTTATTTCAGTGCTCATAAGTAGAGGGGGATGTGCAATGGGCAGGGGTGATGGTGGAGGAAGGTCCAGTTAGAGTCCAGTCTCTTGGTATCACAGGTGCATTGTCCAAAGGGGCATAGGAAGGGGAGTAATGGCAGTTCAAAGTGGACAGGGTGACATAGTGGGACAGAAGGGTGAAAATCAGGAGAGTCTTATTTCCTGGCGGGGGTCTTGGCAATGTTCTCTGTCTTCTGCCTGGATCGCAGGGACCGTTAGCGGGGTAGTTCTCCTTCTGCAGGGGGTGGGGTGCTGGTGGCCTGTTGGTCCTGTGGTGGTGCCTCCTGTCCACTAGCGCCGGCGGAGGTGGAAGGCTGTTCATCTGCGTGGCTAGTGTCAGGGACCAGTTGTTGGCCCACTGCCTCCCTCATGGTCTTGGCCATGTCAGCCAGCACCCATGCAATGGTGACCAGGATGCTGTAGATGTTTGTTAGGTCATCCCTGATCCCTAGGTACTGTCCCTCCTGCAGCCGCTGGGGCTCCTTGAGCTTGGCCAGTATCTGGCCCAAGGTCTCCTGGGAATGGTGGTATGCTCCCAGGATGTTGGAGAGTGCCTCGTGGAGAGTGGGTTCCCTGGGCCTGTCCTCCCCCTATTGCACAGCAGTCCTCCCAGCTTCCCTGTTGTCCTGTGCCTCTGTCCCCTGAACTGTGTGCCCACTGCCACTGACCCCAGGTCCCTGATCGTCCTGTGTTTGTGGCGTTGCCTGGGGTCCCTGTAGTGGTGGACACACTGCTGATTGACGTGTCCTGGGGACAGTGGCATGGGCCCACTGGGTGGGTGCTGTGCTGGTGTTTCCTGAGGAGGGAGGCTCTGTGGTGGTTTGGGACTGTGGCAGGGTAACTGACTGTCCAGAGGTCCCTGATGGGCCAGGTTGGTCATCCTGATCGAGGCGTACAGAGCTGCTGTCATCACTGTGGGCCTCTACAGGTGTGGACTGGTTGTAGCTGGCACCCCCTCTCCGGTGACATTGAGTAGGGGTCCTGTGGGGATGCAAATGCAGTGTTAATGTATCTGCGTGTGCCATCTTTTGCATGGGTGTGTTTCCCTGTATGGTTGTGATTTCCCTGTCAGCTTGGCCTTGTGTTCATGGTGGTTTTGTGGGCTGGGTGAATCTCTGTGATGGGCATGCTATGGTGATGGGTGTCCATGCAGGTCTGTGATGGGTGTCCATGCATAGGTGTTGTAGGTGGGATGGGTGGGTTGTGATAGTGGGGTATATGTGTGGTGGTGGAGTGATGGGGGTGAGGGTAGGGGTAGGAGTTTGTGATGGCATGCAGGTAGGGTGGGGAATTTGGTAGTAAAGATTTGACTTACCAGTCGTCCTGCTACTCCTGCGAGGCCCTCGGGATGCAGGATCGCTAAGACTTGCTCCTCCCATGTTGTTAGTTATGGGGGAGGAGGTGGGGGTCCACCACCAGTCCTCTGTACTGCTACCTGGTGTCTGGTAACCACGGAACTCACCTTCCCCCGTAGGTCGGTCCACCTCTTCCTGATGTCATCCCTTGTTCTTGGGTGCTGTCCCACAGTGTTGACCCTGTCCACGACTCTCCACCATAGCTCCATCTTCCTAGCAATGGACGTCTGCTGCACCTGTGATCCGAATAGCTGTGGCTCTACCCGGATGATTTCTTCCACCATGACCCTTAGCTCCTCCTCTGAAAACCTGGGGTGTCTTTGGGGTGCCATGGTTGTGGTGTGAGTATATGTGTGAGGGTGTGTGGGTGATGTGTTGGGGTGTGTGGTGTGAGGTGCGTGGATGGTGTATGGGTGATGGTGTTTTTTGCCTCTGATTGAGTGGGTGATCCTGCCTTGTGTCTCTCTCTGTTCACAATCTTGTTTTTTTGTGGAAGGGGTTGTGGGTAATGTGCGTGTGTGTTTTATATTGGTTGGGTGTGTGGGTGTGGTGTGTGTATGTGTGTCAGGTGTGTGTACTTTGAATTGTCCAATGTGGTATACTTTTGTAAGTGTGTTTATTTTGAGCTTGGAGGTGTGTACCGCCAATGGTTTACCGTGGTTGAAAGACCGCTGCGGTGATTTGTGGGTCGTGATACTGTGGGCGTGTTCCTGTTGGCGTAATGGTGTGGGTTTTGCTATCGCCAGTTTATCACTGACCTTTGGTGTGGCTGACTTGTGTGGGTGTCTGTATAGTGGCGGATTTCTCTGTGTGGGTCATAATACCCGTAGTGGATTACCGCCGCGGTCACGGTATGTTGGCAGCCGTCAGCACGGCAGTAGGCGGCATTTACCGCCAGGGTTGTATTGAGGGGATAAGTCCCTATCTCAAATGTGCAGAAAATTTTACCTCACAATCTGCACTGCAAATCTTTAGCAGAGAAGAAAACCATAAATCAACTCTTTTTTATCTCTATCCTGGGATCTTGGACTACTTCTTAGTCTGATTTGTTTTCAACTTCTTCAACAATAAGCACATAAGCATCAGCAACTCATAAGCTTCACTAATTCGCTTAACACGCATACACCAATACCAATACTTGAATAAACCCACAATAATCCAAACAATTTTGATGAATGATCCTTTAATATTCAGACCGCCAATACAGAAACCACCTCAGAAAGAGCACTCTGTGAATCTTCATGTTCAGGCTTAGGGGAATGTGACATGGCCATTTATATATGTAAGGGCAATTAATGATCTAATTCTCATTACATAAACCATCCTCTTGCTACTAAATTTTCCAAAGCTGGGGATACCAGTTATATATTGGTTTATGAAGTCAGATTTCCAATCTCATCAGGGCCGTAACCCCGCGTCACTGGGCTGACAGACGTCGTACGGAAGTGAGATTGACCCGGAGCTGTAAATCAAACAATTAGTCATCACAATATTCAGTCAATGATGAGATTTGGTGTGAATTCAAAAGCATAATTTAGAAATCTTTAGTAGGTTAAACCTTAATTGAATAGGCATAAGTAATCATCAATCAAATAATAAATCAATATAATCAAATGACATCAGAGCAAATACATAAAGCATCTTCCATAAAGGAAAGGTCCATAGTCTAAATCTCAGATGGGATGTGGATAGGTGAGAAAAAGGTGTCAGCTAGAACCAACAAAGAGCTACAAATAGGGAGGCTGAAGCATACCGCTTCATAATCAAATCTCAAGAAATTAATCAAGTATAAACTTTCAAAAAAGAAAAGTCATGAAACTCAGTAGAGTCTCTGAGTAGAAAAAATATGGCAGAGGAAGAATGTGCACTGAGAAAATCTCTTGCACAGAGTCTGGGAAAGAGTATCCTAAACTACTCTAGGAACACACACTAATATAAAAATATAATATATAAACTTTTGTAACAGGCATTAGCTTCTTTCTCGTCTCAGTCAATCAGTAAATGATGTCCTCAAGGGAACAGAAACATTTTGCCTTTATCTTATATTACAAACCATAGTCCATAGTCAACAATGTTCAGCTGCTACAATTTCATCAAAGATTATATATTTTGAAGTAGTTTCCCATTTTTGCCTTTGCCTAAAGAAAACTTCAATTCAGGGTTAGACTTTTACATCATTAAATTAAATCACAAGCTACCTATTGATTCTAAGAATAAACAATTGTTCCTTTTGAACTATTCAGCAAAATTAAGTGGGAAACACCCGGAACAACGACTCCAAAACCACTAAGTCGTTGAAAACGAAAGCAAAACAATGGTTTCGTTTTCGTACCTTAACCACACATGTCTGAACCACGTACATGCGTGGTTAAGGAACAGAAGAAGGGAGTCGGAGTCTACGCGGTGAAGGAGGAGGTAAGTTGGGCTAGGACTGGGGCTGTTTTTTTTGGGGGGGTGGTGTGGGATGGGGGGCTTGGGAGATCAGGGTTTAGGGGTGGGTTGGGGTGTTTAGGTTTTAGGGGTGGGGGTGGGGACTCGGGGTATTTTTTGTGTTTGGGGGTGGGGTGGGGGCTCGGGGTGATTAGGGTTTTGGGGGTGTGGGGGGTCAGGGTTTTAGGGGTAGGTTGGGGTGCTTAGGTTTTAGGGACGGGGTGGGGACTCAGGGCATTTTTTGTTTTTGGGGGTGGGGGCTTGGGGTGATTAGGGTTTGGGGGGTCAGGGATTAGGTTTAAGGGGTGGGTTGGGTTCGGGGTTGGGGTGGTTAGGTTTTAGGGGAGGGGGTTGGGGTTGTGGTCATTTTGGGGGTGGGGAGTTGGGGTGGTTGTGGGGGTGGGGGAGTCACTGTAATTTTTGGGGGTTGGGGGCTAAGGGGGAAGCATGCTGGAACCGTGCATGCTGATCACTAATGCCTTTACCAGGAATGCGTTTACAACAAAAAATTGTTGTAAAGGCATTTGTGGTAAAGGCATTAGTGATACCAACGGGTTCGTTGTTCAGAGCTCGTTGTTGAGCCATGGGTGCTTGAAGCACTCGTGGTTTCGAGATTTAACCGAATTAAGCTAATACATATTAATACATTAATATATTCAAAATGTGCCCATAGAAAGGTTACAAGGAACTTTTCTTTTATTAAGTAATTTTGTTCTCAGGACATTATCTTCATTAAGGGGCAGATGTACAAAGCGTTTTGCATGGCGCAAACTGCAAAATTCACAGTTTGCGCCATGCAAAACGTGCATCGCGATGCACATTCCCATTTTGCGAGTCGGTACCGACTCGCAAAATGGGAATGCGACTCGTAAATAGGAAGGGGTGTTCCCTTACTATTTGCGATTCGCACCGCGATGCAGAATTGCTTTGTGACCGCGAACGCGGTCGCAAAGCAATTCGCAGTTAGCACCCATGTCAAGTGGGTGCTAACTCATTTGCAAAAGGGAAGGGGTCCCCATGGAACCCCTTCCCCTTTGTGAATGTCGCCAAAACTATTTTTTCAGAGCAGGCAGTGGTCCAATGGACCACTGCCTACTCGGAAAAAATGAAACCAAATGGTTTCATATTTTCTTTTGTATTGCAACTCGTTTTCCTTTAAGGGAAACGGGCTGCAATACAACAAAAAAAACTGCTTTATTAAAAAAGCAGTCACAGACATGGAGGTCTGCTGTCTTCAGCAGGCCACCATCCCTGTGAGTGCAGGGAATCGCTAGGGGGTCGCAAATTGCGACCCACCTCATTAATATTAATGAGGTGGGACTTTGCGACCCCCTTGCGATTCGCAGATGGTGTCATGGTCAACATTCTGCATATGATTTTGCGAATCGCAAATTGCGAGTCGCTGCGACTCGCAATTTCCGAGTCGCAAAATTATATAGTCCTACGTCTGGCCCTTAAAGTTTACCATTTCACATTCCTAACCTAGCTCAAGTTTGCAAACTGCAAAATCAGTTTTTCAAGCCTAATACGTGTACATACGTTTGCCTAGTGCTCTTCTCTTGAATTAAAGCACTGCATTTTCGTCTAAGGCCTACATATTAATTCTACACATTATTGAATTAATTTTCATGATGCTTTCTCAATATCATACATATACTTTTTAGTACCCTTGAATAGGGTTAGGCCCTGACATTCCCCACATGAGCCCCTAAATTATACTATATGATACTTAAGCCATGTTCGGGACTCGCACACATACATAGACTCTTTCAGTTAATCATTCCTACGTACTCTTGTCTGTCTGATATGACCTATGTATGATTTCATGTCACCAGATGCTGTGAACAATGTGCTTGTCTCCGTCCTAAAGGATACTTTATGAAATGGCATATTACCTACATAGCTTGTGGTATAGGTATGTGCAGATACACAGGTATATTATCTGCATGGCCCTTGGTATGGCTAACTGCAGGTAAACAGATGACCATCCTGGTCTCCTGTTACTACCAGTAGGTTACAACGTTGCAGTACAATGTACATCTTGCATAACTGGGCCTGCTATTGGTCCTTTATCTCTTATTCTTCTCTCTTGCTTTCTTTTTAGTTTTACTTTTTTATTTAATGCCTTGTTTATGCTGATTAGGTTTCCCTTTGAACAGTTGAACTGAGATTATTTCAATATTTTTGAATATGTTCCTTGAAATCTTAGTTTGTTAAAATATGTCAGTGTTACTAGACAAAAGGAATGCTAGAACAGGATGTAGGGAACCTATATTGTAGTTATCCTTTCTAGCTTATGTTCCTACTTATGTTTTAATAGAGGATGATATCTGCATCTGTGCCACTGTATTGTTCTTCTGTCATAATTTTATTGCTTCAGCAATTATGCTACAACAATTAAAAGTCCATGTACTAAAATTCATATATGTAGAAAATAATCACTAAAACAACATACAAAGAAGCTGTTTATAAAATATTTGATTAGTCCTCCAGTGCAAAAATCGAAAGTTAAGCAGAAAACAATCTGGGTAAGTGATCTAATGTCATCTTCCCGCCAGCTCTGTGGGATGGATTCTAACATGATGTTTTTGCAAGGTATAGATGATTAGCGATGGAAAATATGTGATAGCAAGTCATCATTCTTTGCTTTTTGTCTGATAATATCGGATTAGCAACT
Organism: Pleurodeles waltl; assembly: GCF_031143425.1. NCBI lineage: Eukaryota > Metazoa > Chordata > Amphibia > Caudata > Salamandridae > Pleurodeles > Pleurodeles waltl. The sequence continues at coordinate 487,359,143 of NC_090436.1, forward strand.
TTAGCCGAAAAAATAATGGTTTTCATATTTTTGATAAAAAGCATACAAATTCATCATAATATGTGAAAAAATCAATCTAATTCCACCAGATTGATTACAGTCAATATAATTTAAAAAATAATTATGATTATTTATAGTAATAATACCAATATAGTCCTTAAAATAATAACAATTACACTTCATTGTATTCCTCATATACTGATATAGATTATATACAAAATGTTTACTTACAATTTCAAATAATAATAGTTGTTACATCTTACATAGGCAATGTATTTCATGAGTGAACATAAACACAATTTTACCATTCACATTCGTCATCATCATCTTCTTCGTCTGAATAGGTGTCATCATTCTCTGCATCTGTTTGATTTTCACAGGCAGGAAGTCTGCACGTCAGTGCACTTGAGGTCATTTAAACAGCAGACACACGTTGGCAGTTTGCAGTTCCTAATGCAGTTGTAAGCTAGTAGATTTAACACAGCCTGAGGTGCTGGCTACCCCTCCATCCAATCCACTACCAGTTGCTCTGTTCCCTCGTGCTTTTCCAATTTCTACCATCTCCCAATTGGACTAGGTGCCTGTGGATCATTCCGAAGATATCTCTTGCTTGTATCAGCTTGAAAATTCACACATTCAGCATGTTTCTTCAGACAGTCCCTGCAAGGTGGAAGTTGATGACTGTCTATATCACCCTTCTTTGTGCAGAATAGGTGATATCTCAAGTCATTCACATGATAAACTGAAGATTTTAGTGCATACAGCAAACACTAGAATTGTTTCAATGTGTTCATTAGTTCTTCAGAGAGATCCCTTTTATCTCCGACCTGCAAACATTTTTCCTGTGTATGGCTGTTGGCAGATAGGATTTTGAAAGCATTTCCTTTTCCTTTTCATGCAAATGCACTTATTGTGTCACATCTGGTTAATATATGGAAACCTATTATTGCTCAACAAACATTTTCACCAAGAGTTGTAGCTATTTTCTCAATGTCAAGGACTCACATGCGTATTTTAGTACCACTTTTCAGAAACAATCGAGCCATGATTCTCTGATGGAATCCCAAACACATAATGAACACATCGGTGTCATCTGAGCTTCTCATCACTGCCCCATAATTCTCATTAACAGCGTGTGTAGCAACAAACAACCATCTGCTTCTTTTTGTGTACTTTTGAGATCAGGTACTTTGTGGCTCTCGTCAAATGTGATTTTGTAGCATTTATCTTCACAGTTCTATTCTCTGGTTTCCTCCATTCATTAACAAGAAATTCGATGAGTGTTGTTTTATTCCTTGCATGGCTTAGGAATTTCCTCCACTCTCTGACAATCTGGGAAGGCGACATGATCTGTAACTGGTGCCTCAGTTCTTCCCCTCAGATTGTCCCTTCGCTGATCTTAATAGATGTCTCATATGTATCAAACACAACATCAATTCTTTGACTCATATTTTCTTCCTGCAAAGCCATGGACAAGACAGACATAGCCACCTCACCAAAGTTTCATTCCTCTCCTTTTACTCTGAACAAGAACCATACCATCAATCAACGTTGCTGAATGCCAAGGTATTTCCTCAGCTGGGGTAATGTTTTTCTGCAAGTATGTTGCTGCAACAGCTTTGTTTGTATTTCCCAGTCGACCTACTGGAGTTGCTAAAGCCTATTCATGATGATTGTTCTGCTATTGCTGATCATTGCCTTCTTCTTGGACATGTTACTGTAGGTTTTTAGTTTGTTAATTTTCATTGGGTCATGAAACTTCTTAATAGGTGGAATATTCTCAAGTCGCTCAAGTTTGATGTCTGTATTGCACTGTTCACCTATTTCATGCACCTTCATTATGTCGTATACTATGTCTTGAGATGCCTTTTTGCTGTTGAAAGACTAATGAGATCGGTGGCCAAACAAATGGGTTTATCCAGCTTTGAACAAGACTAACAACTCTCATACCAGTATCTTCGTCTTTTTTTGGCGACCTACGTAGGTCTGTATGAGTAAGATCTGATCTGTTGTTACAAACCATTTCCCTTATCTGACCCAAAATGGCGCTTCTCTGTTCAGCAATCATATAATATCTTTTCACAGCACCCGCCTTGAGGTTGAACCTTGTCAAACCACCCGGAGCCTGTGTGACTTCTCTTATCCTCCAAATTGAGCAGTCTCTACGTCATTCTGCTACTTGATTTAAACTTAGCCTTTTCGCTTACTTTCTCAAAGTCAACCCTCATGTTGGTTTGTCTGTTGATGTATAATTAGACTTTCCTTGACATTTGAAAGAAGCAAATCTATGTTAGTCTCATTTCTTAACTTTAGTTTGGTTCTGTTTATTTACTTGCTTGTGTTGATTTGTCTCACAATATCATTACTTGATACCATATTGATGCTGGGTTGAATGTGACTAACTACTTTTTGCCTTTGTAATGATTCTGAAATTTGAATAAACCTTTATGGTTTTGACCTTCAATTTTGCCTTGAGAATGTTGTCTTTATTTGCAGAAGGCCTTCAATCTTTTCAGTCTTGACCACCTAGAATATTATAGTAGGGTGGATTGCCCAGAGCATTTAAACCTAACAAGTCTGTGCTTCACAAGGGCTCACAGAATCTGACAACTCTCTCACAAGGTGGGCGTATATCCTCAACCTTATTTTCTCTTCGTGCAAAAGTATTAATTGGAAACAGTTTTTGTGAGTGATACGATCCTCTTCGAATTGTGGAATCTTTATTGACTCTTGGAAGTAACCAGCCCCCTCACAGGGCCAGTAGAAGGATTTGGCTGGTTTTTTTAAGTGCGCAATTTCTTACAATCAAAGCTTCTTTTACCCTTTATCTTGCATCTCATTTGGAGTCCTATTCTGAGTCCCATGAGAGTTCTAATTCAGACCCCTCTGTTGGGCTAAACTTGTGCCCTTGAAACCTTAGAAAACTATATCCATTCTCTACTCAATAAAATAGGGATTTCCATTGGCACCTTGTCCACAATAGATTCTACATGTGGCACCGGATCAGTTCTCCTTTGATCTGACTCTTCTATTTAGTGTTTTCAGTCACAGCATCAGTCCCTTTGACCTTCAAGCAAGCAGCAGTTACTTTCCTTCTAAAACAAAAGAAAGAGAAAAAAGCCTAAGAGGATTGTGTTTGTGCAGGAAGGTATCCCTTCCTGCACAGAAGCAATCCTGCCTACAAAGCAGACACCCTTGCACCATGGCGCAAGGGTGCTTGCGCTGCCCCTATGCTGCAGACTGTGTGCCAGTGTAGGTAGAGAGCAGGAATGCACCATAAATTGGTAAATATGGTGCATTCCTGCCCAATCCCTTTAATGCAGTGCAGTAGGTTGTCTTCCTGCATTGCATGGCATGAAATAATGATAAATCTGGCCATAACTATCTCACTTTCAGAAAAGTACTCTTGCACCTTTGGGTAACACAGCCCTATACAAACAAAGCAACATAAAATAGTAAAAGGAATAGAGAACAAACCACTGAGTAATCTGTGAAGGGAATGGCTAACACATTATTAGGTTATGCATTGGAAAAATGACTGTTGAAACAAAATATTTGAGTACTCTTGCAACAGGGCACCAAAACAGGTGTTCACATTGGTCTGAGAAATCCTTCGCTAGTATTTACAAACTCAGACAGTGTCTCAGTGGATGTAATGTGTCTCATAATCCCCCTTGGTAAAGAATTTAAATTGTGTGATCAGTTATGACTGCTTTGATTGATCAAAACTTACAAGGCGAAGAAAGCTTTACCTCAGATTCCCAAGCAATGATCGTCCAAAATAGTTGATAATTCATAGGACTTGTGCAGCTATATTTTCAGAAAAATAAGAAATAGCTGTCAAAAAGGAACAAGCAATGGCAAAACCTATGGGTCTCACATCTTGGCTACCTATGCAGACCTATTGGCTTTGCCAATCCTTTTTGCTGATGCTGTGCACAGTTGTAAAAACAACTTAAAAAATTGTGATGACATGTGCATGTATGTTTCATCCAGTGTGTTCCTGTATGAGCTATGATGGCCTGTGTGCTAACATATGCCTGCACATGCACATACATACAGCATGATGCAGCAGTCTGTTGTTTATTTTTGCACAGAGGCAGACACCAATACTGAAGCGTTAAATATAAACATAATTTAAACGTGCAGAAGCACATTTTGTAATAGGAGCATCCTGGCAGCAAATTGCAGCTGCCAAGCCCTCCAAAAGGGAGAAAATCAAACTATTTTTTTAAAATAACAACTGCCAAAGGAAGAAAGGGACAGCAATAGAGGAGCAGGTGGTAAAGGGTAACATGGAGTGGCGAGGTTTGGAAAGCAATGAGGTAGCATGAGACGGGGACAATTAAAAAGGAAAAGTAACAAGGGTTGGGAAAGCAACAGACAAGCTGGGGTGGCGTGAGGATGGAGCAACATAGAGCACGCAGGTAGGATGGCATTTGTGGGAGAATCCATCATATGAAGCAGAGAGTGAGAAAACATATTATACCCCTTGGAATGCTGAAGGAGAAAGAGAAAAGTAGCTCCCACATGTGAGCAGTGAAGCCAACTTAGAATGAAAAAATCAGCCCCAACACATGTTACACTTGACAGAGAGGCATAGCTTTGCCCGACACAGGGGAACACCCAGTAAACATCAAAACAATACCCTTCCAGGCTGAGAATTCCACATAAAAATGCAAAAATGAGAGTGGAGAAACATGAGTAGTTCCCACGTTTTCGCCAAAGAGCAGTTCCTTTACATGGAAGACTCTACAACACCACGAACACTCCATATTTTCTCTCATCAAATGTCAGTTTTCTAGCAATGTTTTTAAGCATAGGATTAGCACACCAAGCTAGAAAAGTGACAACGCTTTTTGCCAACTTTACAACAAAGTATTTAAGCATGGGATTAGCTAACACTGTCCAGATCGGGCTGAGAAATGACAAAAAAACCTTTTACTATTTTAGGGACAGCAGGACAACTTTTTATTGGTAAAATGTCAACCAAGTCAACCTGGAATGAGTAAAATGAGCCCCTGACACATGTTTAATCTTATTAGAGCTCGTCAGAGAAGCATAGCTTTGTCCATGCACACAGCAGTACCCTTTATAAATGGATAGGTCCCACATTTTAGGTGGAGACCACACTGCACAACACCACCGATATTCCATATCTTCTCACCTCAAATGTAGCAAATTAACAATACCTGGGTATTTAAAAAACCAGGGCACGTTTCTTCCCATACTTCCCTTTGGGAGGTTCTGGAGCTATGAATCTGTAGAAGAACATACGTAGGTCACGGAAAATTGCACTAAGTTAATAGTACCTGGGCATCAATCTTACCATGATTTGTGGTACCTTTTTGAGAACCACTGATTCATAACACCTAACATGGCACTGAAAATCTGCAGCAACTAGCAAAACCCTGACCACCATTTTAGGTGATGGGAATGTGCGATTCCCAAAATGATACAGTGAATCCTGCAACTTGTTTAGATTTTATTTCTCAAATTTTCTCCATGGGGCCTTTTGAGGGTACCCTCTCTGTGGCCTGGAGGTCCGGGTGTCCTTACCTTGCCCCCGTATATGGCCTTTTATTTTTTTCCTAGGACTTGGGAACCGTTTATTGCATCATGAAACGGCCACCACAAGAGAGCTTTTTCTCTTGAGGCAACCAATCAGATTTCTTGGTACTGTCTTTCATACTCTGGAACCATGGTTCCAAATGGGATGACTGGAAAAAGAGACCTTCATCCATTTGGATTCCTTTGAATTTTAAATGTCTGGACCACAGAAGATCCACAAATCCTAAGTGGCACAGATATAAAATGTTAGCTTAAAACTGATCAGAAACCTTTTTAACACTTTTATTTTCATGACAAGTTTTGTATAAGTCATTTAAGTCATTTGGGCTGTACTCACAAGCATACATTTCTATGGAACTAAAAGTGTGGAAATGCATCTTTTTTCATCCCCACTTAACTTTTTCCTTGCTTGTATCTACATTAAAATTGTCATACCAGACCTTAATGCGCGCCGTCTATGATTGTCAAATTTGGTGCAGATCCATTTACTCAGACCCATTCACACCATACCTACTCAGTGACGCCTGCCACTTGTAAAATATGTAACATTTTCTCAATGCCATGATGTATTAAGGGACATATAGGACCTGATTTAGATCTTGGCAGTGCTACCAGCAATCCATTGACGGTGTTCCACCTGCCATATTTAGCTTGATTGTGGCTGAGTGGAAGACCTCCACTAGCTATTAGGCTTCCTGCCAACCCTATTTAGATGTTACTGTCCTGGAGGCGGTTTCTGATGGAGGAAGACCGTCACTGGATCCAAAGGACATCGGGCAATGGCACTGGCTATTGAATAGAGGTAAGTCTTTCACACACAAACACACACTATACCTTAGCCATATGTTCCCCCTGCACTACACACTACACAACACACCACACATACACTTAAATCCATTTCCATTCCACCACAAAGCAACACAAACATGCCAGCACACACATTGCCATACATCCATGACACATCATATACACATTGTTGACAACCATCAACACAACTACACACTCATCTACACAAACACACTCATGCACAAGTACACATCACGACAATAACAACCACACAACGCTCACCCAAATGTTGCACACAGCAATGCAACATACCCAACAAAATAAAACCCACATTCAAGTGGCATACCTACAAACACAACCACATCACCCACTCCCTCTCCCTCAAACATCCAATCACATCACACACTCACATACACATGCTGATTCACATACAAAACCGGTAGCACAACATCACAGGTACAGGTCCCCTTGCAAGGTGCACACATGAACATAATCGACAGGTGTGAATGTACTTTCAATGTAACGTCATTCTGTTTTTCAATGAATACTGACACCACAATGGCAGTTACGATACGTGTCATGTACCAGTGTGTCCCCATCCATGTCACATAAAAATGTGTTCTCGACATATGCATGTCACAGTAATTAAAAAAATTACTGTCACATGTATATGACTGCAGTGGCCCCGCGCCCATATGCGGTGACCATACAATTTACACAGCCAAAGCAGGTTAGCTAGCTGTCAGTCTGGCAACGGGGAGGAGGGCATTTCCTCCGTGGTCCAGTAGCAGCAGCGACAGAAGGTGTTGTCCAGGCATGTCCAGAAGAAAACAGAAACAGAATCGGGAAAAAGATTTGTACCTGAGTTTTCCCCCAATCCGCCAACTCAGGTGTGGAGGTCGGACATCACAGTTGGCTTGGCAGGAAGGCACATCCAAATCTGCATGGTGGTGAAGGTGACTGGAGTACCGCCGTCAGCTCCAATTCCCAAGGCCACCGTCGAGCTGGCTGCAGATTAATGGCAGAGTCAGCGGAACTCAGTGGTCCCTCGCCTATGGTCCCACCAACATCTAAATGGGGTCGATGGAATGTCAAGGCAGGGGGGTCTGGTTTTCCGATGGAAAACCGGCAGTGGGTCTGTTACCGCCAACATCTAAATCAGGCCCACAGTTTTTAAGAAAATTAAATGTCTTCAAATGCCTCATGTTGTCATTATTTCATAGCAAGGACAATCATTTCCCCTGTAGTGGGTTTATATCATCTCAGAAGTTTAAATGGGAAGGACTCAATTATACTGGGAACACATCTCTGCCTCCTGCATGGTTGTACCAGTCATTAGACATAATTCAATTCAGATGAACATGCATCTTCAATTCCAGATTATAACCATTCAGTTGCAGAGTATTCATTTGTAATATTAGACAAGCTTCTAGTTGTCTAAGTCTTGTAGTCATATCTCCACATATTTCATTATGAGCTACCAGGGCTATTACTATGAAACTCAAACATCCATTGTCACTGTTGTGGCTGGGTTTCTTATAGTAACAGACATGTAAAATATTTTTATCACCAACAGATATTCAAATACTCATGGTTTTAATTAGCATTTTGTACTTCCAATGCAACACACACTACAAGTACTTCTCAGGGCAAACACAGCTCGGGTAGTTTTGCAAGACCACAGTGTTCTGACATCCCAGTCTCCCAACTCTAAGTACTCATGAACTATCTCAGAAAATGTTTGTAACTTTGTGTGAAAGAGCGGATTCTGGCTAATGCAATAAGGGACAAAGTTTACCGTATCGAAGATGACTACTGTTTCAGAATCTTTTAGGATATGTCTTTATCCACAGCACGGCGCCACAAAGAGTTTAAATCAATGATAGATAACTTTAAGTATCTAGGGGCACCAGCTAGGATTGTTCAGCAGTCAAAATTGAAAGTCCGTCATAAGGGCCAATCTTTAATCTTCCACACTGTTGACAAGGTCAAGGGGTTTCTACAAGCTATCCAAAAGGCTGACATGGCTGGGGTCAGGTGTAGGTGAATTGGGTGGTTGTGAATACTTATCTCTGTTTTTTTCTTTCTTTGTTTTTTGCCCCATTAACTCTTAGATTCACACATTTATCTTAGCCCAGGTGTAGATCTTTGTTTTTTCAAGCTATTTTGGTATGATGGCAAGGCACCCTAGCAGGCAGGATTGCCTCTGATCACCAGCTGTTGCCGTCACCTGAGTGCCATGTCAGGGCATTCATCTAGGGAAAAGTTCTTCAAGGGGGAAGGTGGGCACGGTTGGGTGGGAGGTGATCTACTTCAATGGGGGCCAGTGGCAAGTGGAGCTCCTGGGGTAGGGAGGACTGTGGGGGAGTGTGAGGGTCACTGGCAGTCAGAAAAATTCAGGCATAAAAGTCCTGAAGTTTTTTTCTTTTGAATTTGTCATCAATGTGTCACAGTGGGTGGTTTTTTGACATGCTAGATAGGATCTAAGGGAAAAGTAGAGTAAGCCTTCAATGAGCTGGGAAACCCTGGATCTTAGGTGCTTGAGGATGTTTACCTGCAACGCTAATGGCATAAATAATCATACAATGTGTTAGTCCATTTTGGGTTAGCTTAAGTCATCAAAAAGACGGATCCATTTCAAAGCCTCAGCTAAGCAACCCAGAGTCCCTGGATTCATTTCACATGCTCACTATGCATCTGTCAGCACTGCAGTAAGTGGGGTTTTGGTGCTGATTTTACAAGATCTAGCATGTGAAGCACAACAGGTGATAAGGAATCCTAGGGCTAAGTGGATTTTGGTGAGTCTGAGGTTCCAAGAGCAGCTTATCCACCTTATTAGTAATTACAGTTCTATCGAAGATGATGAGTTTTCTCTCAGTGAAATTCATAAATGTATGTGTTCTCTAGAGGTGTTTGTTGCATTGGGAGGACTTCAACATTATCCAGGATACTAAACTGGATGCTCACGCAACAAGCAGCAAAATAAGTCAAGGACCTTGCTGTGGTCAACAAAATTGTGTTGCGATTTGGCCTTATCGGATCCATTGCGGGTTGATTATATGCAGGGGAAGGTTTCTTCAAAATATATAATTATGGTTCAGAATTGATTTTCTTGATTTCCCATTTGAGGAGCAGAGTCGATTCAGGTATAATATTGATTCTCTTTTCCTACCATTCCGTCCCGTTTGTTGAGGTATCACTGAAGGATCAGAGGCCCCAATTGCCTCGTTGGTGCTAAAGCAATCATTATTAACTGACAAAGGCTGGGTTATGATTATGCGTTCTGGCATAGGTTGTTTTTCAAAAGAAATTTAGGCTCAGCTTCATCTATTTCAGTTTGGGGAGCTTTTGAAGCATTTGTGTTGGGCAAGGGGATTTCTTATAGTGTGCAAATTAATAAACTTAGAAGGGAACAGGCTACGGCTTTGCAGTACAAACTTGATGAAGCCACACTTACTTCACAGCCCAAACACAGAGTAAAAGAACCAAGGTCCAACAATCGCACCAAAATCTAAAAGACCATTACATGTCTAGGGAAATTGTTAATCAAAATACTTGCTTTTAGAATTTTTATGAAGAAAGTGAGCGTGTAGGATGCTTTTTGGCATGGTCAGTAAAATAAAATGGAATAACGAGGTTATTAAGGCAATCTCTGATGAAGTTGAAGGCAGAGCGGGTACTCAACCAGATCTGATAGACAAAGATTTTGTTGACCATCATGCAAGGCTGTGCACCTTAAATAATAGTTCCACTCCTGTGTAATTTGAAGACTTTTTGTATTATAATCAGTTGCCAGCTCTTTTCATCAAGTTACAAACTACTGCAGCAGCACTATTACTTTGACCAAAGTACAAGACACAATAAAATCTTTCCCCAATGCTAAAGCCTGTGGGTGTGATTGCCTACCAGTCAAAATTTACAAGGGGTTTGAAGCCCAGGTTGCTATGGGCCAGATGTAGTAAGCAGTTTGCACGTCAAAAACAGCTAATTTCGCTATTTCCGATGCGCAAAAAGCACATTGCAATGCACAAACCACATTTTGCGATTCGGTAACCTGGTTACCGAATCGCAAAAAAGGGTTTGCGAGTCGCAATTAGGAAGGGGTGTTCCCTTCCTAATTGTGAGTCGCAGCGCAATGCAGGATTGGATTGTGACCGCGAATGCGGTCGCAAAACATTCGCAATTTGCACCTTTTTCAAATGGGTGGTAACCCATTCGCAAAAGGGAAGGGGTCCCCATGGGACCCCTTACCCGTTGTGAATGGCACTGCAAGCATTTTTTCAGAGCAGGCAGTGGCATGCAACATCAGTGGTCCTTCGTTTTTGTAATGCATCTCGTTTTCCTTTAAGGAAAACGCTCTGCATTACAAAAAAAAACTGCTTTTTTAAAAAGCAGTCACAGATATGGTGGTCTGCTGTCCGCAGCAAGCCACCATCCCTGTGAGGGCCGCCATTCGCAAGGGGGTCGCAGATTGCGACCCACCTCATGATTATTCATGAGGTGGGCATTTGTGACCCCTTTGCGAATCGTAGATGGTGTCAGGGACACCATCCAACATTCAGAATTGCGACTCGCAAATTGTGAGTCGCTCTGACTCGCAATTTGCGGGTCGCAATTCTAAATGTTGCTACATCTGGCCCTATGTTTATAGTCATTTTTTTTCAATGAGATCCTTGAAGGGTATGAGCTTCCCAGTTCATTCACAGAAGCAGTGATTCTAAGCTTCCTGAAAAAAGATAAGCTCCCCCCAATAAACTAGGCTCTTATCACCGAACTAGCTTGCTGAATAGTGACTATAAAATCTTCACCAAAATCATTACAGCCAGGTTAGGCCCCCTAGTGCAAACTTTGGTCCATTTTGACCAAAGTGTTTTTTTGCCTGCTAGGTTGATCACATCCAACTCCAACGTCCTGGTACAGGCGACTGAACACTCTAATTGTAAAGGTGGCAATTACCATGTTTGATGTCAAAAAAGTCTTTGATTTAGTACAATGGGAGGCCCTGTTCGCCATTCTACTGAATTTCAATTTTCTTAGAAAATGGTAGGTCCACTAGAAAATCTGTGTAAGAAGGCTAAGGCTAAAATCATTATTAACACACAAATGGTACGGCATGTTACCATTAACAGAGACACAGGGCAAGGGTGCCCGATGTCACCCATTTTGTTTGCCCTGCTTATCGCGCCACTGGCCAATTCATAAAGGCAAGATCCGCAGATCAGTCCTCCCATTCAAGGGCCACCCAAGATAAAACTTTTTGCAGATGAAATTATTCTATATTTGGCTGCTGAGGAGCTAAATATTCTCAATGAACTCACCAGAATTCAGGTATTTACAGATAAATGGGGGGGCCACATAATAAATCATCTAAATCGGAGGCTCTCCTTTTTAAAAGTACTGCAGGGGTTTTGCCTGCCCCTATGAGTCATTATTCGAGCCCTCATTCTATCAGGTATATAGGCATCTTTGTCACACAACATTTTTCAGATTTGTTTGGATTAAACTATATCACCAACCTCAATAAAGTGCACGGTTTACTTTATCAGTGGCACTCTCTGCCCCTTACTATAATAGGATGTGTTGCTTTAGTAAAGAGGGCTAGTCTTCCTCTATTACTTTTTATCTTTGCTAACATCATGATCAAAATTCCTCTATCTCTTTTCAATGAAATTGACTCTCTGCTTCACCATTTTCTATGGCAGGGGAAGAAAGCCTGCAATAAGTTGACAACTTTACAGCTGAATATTGAAAATGGAGAATTAGCTCTCCCACACCTGAAAAAGTACTAAGGCCCGTATTTATACTTTTTTTGCGCTGCATTTGCGTCGTTTTTTGACGCAAAAACGGCGCAAACTTGCAAAATACCATTGGGGCATATTTATACTCCGTTTGCGCAGGATTTGCGTAGTTTTTTTTGACGCAATTTCGACGCAAAACTAACTCCATATTTATACTTTGGCGTTAAACGCGTCTAGCGCCAAAGTCCGTGGAGTTAGCGTAACTTTTTAGCGTGGACACCTACTTTGCGTTAATTATATGCAAGGTAGGCGTTCCCGTCTAAAAAATCGACTCCGAGGCATGTGCGTCGGATTTATACTCCCGGGCAAAAATCACGCCCGGGAGTGGGCGGGTCAAAAAAATGATGTCCAGCCGCTTTTGCGCCGTTTTTTAGCGCCTGCAAAAGGCAGGCGTTAAGGGACCTGTGGGCTCTGAAGGAGCCCAGAGGTGCCCTCCCATGCCCCCAGGGACACCCCCTGTCACCCTTGCCCACCACAGGAGGACACCCAAGGCTGGAGGGACCCATCCCAGGGACATTAAGGTAAGTTCAGGTAAGTATCTTTTTTTTTTTTTGTGGCATAGGGGGGCCTGATTTGTGCCCCCCTACATGCCACTATGCCCAATGACCATGCCCAGGGGACAAAAGTCCCCTGGGCATGGCCATTGGGCAAGGGGGCATGACTCCTGTCTTTGCTAAGACAGGAGTCATTTCTATGGGGGTTGGGAGTCGTAAAAAATGGCGCAAATCGGGTTGAGGCGAAAAAATTGCCTCAACCTGACTTGCCCCATTTCTTGACGCCCAAGCCCCATATCCCCCTACGCCGGCGCTGCCTGGTGTATGTCGTTTTTTTTAACACATACCAGACGGCGCCGGCGGCTAACGCCGGCTAACGTCATTCAATAAATACGGCGCCCGCATGGCGCTTCAGAATGGCGTTAGCCGGCGCTAATTTTTTTGACGCAAAACTGCGTTGGCGCAGTTTTGCGTCAAAAAGTATAAATATGGGCCCATTGTATTTTCTAGGTTTGCGCCGTTTTGCGTCAAAAAAGTATAAATACGGGGCGAACAATCTGCGTTCGTCAGCTGGCTTGTTCGTGCGCCAAATTCGAGCAGCCATTTCAATTACTTCTACCTCCAGCAGATGTTATGTGAGGCCCAGATCTACCTTCCCTTCTTTTTAAAAATACTAAAAATTCCTAAACGCACAAGATACAAGCTACCTCACAATGTGCTTTTTAGATTATTCAAAACTAAAGCCTGAATGTCGGATTCCCCTGTTTCATCCCCATACCTGCTCGAGAGATTGCCCCCGGTTGGAACTACAACTAGAGATAGCAGTCATAAGGAAGTGGGAAAGGGTAGGGTTTTACAGGCTTAGAAATTTGATGTTAATGGAGATGGTGAAATTCTGGGAACAGCTGACTACCTATAATCCATCTATTTCTTCTGTATTCGTTTTTTCTTATCTGAGAAATAGTCATTTTCTAGGGAGCAACAATTAGCCTTTCATTTCTCTAACTGGGGAAATCAGTCAAACTTATTTTCTGACTGGCCTCACTGGGACAGGGAATTAGTATTGGTTATTATATCAGAAGCTACATGATGCAGTGCTCCCCGGTTTTTTGAGTAATGTGCAGGACCTCACAGAATGTAAGATTGATATGCGGTCTGGCTCAGGTATAATCAAATGGCCCATAAAGCTGTCCACAGTGCAAATTTTGAAAGGGTGACTTTCTATTTCAAATGGATGCTGTATTATGCAGGAAAATGTACCCTGCCATATCTGCAGCATGTTTGGCCACGCAAAGGGTGCTTGGGTACATATCTCTTTGGCATGCCTGGCGCTTTACCATTTTTGACAGAAAATATTTGGTTTTGTTAGCAATGAGCTGCAAGTTAGGATTGATCCATTTGGAGTCTTATTTACCTTGTGTCCTCTTTCGATTCAAATTACACTACGTCAGCAGCAATGCCTTTTTTCCACATTGTTAGCTAAATCTATAATATTGCAAAAGTGGAGATTCTCCGAAGTACCACCTTTAATCAATGGTTAGTGAAAATGAAGCAGGTGAAACGCCTTGACGAGCTCTATACATAAAGAGTGAGTGCATTTAAAAACATGGGGAGATATGGCATGATGGCCTGGACTGAGGTATAGAATTTTGTTTTTTAGTTTAGCTCGCCATCTTAGCTGTGTCAGTGTTGTTTATCAAGTTTGTAAACTAAGGACGTTTTGCACTTCATGAAACACTACATTCCTTTTTCTCATATGCATTTTGCTGGATATATGCTGTATTTCGTGTATTTTCATTAATTAACTAAATTAGTTAATTATGTTGCATTTCATGTATTTTAATTAACTTCTGAACCAGGATCTTTGCAACTTCCTCTCGGACTACTTCCACAGCAAAATAACCACAATCTACAACAACTTCAACACCGACCCTCAGTCTCATCAACCACAAGCAACCAGGAAACGCCAACTCATTGCTCACCGCCTGAACCCCTCTCACCGCCCAGACCACCAGAACCATCAAGTCGACCATCCACTCTGGAGTCGCGACCATCCCTTGACCCCCTATATTTTTAACCTCCGAGCTAACTCCATCAGCACAGAACTCACCGACAGCCTCAACACCTACATCTCCACAGAAACCTTCCCAGATGGATGGAAACACGCAGTGGTCAGACCACTCCTGAAAAAGCCCTCAGCCGACCCCAGAGACCTCAAAAACTACAGATCGATCTCCCTCCTCCCTTTTCCAGCAAAAGTACTAGAGAAGGACATAAACAAACAACTCACCGAACACCTGAAACTTAACCAACTCCTCGTCCCATCTCAATCGGGATTCTGCACAAACCACAGCATGGAAACCACACTCATTGCCACCACAGAAAACATAAGAGCTCTCCTTGAACGCAGAGAAACCACAGCCCTGATTCTCCTCGACCTTTTAGCAGCGTTTCATACGGTCTCCCACCACACCCACATCAACAGACTCCACTCCATCAGCATCCAGGGAGATGCCCACAAATGGATCACATCCTTCCCATCAGAAAACACAGAGCATCCAACTGCTACCCTTCTCCTCCTCTCCCAAGAAAATCATCTGCGGTATGTCCCAGGATCCTCCCTCAGCCCCACCCTGTTCAACATCTCCATGACCCCCCTAGCAGACATCACATGGCCTCAGCATAATGTCCTATGCTGACAACACCCAACTCATCCTCTCCCTCACTGAAGACTCCTCCAACACCAGAATCAACTTCCGCAGGGCCATGATAGATTTAGCCAATTGCAGGGCCATGATAGATTTAGCCAATTGGATGAGAAACAGCTGCCTCGAGCTCAACTCCGACAAAACAGAAGTATTGATTTTTGGTAACACCCCCTCCACCTTGGATCACAGCTGGTGGCCAGCAGAGTGCAGACCTACACCCGCACCCACAACCCAGGCATGCAACCTCAGCATCACCCTGGACAGTCAGCTGGCAATGAAACACCAAATCAACACAGTCACCTCTGCATGCTACTACACTCTCCACACGCTCCCCAAAATCTTCAGATGGATCCTCACTGACTCCAGAAAAACTGACACACAGGCCCTCGTCACTAGTCACCTTGACTACTGCAATGCTGTCTTCACCTAAAACAAGGACTATTCTATATCATCCACCACATAAGCTTCCACCAGCCCCGAAGACACTTTCACTCTGACATTCTGGCCCTCGCACACACCCCCTGCATCTGCCATAGCTGCTCTGAAGGTGGATCCTTCTCCTATACCGCCGCCAAGACTTTGGTCTCCCTTACACTACACCTTCAAACAGCGCCCACCCTAACAGAGTTCCAAAGCACCCAGAGACCCTCAGGGGTGACAGTGTGTGCTCTACAAGTTCAGTGATTGATTGATTGATTGATTAAGTGATTGATGGATGTTTATATTACTATGAACTTTTCTACCTGATTATTAAAAAAATGTTAAAAAAGGCACACTTTGTACTTCTCAATTAATACATGCAAAGAAAGGGATCTATATTATTAAAAAAAAATATTTAACATATGCAGACACTCACAAAGAGAGAAATATGGCTATTCAAGTTGAAAATGATATTGCTGAAGGTTTATCAGTTTGTGCTATCTGCCTATTGTCAGTAGCCAGATTACATCTCAGTGCACCGGTTAGTGCAGAAGAGGAGGTGGTGGCACTTGGCAGAGAGGCAGGCAACAAAGAACATCCTAATACAGAAATTACATTTATGGATTTACAGCATACATATATGTTCAGCATATTGTATAAACATATATAAAAATATGTAATCCGTTTGGAGTTATAAAAAGCAAACACATAAAAAAACTCCTGTATGTGGTGGTTTCATAGATATTAGTATGACATGCTTGTGTGTGGTCAGGATGTCTTTCTCCATGTGCCCTGGTGGCTGTCCTGCCACTGTAGATGGTACTGCTGCTTTGGTTGCTGCAACAAATGCAATTGAAATGGGTACTGCATTAAAGAAGGTATAGATTAATACAACTAAACTCATTATAAACTACTAGAACGGTGGTTGAACTTTGTGTGAGTGAGATGTGTGACGTGTCTATATGTGTCAAAGCCCAGCTCACCTGAGTTCTTGTTCAGTTCTGATGGAGGTTGAAGACAATCCGACCCCACCCTGAAACTGCTTGTTCCAGCACACTAGTTTTTAAAACAGTGCACTAAGAACAGAAGCTCAAGGGAAGGGGGGAAGTGGATAAAATAAAAAAAAGAGAGACAACACCGTTCTTGCGTTTCCACTGTTGAAGTGCTGCACAAATCTGCGGCCCTTTCTGACTTCTGTAGAAACTGGTGCCTAATGAAACATAAACAAAGAACAGATAAGTGCAACCTATTCCTAAATGGGTTCCTGACTATCCCTTTATTTATTAGAAATTCTCTTCTAAAAGTACCTCTTGGATCCTGGTCTCTAGTTTCCAGGTTTGGAATGTGTTACTGCTCTGGGATGTGTTTTCTATTACTGTAAAACTTTTTTCCCATATTTCCAGAATCTTTTATAAAACAAATACTGTACTTTTACATCAAAATACAGCATGTAATTTGTGCAAGTCCTTGATTTACTGTTTGCCTTGCTGTTAATGGTTTCCACTGTTCGATTCTTAAAAGTTCCATGAGAAAAAACAATGTTTGCTTCACAAAGTTCTGCAAAATATTCTTGTAACAAAGAGTTTGAATCACAATGTTCGTGGAAGGTATTTCGTTTCAAATTGTCTGTACACGAATCCAGAAATTGTTGTCAAAGTTCTTTCAGGTAATAAAAGGTTTTGCACTTACTTGTTGCTGGCAAGAGATACTGATCAGTCTAACCTTGTCTTCTTTCTCTTTTGCAGGTTACTCATAGGAGAGAGGCTGAAGCAAGGAGGAACCGGAAACCGGAAGAAGGAAGAGCCAGAAGCTGCGCCCATTGAAGTCAATGAAAGTCTGTAAAGAGCAGGAGTGCCAGCGCCGAGGGATCTGTTCTCAGGTAAGCGGGAGGTAGACGAGCAAAAGCACTGGGTGAGGCTCGGGGGATGCCTTTTATAGACAGGGCTGGGTGTGGTTTGAAGGGCTGGGTGTGGTCCTCACATGCTGCACATGTTCTTGGAAGGTGTGCAGAGCTGGGTGTGGTTTGAAGAGCTGGGTGTGGTCCTCACATGCTGCACATGTTCTTGAAAGGTGTGCAGAGTTTCAGTTATTATGCAAATGAGTTGGATTAACACATGGCCTAGGGAGGAGTGTTTTAAAGAAGCCTTGGTAAAAGCAAGGCCCAATGTGTAAACAAAACAGCACATTAAACAACATACACAGAAGCCTGGGGGGGGGAAGGTGAGATAACAAGAAAGGCTTTCAATAGTAAGTTTAAAAGGGAGCTATTACATAACCCACTAGTGCAGTGAGAGGCGACATGCTCTTTGCTGTGTACAAACCCTAACAATATGTGGAGCGGCCTTGATGACAGTACAGTAGAACCGCAATCATAAAATAGAAGGGTTTAGTTTTAACCTGGTCTTATGTTGGGATTCCCTTTATCAGCAGACCATATAACAGATCAGGATACATGGTGAACATTATTTGGTCGCCAGTTGGGTGAGAGCGAAGGGATCCAGATCTGCAACCAGGAAGAGCCTTCGTCCCTGAATCCTGGAGAACTTCACCAACCTTCTCTTGTCCTGTCACTTTTTTCCAAGTCTCCCACTGTGGATACCTTCACCCTCAAAACATTGATAGAGTTTGCCAACTCCTACCATGTGGTCACATTCTCTGCTCCCTTGTGGTTGTATAATGACAGATGATGTAGTTCCCTGTAGTGATAAACGACAAAGCTATGTCTCCTCTTCACAGTTGTGCTAGTGGTGTTTCAGCAGGAGGCTCATGACAGCGGGTATCCATCACGGGACCCGTGCAATAGAGTACCATGGCTGTGGTCATTCATTGGATGCAAGTAGACCAGCCCCTTGTATATTCGACAATTTTGAACACATGCAAAACATAATATAAAACACACTCCCTTCCAGACCATGATCTTGCCAATCCACTGCAGCACACCAGAACTTTCAAGCCAGTAGAAATGTTTTTTCTTTGTTTTATTTTGCTCTCCCTCTGTGTTATTTTTTGTTCCATTTGACTTTTTTCATTTATCTCATTTTTTGGTTCAACATAAATTTTGTTTTGTAAAAAATTACAATGGCATGGAGGAGAAATTCCGATTTCACAAAGGGAGAGCTGGCTGTCATGGTGGATGAAATAATTAGAATAGAGCCATAATTGTTTAGAGAATAAGTACAAAATACTACCATTTTCCGGAAAAGGCAAATGTGGTCCAGACTAGTGGACAGAATGATTGCTGTAGCTAACAATGTGCACCCACAGGATGGGATTAGGAAGAGGTAGAACAATCTGCAGGGAAAAGTCCATCCCTTGGCCTCCAAGCATTACAAGGAGAACCTGAGGAATGGCAATGGTTCTCCCAGCCCCCCTTAACCACTATTTCCCTGGGAGGAGAAGGTCTTACAGATCCTACATCCTAATTACTTGACTGGAATCCCTGGTGGAGTGGAGTCTGATAAGTTGCACTTAGCAATGCCTCCACAATCACAAATGGAGTTCTGTCCTTAAGCTTGACATTTAGAATGGTTCAACACCCTTAGCAAAGCAGATATAACTAACTTGACTACACAAGATAACTAACTACTCTGATACCCTGTTTTTGTATCTTCAAAATTATAATGCTGTGTAATGTTGTTCCACCATCCTTAACTTCCACATGTGCACACATGTTGTGTATCTCAATAATGTTGACACCTTCTCATAGCTACATTGAAATGATAGAAATGCTCACACATTTCATAGTCCTCTGCATCCTAGATTTCCTACTTTGTGATATGCCATGCTATATAAAAGTAGCATTCTCACACAATTTGCATTGCACTGTTCATATGATGACCAATGACAGTTACATTTTGAGGTTGACCCACATTGCTTCTAACGTCTTGTAGCCTTATAGGCCTTGGAATGGTCCAGTACTGTAATCTACCCATCACTGTGTTTTAGTGAAATTCTACTACATGTAATGTACAATGCTAAAATAACACGTTCGCATTTCAGGAAATCTCTACAACGCCAGCACCAGAGTTGGCATCTGTGTAAATCAGCCTGCATGTGTTACGCAATGAAAATCACACAAAGGCCTAACCATTCTATCAGTCTATTTTACATTTTTAGGTTGCTTCATTTGTAGATAAAGACACAGAAACTACACAAACTAGATATTAATTACATATTCTCTACATCCTTCTCCAGACCAGTGGCACAGTGGCTGCTACCTAAGAAACCTCCACTCCCGATCAGAAACAAGCCTTCTGTGAGGACACCATTCCTGCAAGTCTGCTCAGGAGTGACCTGGTACATCTGGTCAGTCTGGCCAGATAGCTCCAGAGAGTGGCCCACACCTATACCTCCCACCCAAGCTGTAACAACACCTCAGTCAAAGGATACCTCCACTTCCTGTGTCCAAAGGAATATCACACCAATCTTGTGCCCCCCAGTCCTGGTTGCTGTTGAGAGCACACCAACAACGCCTCCAGTTCTTCCAGGAACCAGTGGGATGGAGCACCCTGCTGCCAGGCCACAGAGTAGTAGTGTTAGGTGTCGTGGGAGGGAACCTGTGGGTCAACCACATGAGGCAACTGGGGTCCTTGTAAGCCAGCCCACCATTGACCGAGTCTTGGGAGCAGTACAACTGTCACAAGACATGATGGGCCAGGTAGTAACTGAGTTCAGGGAAATCAAGGCGGTGCAGACATAGGGAGCTCATACTGGAAATACTTAATCATAATGAACATATGAGCTCCTTGGTCTGGGTGCTTTATGACATATACCAACATGTGAGCAGGGCTTTTCCTATTTCATCTGCCCCTGTCTGCCTGTCTGTGTACCCTTTACATCTGGCGCTATTACACCACTGCCAGCCACAGACAAGGAAGCCCTGCCACATGAGGAGCCTGCTCCCCCCACCCTAGTCCTGCACCTGTCCTACACCCCTCTCCCTCTCCCCAGAGAGGATGGTTATCCGGACTACCAGGAGAGGATGGCAAAACTGCCACCACCACTTCCAAGAGACGCAAATCCAAATTTCCTCCAGTGTGTGTCAAGCATTCACTCTCTGGACTATTTCAGAGACACATTTACCTTTTCTGAGGATAGTTGTATTTTGTATGTTCGAATCCAAACTGTTTTTGGCTCTACTATCATACATTCATCCATCACAATAGACGTATTTCTTTCACTCCCACATTTTTTTATAGAAATTTCTGTTTTTTGTGTCATGCTAATATATTGTATGGAGACATACTACAAGATTATTGTTGTATTTTTTGTGGCCTTTCATTTGTCATGTCTATCGTCCACTATCAGGTAGTCATTTATTCTTCTGAACATTTATTTGGCACAGAAAACTTTCAATGGCAAAGAGATAAAGTGTTATCCAAACTATCACTGATGTCACTGACGCATGAACCCAGTTGCAGCTATACATCCTGCTCTCGCAATAGGAATCCTAGATCAATAACACCAATAGTCTAGATCATGGCAATGACAACTTTTGAGGCCACATGACCAGTACAGGACATTGTGGCAGTATCCGGTGCAATGACATATTCACCATTCAGTGGTGTGCAAACAAAACGTTCTATCAACTATGAGGAGAAACATCAACAGCTATCTCCACTGTCCGCAAATTGAAGATTTAGCCAATGTGAAGGAAGAACAGCATGCTAGGGCTTGACATACACATATGACTAGAGCAAGTGAAGTGGCACATATTGCCTTGATGACACCATCACACAGAATACAGGTCGGATATAATCTTGTGAACTGCCTTACTATCAGAGTGCAAGTTTCCTCTCTACAAGGTCTGTCCCAGGACCAACACATGTCCACTTTGTACTTTCCAACAGCACCATATCACTGCAAATGTCACAACTTTGAAATATCCAAATGCAGATTAAATGGTGAAAGATCCTGAAACAGAATACCAAGGGATAATTAATTACCATTGAAGCCTTATATGTTCCCTATGTCACAAGTTGTTCTGACATTGGAGGTTATAATTTGTAGAAAAAAACTTACACTCAGGTGAAGAAGTGGTCAGTCACATCTTGATTTAAGTCAGCTCCTTCTTCTTCACCACTGTCATCGTCATTGGGCATTTTAAAATCCTCACCTTGGGGCTCATCATGGCCTCCCTCCTCTGCAATTACAGGGCAGTTTCTCTGCAAGACCACCATCAAGGCCACCACCTTCCCAGAAGAGTGGAAACATGCAGAGATCAACCCTCGACTGAAGAAGCTCTCCGCCGATCTGACAGACCTGAAAAACTACAGACCCATCTCTTTGCTCCCCTCCCTTGCCAAAGTCATTGAGAAGGCCATCAATGCCCAGCTCACGGAATTCATCAAGACCAACCATATCCTGGACCCCTCCCAGTCGGGATTCAGGAACAACTAGAGTACTGAGACCGCACTCCTCGCAGCCATGGATAACATCCGCAGTCTCCTTGACCACAGCAAAACAGCAGCCCTCATCCTCTGGGACCTCTCCGCCTCCTTCATTACCGTCTCCTACACCACCCTCTGCACCAGACTACATGATGCTGTTATCCACGGCAAAGCCCTTGAGTGGATCGGCTCCTTCCTCACCGGCCGAACCCAGAGAGTCAGGCTCCCACCATTCACCTTGAAACCAACAGACACCAGCTGCTGTGTTGTCGCGTAGGGTCTCATTTTGATAATGAGGCTGCTGGATTTGGGAAATAGGATCACATGGATTGTGGCTACTAAGTAGAATTCCACACCACATGATGCTTACTGGCTGAATCTGGGTTCTCCGGCTAACTAGCAGCACCTCTTCTCGGGCCGAGATGAATGTGGCAACTGGGCGCATGGCACGATGACTCCTGAGAGAAATCGTGGTCGATCAAATGCCATCCCTTTCTCTCAGTTACCAAAAGTCTCATGTAGGCAAAGACAACAGCTGCTGAGTATAGTTCAATAAGAATTTTTTGAAGCAATGCATCTTAGATAAAAAGGTGTGTATTGCAATAACAATAAAAGCAAACAGGTAACTAACAGAGTAAAACACAAGAATAATCCTACCATTCTGTCACTAGGAGTGATGCATATATTTCTCCTACCTACACTATGGCCCTCATTACAACCTCGGCGGTCTTCCCAGAAGACCGCCGAGGCTGTGGGCGCCAGAATACCGCTATTGCTGGCAGTATGTCTGGCTCCCTATTTCGACTTTTCCGCTGGGCCAGCGGATGGTAACAGTGTTACCGTCCTCTGGCCCAGCGGAAAAGTCACATTAACATTGCTGCCGTCTCGTAATAGAGCCGGAGGCAATGTTGATGTGCAGTGGGTGCAGTAGCACCCGTCCTGCATTTCACTGCCCGAAATTCTGGCAGTGCGATGGGGCTATGCCTGGGGGCCCCTGCACTGCCCATGCCAAGAGCATGGGCAGTGCAGGGGCCCCCAGGGGCACCCCGAGTCCCACTACCACCAGCCTTTCCTTTGCAGTGTCTACCGCCATGAACAGGCTGGGGGTAAGCGAAGTCGAAATCCCCAGAGCAGCGCAGCTCTGGCGAATTATGGCCGTCAGGACCGCCATGGTGGTATACCGCCGGTCCCGGCGGTTTTACCTCGGCGATACCGCTGCGGTCAAAATGTGGTGATGAGTACCACCAGCCTTTTGGCGGTACTATCGCCACTATAGCCCTGGTGGTCACCGACCGCCAGGGTTATAATGAGAGCCTATGTTTGAGCACAGCATAATAAGCCTAATCTGCCCTTCAGGTTTACCCTGGGGGTACACCATCCCTCATACCTGGAGTGAGAAGCCTGTGGTCTAGAGAGACACTGTCCCCATATGGGTCAGGGGTACGGCTGTCTAGGCAAGTAGCTGCAGCGAAGCAACCAGCAATCAGCATACAGTCATGGTCATCTGGTTGGAATCTCCCTCTACCGTGTCTGGGACAAAGGGGTGTTTTTATAATACAAAGACATTCTAGGAAAAGGTCCCCACATATGAGTGTGTGTTTTCTGTAAATGTTGGAGACACAGCACACCACGTTTGTCGGCAACCCTATCTGACTGTAGCCTTGGAGAAAGCACAAAGTAAAATACATGTCCTACTAAGAACGTGATGCTTTCCTAGGCAAAAGTACAATGAGATAAAGAAAATAAAACAGCGCCACAAATATTGCTATTGCTAGAAAAACAAGGAAATGCTGACTAAAATGTAACAGGGCTAAAGTGCACAGCGGCAGGCCTAGTTAGCTTAAAACAACGTGTCTAAAACATGGCTAAAATATCTACACAACAGTGTCAACCAGGGCTCCTCCCTGAGCCCCACCCTCTTCAATATCTACATGACCGTGCTTGCTAATATTATCAGACGCCACAGGCTCAACATTGTTTCCTGTGATGACGACACCCAACTGATTCTCTCTCTCACCGGTGAACTGTCAACAGCCAAGAACAACTTCCACAGCGGAATGAAGGCAGTCTCTACCTGGAGGAAAGTCAACAGCCTCAAGCTCAACTCTGACAAGACTGAACTCCTCATCCTAGACTCCACCCCCTCCACCTGGGATGACTCCTGGTGGCCCGCAGCTCACCCACCGACCATGCACATGACCTCGGCATCATCCTTGACTCCTCACTCTCAATGGCCCGCCAAGTCAATGCCATCTCATCATTGTGCTTCCAGATGCTTCACCTGCTCCAAAAGAGCTTCAAATGAATCCTCATTGAGGCAAGAAGAACAGTCACCCAAGCATTCGTCAGCAGCAAGCTTGACTACGGCAACACACTCTATACCAGCAACACCAAGAAACTCCACACAAGACTCCAGAGAATCCAGAACACCGTGGCTAGACTCCTCCTGGAGATCCCCTGCTACAACCACATCACCACACACCTCAGAGACCTGCTTCTGGTCAACAAAAGAATCACCTTCAAACTCCTCATACATGCATAAATGGCCCTACACAACATTGGACCCACCTACCTCAACCACTGCTTCTTCTTCTACACTCCCATCAGACAGCTCCCCTCCTCCCAGCTGGCCCTCGCCTCCACCCCAAGGATCTGTAAGAACTCAGCTGGAGGAAGATACTTCTCCTACCTTGTGGCATAGACCTGGAACACACTGCCTCTCCACCTCGTGCAATCCCCCTCGCTGATCCAGCTCAGGAAGGACCTCAAGACCTGGCTCTTCAACTGATCCGCACCCTTCCCCACTGTGCCTTGAGTCCCTCCGGGTGATAAGCCACACTTCATATAAACCTGATGGATTGGATGAGGGCAATGTTATGGAGAATGCAGCAGGCAACTATGATTTGGCACACCTAATTAGGTGAGTGAGAAAGGCTCCACCGCTCTTGTCCAGGCACCTAAACCGGGCCTTCAGGAGCCCAAAGCCTGCTCCACTGGCCTCCGTGTTCTTCCCTCGGCCTCATTGAAGCAGACTTCCCCTGGAGTTGTTGAATTCTTCAGCGGTGCCAATAACCACGGTCGGTTAGGATACGCTGAATCTCTTACATGGAAGCAACACATCAACAGATCACTTATGTCAAGCCATTGTACCTTCCTCAACTAGGAATCAGGCAAAAGATCATCAAGTCATATTGTACTTACCAACAAGCCAGGCCCTCTCCAGTCCATCTGCATGGGTATTGTGCTGTTCCGTAGTATGAATGAAGCATGTGTTGACCCAGGGAAGCGGACACACATACTAGAGATGAATACATCCGGTAAACAGATAACTTGCTATTTGATAGCGTGGAAATTCTTCTGATTACGGTAGACTTGTTCCCTTGTGTGTTGTGGCACCAAAGCAATATGTGTGCCATTTATTGCTCCACCTACATGTGGTAATTGACCCAAAGCATTCAAATCTCCATTCACATTGGCCAAGTCCTGTGGAGGTGGGAGCTGGATGTAGCTGTTGATGTGTCTCATCAAGAAAGCAATGACTTCCTGTAGCACATTACTGAAAGTTGGTTGGGACATGAGTTTCACTATTGGTGCTATGGCTGTTGGATTCATATTGTGAGGCAGGAGATAAGGTTCCAACTGCTGAGAAATCCAAGATAGTTTGCCTATTTAACTGACATTTCTAGATGATGTCTGTTAGACCTGTGAGCTCTTGGCGTGTTTTCCCCTGTCTTTTTGCTTCTGACCCCCAGTTTCTGCTTCTGTACCAAATTTCATTTTTGCTGGCTTTAGGACTCTGGGCACTTTACCACTGCTGACCAGTGCTAAAACGCAAGTGCCCCCTGTCTAAATTGTATTGGTGATTGGTTTATCCATGATTAGCATATTTGATCAACTAGTAAGTCCCTAGTAAAGTGCACTATGGATGCCCAGGGCCTATAAGTCAAATTATACTAGTGGGTCTGCAGCACTGATTGTGCTAGCCACATGAGAAGCCCTGTAAACATGTCTGAGACCTGCCACTACAGTGTCTGTGTGTGTAGTTTTAAACTGCCATTTCAAGCTGGCAAGTGCTCCCAGATGCAAGGCCCAAACCTTCCCTTTTACTACATGTAAGTCACCCCTAAAGTAGGCCCTTGGGCAGAGTGCAGTGTACTTAAAAGTTAGAACATGTACTGGGATGCTTTACATGTCCTGATAGTGAAATTCTGCTAAACTGTTTTGTCACTATTGTAAGGCCTATCTCTCCCACAGGGTAATATGGGGATTGCCTTGAAATATCTTTCAAGTGTAATTTCCCATTGAGAGCAGACAGAGATGTGGTGCTTGGGGGTCTCTAAACTCACAATTTAAAAATACATCTTTTGGTGAAGTTGTTTTTTGAACTGTGGGTTTGAAAATGCCACTTTTAGAAAGTGGGCATTTTCTTCCTTAACCATTCTGTGCCTCTGCCTATCTGCTAAATAAACATCTGTGTCATGATAACAGTTGGGCTGTTTGTGCATTTACTCCAGACAGTTGCACAAAGAGACCTAAGGTGTGCCCTGTACATCATGATGGCCCATCACCAGGCTGATGGGTATTCCTGAGCAAGAGTGGTGGGAGAAGCTGACACTTGCACCTCAATAAAGCTGTGCCTGTTCTCACACAAAGTAGTTTCCAACACCCTGGAGTGTGTCCGGACTAGTGCAGGAAAAAGAAAGGGCTTTGTGCACTATAAAGACTTCTCTTTGAAGTTGCCTACTTTGAAGACAGAAATGGGTATAAGTACTGGATCTCTGACACCACATAGTTAGAATCCTTCTGGACTCAGGAAATTCTGCCAGGAAGACGAGCTGGATGCTGTAGGAGGGACTGCCACTCTAACTGTTGCTTTGTTGTACTGTCCTGCTGCTTGTTACATCTGTCCTGGGAGTGAAAGGACTGGACTTGGCTTTCTACATCATGCTTCCAAAGATTCTCCAATGTCTTGGACTAAGCTTGCCTACTGTTAAGAAGCCTTAGGGACATCAAAGACTTCACATGCCAGTACCTGGGCTCTGTTGCTTAGAATCCTAACTCGCCAAATTATGCCAAATCCAGTATCTTGGCCCTTGGAAGGCTACCCCTCTCGTGCGACAAGGAAGAAACTAGTGCATCGACTCCCAGAATGACTTTGGAACTGGTGCCGCTCTCTGACCCCACTGCTCCCTGCATCAGAGCCATGATCCCTGCTGAGTGCAATGACTGTGACCTACAATGCATGCCCGACGCCGCCACAGCACCTCCAAAGTTGTGCCACAGCGTGAGTCCAGAGTGCTGTGTCAGCGACGTCCATGGCACTGTACTCCGCTGCAGCACGTGTGGCCATGTTGTATGGTCACGACACCGCGAAGTCGACACCTTGGGCCAGATGTATGAAGGTCCGCATTTGCGACTCCCAAATAGTGATTTTTACTGAATCGCTATTTGGGATTCGCAAAATGCGATGTAAGAGGGCAATCACAGAATGTTTTGCGATTACCAAAAATTTGCAATCACAAATAGCGAGTAACAAATAGCGATTCGGTAAAATAGCGAATCGGTATTTGGAAATCGCAAATTGTGATTTTTATATTCTGGAGCAGCATGATGACATCATAACCTGGAAGTGAATCAGTGGATTCGGGTCCCAGAAGCCTGAGCCACAGGAGCAGGCAGAAAGACCCAGCACAGTACCAGGGAGGCACTCAGGAGAGTCAGCCAGGACCAGGTGAACACAATGACCACTGATGGAAGTGGCAAGGACACAGGAGGGAAAAAAGAAAACTGAAATTCAGTGAGCAGGAATTGGAGGCGCTCACACAACAGGTGGTATAGAACCTTGACCAGTTATTTGGGAAGAACTCACTACATGTCCCAGAAAGTGAGAAAAGGAACTTGTGGACTGTCATCCAGATCAAAATCAGTGCGGTGGGTGTTGCGCAGTGTACAATCTAAAAGATACGCAAGAGCTGGTATAACTCATGATCATGTGACAAGGAGAGGGTTGCAAGCAGGCTGAAGGAGGAAAGGAGCACTGGCGGAGGACCATCCACCCAGACATCGTCTACCCCCTTGGAAGACATGGTTGAGTCAACACTGCTGCCTGAAGCAGTAGGTGGTGTCACTGACATAGACACCCCAGGCACACCCGGCACCAGCAAAGGTAAGGGCAGTAATTATTTTAATCACCATATGTGCATGTACAAAATGTCCTTTAGAATTTTTCAATGTCACCATGCAGTGTGAGAAACAGTCCACACCACATTGTCCATTCAATACAACAATGCCTTATGGGAGTGGTAGTCCAGACCCCAGATGTGCATCTACTGCCTAAACAGCGGTATTATGTTAAACCAAGCAGAGAGGCAATACAAAAGACATATAGAGATACAATTCCAGGGAAAATGTTTAATACAAAAGTAACTGTTTCATGACATATGCAAAGAGAACATATAGAATGACATGCTGCACATTGTTGTTGTAGATGTTCCTGCACCTGATGCAGTGGAGACTGAAACAGGGGGGAGTGAGGAAAGTCAGCCACAGTTTGATACCAACAACACTGAGTCCACCATACAAGCACCACCCAGACACAGGGCAAGATTGGAACCCTGCCTAGATTTTACTCAGGACTCTGATGAGCTACAAGAAGGTGTGCAGACACCACTGTCAGCTGGTATACACACCCACACACAGCAGTCCCTGTTTCAGCACCAGTATTCTCCCCTCAGGAGGCGTTGTGAAGAAGACAGACAAAGCACAGTGGAAGGTGAGGGCCCATCTATGTTTGGTGGTCTTGAGGCATCCATGTCGAAGGTGCAGCGTCTACAATGTAAGCACATGAGATCAATCCACAGGCAGTTGGTGTCTCACAATCACAACATGTACAAGCTGCATGAGGGACAACAAGCTACAGTATAGCACCTAAGGGAGATGATAACTTCAATTAATAGACTCTGCAGTGTACTGCAGCAGGAGCATATCACCCACCGTAGGCGCCATCACCAATTGATGGGTAGTGTGGATGGGTTCAGCAGATCTGTAAATCGGCTCATTAATACAACTGCTTTGCTGTCATGACATGCTCTGGATATGCAAGTGGAAATGGCACACTGCAGTTGGGACAGTGCACAAGGATTTCTGCAAGTCACCAATGCATTGGAGACAATGCAGACAGCTCAAAGTGCTGCAAACAGCGATCTGGGTAGTGGGGACAGTGAGGAGATCTCTAGCTTCAGTAGTGTTACAGTGCCTGTAATGGATCCTAGGTGTCACAATTCCAGACACAGTAGTGTCTCAGTACCTTTAACAAGATGTGCAGCTGAGCCCACTGAGCGTTCAAGCAGACTGCGTGGATGTAAAAAGTGATTTGAACATGTTCTGAGCCTAGCAAATTTTGTTGGCATGCATTGGTACTATAATGTTAATAGTATGACATTGTTATTGGGTACTGATTGTGCTATTTTGAAATACCCATGCAATATTATGCAACACTGCACATGTGGCCACAATCTTGCAGGTGGTTTCTGGACTCGATTGGAGTGTACCCCCACTTTTGGGCAGGCACCGAAATCAACTCTTCAGCAGTCCAAAGTTCCTCCATATCACACTGCGTGTCCTCCTATGTGCCGCATTGTATCGCCGTTCACTTGGCATTGCCGGATTGAGATACGGTGTCAGGATGAAGGACCGCACTGCATGTGCACTGTCTCCTACAATGGCAGGAGTGTCATATTAGTTATTGTTATTTGTGACATCACTTGTACAATATGCAGCATTGTTCTCTGTTACAATACCAATTAGGTATCCTTCACCAAACTCCCAGGCAAGAAGTCTTGTGTACATTCCACTGTGCCTACAGATGTAGAAATCATGTGGGCTACCAGGGTATCTGGCCACTAGATCAGTTATGATGTGGGTGGCATTGCAAATTACCTGGATGTTCATCCAATGGGTATTTTTACGATTCCTGTAGATATACTCAGTTGCAGAAGGCGGACAGATTGCCACATGAGTCCCATCAATGCAGCCAATAACGTGGAAATTGGACTACCTGGTAGAAATATAATTTAGTTAGCTGCAAATCCTGTGGAGTGTTGGGGAATTTTATGTGTAGATTAATTTTTTTTAACATAGCATTTAGGAATGCATTAAATATGAATGAAAGCACACAGTGGGATACACCTCCAGCTGCTGCTATGAACCCCTGATAGCTTCCTGAGGCTAAGAGGTGCAGGGAGCATAATACCTGCACATGGGTGGGAATGGAATTTGTTCTGTGTATGTGTCACTGCAGTATGGGTTGTAAATCTGCTATTAAGTCCAGTATCAGTATCATGGCAGAGTTCAATATGTACTTGTCATATATTTCTTCCTCTGTTTGATCAGAGTATTGCGCACTCTAAAAATGTGCTCCTGTCTCCTCCTCCCTCTCCTCAAACCTGCCAGGATCCTCATCCTCCTCGCCATGACGTAGAGTGCAGCCATTGTGGAAAAAGGGTGCTGCGTTCTGGGCCTCTTTTTATATATTGCACCTGATTGCTACCTGATTTCATTTGGTGGTATATTGCACATGCAAAGTCCCCATTTTGTGACTACTCGCTATTTGTGAGTGCTTCATACACTGGATTTGCAATTCCTTATTTGCGAATCGCTATTTTAGCGATTCCTTAAAAATGTGCTGCAAATTTCTTTCATAGATCATTGAAGGCTTTTTTGCATTCGCAAACAGTGACATTTTGTGATTTGCACTGTTTGCAAATGCAAAAAAGTTTGAAACATCTGGCACCTTGTGTCTTGACCTGCTGGATTAATCGACTTCGCCTTGTTGTAAGGAACAGATACCTTGCCTCCAACGCCACATTGCCTCTTCTGCAACCATAAGGAAGCAACGTCTCAACTCCCCTGTCTAGAAGAAAGAAACCAATGCCTCACCTCCCTGGTGGCAGTAAGGAACTGCTGTCGCACCGGCTCCAGCAACGCCTCACCTCCCAGACTCCCTGCAATGTCGTTGTTTCCTCATCATTTTCCAAGGTTCTGTAACTGGGGTCTTCACAACTCAGTGGCCAGCCACGATCCCTCGCGGGTGGTGTTAGACTGTTGGAAGTGTCTCCGTCAAGCAGTTTTGATAGCAGCAGTTGGAGCTATTGTGTTTCTAAGTGCTATACTACATTTAATTTTGAAAATTCATAGCTTTACTTGTATATGTGGGATTTTTGTCATTTTGGTCTTGTTTTACTCAGATAGATATTGGTTATTTTTCTAAATTGGTATGGAGTACTTTTGTGGTGTTTTTACTGTGTTACAGTGTGTGTGTGCAAACACTTTACACATTGCCTCTGAGATAAGCCTAAATGCTAGAGTCAAGCTACCAAGTGTGTGAGCAGGGGTTGTATTAGGTGTGTGGCTCCCTTACTCTGACTAGAGTGGGGGTCCTTACTTGGACACGGCCACTGACAACTATAGACCTCATTTCTAATAGCGTCACTTTCCTCCATGGTGGCAAGGTCTGGAAAGGGCTGGCACACCTGAGGCTGTCGCCTCCTACCTTTGGCTGGGTTCAAATATCTGTATGCACGGAAAAGAAAATATCAGCTGAAATGGTCACACCATACTTTTAATATCAACACACATCTAAATTCTTGGTAACAGTAGGAATATCATTGGGTAATACATGTACACACATCAACATCAAATCTTTGGTCCTCATAAATTATTTATATTTTTCCCTTTTTTTATTATGTGCAAATAATACATTTGAAATGTTTTCAGACAAATACCATCAACAGAGGTATTTTTTCCCCCTCTGCATTATTGGTGTCAAACACAGCCACGCTTCACATTGTATTGCATCATATCTTGCCAAGAACAGTGTTGTTCATATCTAACTTTTAAAAATGCACTAGCTTTCATTTTGAGTGCTGGTGAAGCACTAGCAAATGAGAACTGCACAGCTTCACACCCTAAAATGGTGGATGCCTGACCTAGCCATCAGGACATTGGCTACCCAAAGGCCATCAGCGGAAGTTGACCAGGTAGTAAGTGGTACCCTCCACGATGGTCATTGCCATAGGCTAACGTGTGTGATGACCACACATGAAAGCCAATGGCTGTGTCCATCTCCGTCATGGATAGCATAAGCCTTGTACTTGTACGTGCCGTTTTACAAAACAAATCACTTTCTTCCCAACACTGCTGCCAACCACACCTCCTCGTGTTTTGCTGCTATCTCTAACCTCTAGGAGCCAGGATGCCCGGTAAAGCAGATGACAGGGCCACTACATTCTGCACAGAGGAGCTGGAGCTCCTTGCCAGGGACGTCCTGTCCCTGTACAGCCAGCTATAGAGGAAAAAGTACATGTCTGACTGGGAAATGTCAGACTGATTAACTACTTCCCTTTTAATCCACAGGATGATTGATCCTTTTGGGTTAATGGGGGAAGTGTTAAAATTGGGATTAACTGAATGATGTAGCTGGGACAGATTGTTTTTGCCACTGTCTGAAATGTCAGTGCATTGCAATGTTAAGTCACCTGAAAGTAGAAGCTGTAATGTGTGTCCTTGAAACACACAGATCCTATTTCATCACACACACTGCACAGACTATCAGTGGCCAGTACACAGTGTACCAGTAATATGACTGACAACCTACAGCCAATGTTGAAATGATAGGAATGTTGAGGGAAAAATGTAAATGACCTGGAGTTGTCTGATGCTGTCTTGTTAAGTGGGATTCCAGCCCATAATGTGTATTAGGCTGCTCTGCATGGTTTAAACCTGTCATGGAGCCACATATAGGTAAAGTTACTTTACATGCGGAAAATTCAGATGACACTGGCTCACAATCATCCATCCCAGTCTGTCCCATTCCAACACACTTCTTCATACATCCCACATATCCCTGCTCTCACTGACACATAGCAGCCCTTCTATCTTGCCCTTATAGTCACTGTATGTGATGCAGACGATGGATTCTGACTCTTAGGAGTTTAGGATGGACAACAATGTAGTTGTGTGTGGGATCATTTGCAAGGATTTCACAGGTGGTTTGGCCTTTAGTAGCTCACACTGATTATGATTAATCAGGGGTAGCTCTCACAACAGGGTAGGTTGCATAGCTCTGCCTAAGATGATATTGTAAGCCTGATTAGGTAACATGAGGAGCTAGCGAGTTCTTGTGGTGCTCATGAGATCACTGCAAATCAGTATTTCTTAGCTACCTTTAATATTTTTTGGGGGAAAATGTAGTTACTATTTGGTGAATGTACGCGTGAATATCTAAAATGTAAGGACTGCCAAACAGAAACACTCAAATTAATTTTCTTCTTCCTTGCTGTCATCCATACAAGTCAACACACATCAGAAACAGGCCATCGCAAAGAAGGTGTGGACCCTGGGGGAACACAAGTATGAAGGATGAGGTTGGAGGACCTGCATTGCACAATTCAGAAGTCTGCTGAGGGCCAATTTGGGCAGTCCTCCCAGTGATCTAGACATGTGCGCCACAACCTAACACCCTTAATGGCCCACATCCTTGCCATGCTTTACCCAGATCTTGATAGGAAGTTGGGGGCCTAAGAGCAGTGTTAGAAATTGGGTCTCTAGTTGTCAAATGTATGCACCCTGTCCAAGTAGGGGCCACAATGCCAGGGTAAGTCACAACACAGCATAAATTATCCTGTGCTCACACTCCAGTAGCTTGCAACAGAGGAGGCAGGCTTAACTTAGAAGGCAATGTGTAAAGTATTTGTGCAATAGCTCCTACAGTAACACAGTGAAAACACCACAATAAGTATTCCACACCAGTGTAGAAAAATAGATAGTATTTATCTGAATAAAATAAGACACAAATTACAAAAACCCATTATGCACAAGTCAAGATATCACTTTGTAGAGGTTTTAATGAGTCTTATTCCACAAGAATCAGTGGTTGTGTCCTCTTAACACAAAGCACCTGGGATGTGTCAAAAATAACAATGCAGAGGGCCGCAGAGGAGGAGATGATTTGGAAAGCAATGTGCTAGTTTTTCCGGCACAACAAAGGCGATGCATCATTTATTTCCACATGGCAAGGTGATGCGTCAGTTTCCATGAGCGCAGCCTTGGTTCCTCACTGCGATGCCAGAATATTTTGATGCCCAGGGACGATGCGTGGAAAATCCAGAACATGTTGTGAAGAGGCAACATGTGATGCGTCAATCCGGTCGGTGATGGAGAAGTTCTTCTGTTGATCTGGCAGGTGTTGCATCAAATTTTGCAAGCCTTCCATCAATTATCCGACATAGTGGATTTTCTTCTCTTTTGTAAAGTCTTTGATAGCCCTGAGACTATAGAACAGGAGGAAAGCTCAATCCAAGCCCTTGGAAGGCACTTGTGAGGGAAGGCAGAGTCCTTCCAGCAGAGTCAGAGGCCAGCAACAATCAGGCCAGCAGTCCTCCCAGCGAAGCAGTCCAGATGACTCCTTTGGGCAGCTAGGCAGTCCCTCTTGCAAAGTCCAGTTATAGGTCCAGAAGTGTCTGATTTGGTGGGGTCACATACCAAGTGTATAAACCTGAAAGTGCCTTTGAAGTGGGGGAAACTTCAAAGAGTGGTTTTGAAGTGCAGAGTTTCCCCTTTCAACTCCACCCTGTCTGCCAGGAGTCCTATTGTGGGGTTATCAGTCCTTTCTGTGAGGGTAGGCACTTGTGTGAAGTGTAATTGAGAGCCTCTTCTCCCTTCTTTCCTGCTCAGGAAGACCCATCAATATGCAGATGCAGCTGTGTCCTGTATTTATGGCTGTCTGGGTGGAATGCACAGGGGATCTGTCGACCAGCACAGATGTGGATTGGAGACATGCTGTGAAGCACAGAGAGCAACATGTGCAGAGAAATGCCTACTTTCTAAAAGTGGCATTTCTAAAATATTAATGTAGAAACCAACTTTAACTTTACCTGGAAGTAGGCTTTCTCATTACCGTTCCACCCATACCAAACATGACAAGACTATTCCTCTGAGATCAGAAGTTACCACTTAAAGCAAATAAGGGAATTTCCTATGTTGGCCTATGAGAGGATCAGGGTTCACAGTAGTAAAAAATTACTTTGGGAGTTTTTCACTACCAGGACATGTACAACTTGTAAAGACATGTCCTGCCTTTTACTTACACAGCACCCTGCCCTATGGCTTACCTAGGGCCTACATATACCCTACCTAGGGTGACCTATATGTCATAAAAGGGGAATCTAAGGCTTGCCAAGTAGTGCTAAATGCCACGTCGAAGTGGCAGTGAAACTGCACACACAGGCCTTGCAATGGCAGACCTGAGACATAGTTAAGGGGCTACTTAAGTGGGTGGCATAATCAGTGTTGCACGACACCACAAGTGGCATTTAAATTATAGGCCCTGGGCACATCTAGTGCACTTTACTAGGGACTTATAGGTAAATTAAATATGTCAATTCAGTACGAGCCAATGTTACCATGGTTAGGGGAGAGAGCACTAGCACTTTAGCACTGGTCAGCAGTGGGAAAGTGTGCAGAGTCCTAAAACCAGCAAAAATTAGATCAGA
This sequence comes from Pleurodeles waltl, assembly GCF_031143425.1. Classification (NCBI taxonomy): domain Eukaryota; kingdom Metazoa; phylum Chordata; class Amphibia; order Caudata; family Salamandridae; genus Pleurodeles; species Pleurodeles waltl. Next base: position 487,394,859 of record NC_090436.1, read on the forward strand.
AAAATGAAGGGAGGGAAGCAAAAAGTTGGAGGAAGACCACCCAAAGGCTGTCATGTCTAACATGCAGCAACAAGGGGGTAAGTCATTGTCTGTAGATATTGTTGTGTTTTAACTTCTTCACTTTCCAGCTATGTTGAATGCCATCAACATTGAGGTTGACACACATCCAAAGCTCATGAGGATTTCTGGAGATGTAAGTTGATCAGACAGTGATGCTGTTTGTGGTGTATTGCTTTGTGCTGAACGTTGCACTAGATTCCTCCGCACAAGGCAAGTACTGTTGTGAGCAGACACATGGATGCATGCAAACAAAGGAGTTTCCAGCACTTTTTCAATGACATGAGGGACAGTTTCACAAAACATGCCTCATGTCATCATTGAGTCATGTGGGATGAAACGTCATAAATGTGTGTAGTAAACATAGGCCCCATTACTGGTAACTGTGGCAAACAGAGCAATTTTAATACAGCTGATATATCAGACTTGATATTGATAAGTTGGTGCTATGACAATATGAGAATATGCATCTGCACCAAATGTATTGGAACTCTGTATACAGTGGCATCATTCCTTAGCTGACACATTTGAAAGCAGCTTGACCAGCAAACTTCTAATATGTTCATGTGGACAGTTGCAGGTTGGCCTGAGTCTTGAGTCCTTTGCATGTCAGCCAGTCTGTGATTACCAATGGGAATTTGTCTGCCAAACTGTATTGATTGCAACAGACAGGAATGTATCCACATTGGTGAGAGAGGTGTACGTCTCACAGTCAACATTTTGGTGTCCTTCTTTCTGCCCAGAGGAGAAATTGATGATGGAGAGCACGGTGATACTGAAAGGAAAATTTGCATATTTAAGGTTATATTACACAGATATTATAGTGTCCCATGTTAAGCAGTCACTTTCCATCCCAATACTTTGCCCTTTGGGAAAAGTGAATCAATTTTATGTCTGTACAGCAGTGGTTCAGAGGTGTCTTCAGGCCTATGTGTTTACTCATGCTGTTGAAACACTTTGGGCCTGATTACAACTTTGGAGGAAGGTGTTAATCTGTCCCAAAGTTGTAATCAGGCCCTTTGTCATGGGAGTGAACTACAAGTGTATAAATGACAAAAACATGCATGATATGGAAGCTGGAATGGAGGATTACTAAACATAGCGCAAATGTTGTGTGATGTACATTGATATCAAAATATATTCTCACAGATACCCTAGAACTGTTCTATTGTGTTTTCAACATCAACTGGGCAAGGCGAAGGTGACAGCGGCCACATCAGTGGGAATTAAGCTGGTCACTGGGGATTGGTGTGGACACCATAGACACCGAGGGACCCAGTGGCATGGTGAGTGAGGGGACTGACCAGAAGGCCACGAGTGATTCAACATCTTCATTGTAGGCCTCCAATGAAGATCTGTCAATAGTGAGGGTGGACCCTGAAGCGACTATGACACCAACTTCTATGTCCACCCCATAACAATCTCCACCCTCCCTCTTGCTCTCCCCCCATTGGCCGTAGCTGACCCTTAAATGGGGTGGCATCACCTTTGCTGCAGGCACCTCTGCCCCTGCCCCTGTGTCCCTGGGTGTGCTCAGTCAGGAAGCTGTAGACCTTTTATGGACAATTGCTGTAGACCAAACCATACTTCGGAATGCCATTGAGGGGCTGCCTGGCTAGATCACCCAGATGCTGGCTTACCTGGATGGCATTCATAGTGCCCTGTTTGGTCTACAACGGACATTCCAGGCTGTGGCCTCCTCATTGGGTGCAGCCTCCCACCCACCCCAACCTCATGCCTGTACTACTAACTCTTCCCCATCCCAAATCCCTCAACCTAACACTGTCCAAAGCACATGCAAATATATGCATGCACCCAGGACAACAGCCACAAGCAGCACATCCTCACACCAACACAGCAAAAACACAGACACACACATGCAGGTACAACACACCCCACCACCACACTCATGGCATACACACAGACCCAACATCAAACCACTACACTGACATCCCCACATACCACCAGCACACCCCCAGTCTGTGCACCCACCACTACTGCACACCCACAGACAACACCAAAACGCCCACAATCGGTACACCCACCATTACACAAACACCCACACACACCACAGGCACACTCCCAGTCAGCGCATCCACCACCACACATGCAAGCACCAACACACCAACAGACACCACAGCAACAGACACCACAACAACCAAAAGCCACACACACATACTGAATCCAAATGCTCACTGTCACCCATCCAACAGACAATCAGTAAGAGACACAAATCAAAACATACAGTAAATACACCAGACACTTAGATACCCACACCTTCAACAGACACATGCACAACAGCTACAGCCACTCCCTCTACCTCCCAACCCAAACTCCCTCCCACTCACCCTGCCCTTTTCCCTAAGGAGGATGTCATATTTGCCCTTGCCCTGATCCCTACCACCCCCTCGACGCCCCCTCCCAAACGTCAGACAACCCCACCTGACATCTTCATACCCCTTCTAAATTCCAAGCTACCCCTTCCACATCTCAAACTACCCCTTCTACATCTTACACTACCCCTTCCAAAATTAAACCCACCCCTACCAAAACCAAACCCACCCCTCCTAAACCCAAAGACCCCGCCCTCACAATGACATAATTGAAATGCTCTCTCTGCCCTAGAGGTGCCCCTTCCAGGGGAGGTTCCTTTCTGGTAGTGATTGTAGGAGGCAAGTGTGGCCTGACAGCCATTGTAGCCCACAAGCACTGTTTATATTTTGTACATATGTACATAGTTATTATTTGTGGAACATTCATACTTCATTTAGCTATTTGAGATAAATATTTCATTTATATATTAAGGCCCATATTTATACTTTTTGACGCTAAACTGCGCTAACGCAGTTTAGCGTCAAAAAGTTTTGCGCCGTCTAACGCCATTCTGAAGCGCCATGCGGGCGCCGTATTTATGGAATGGCGTTAGACGGCGCAATCAGACCGGCGCTGCCTGGTTTGCGTGGGAAGAAACCACGTAGACCAGACAGCGCCGGCGTAGGGGGAAAATGGCGCATGGGCGTCTTAAAATGGGGCAAGTCAGGTTACGTCGAAAAAATCGTCTTAACCCGACTTGCGCCATTTTTTAACGACGCCCATCCCCCATCAACATGACTCCTATCATTGTAAAGATAGGAGTCATGCCCCCTTGCCCAATGGCCATGCCCAGGGGACTTCTGTCCCCTGGGCATGGTCATTGGGCATAGTGGCATGTAGGGGGGCACAAATAAGGCCCCCCTATGCCACCAAAATAAAATATAAAAAATAAAAAATAAAACTTACCTGAACTTACCTGAATGTCCCTGGGGTGGGTCCCTCCATCCTTGGGGGTCCTCCTGGGGTGGGCAAGGGTGGCAGGGGGGGTCCCTGGGGGCATGGGAGGGCACCTGTGGGCTCATTTTGAGCCCACAGGCCCCTTAACGCCTGCCCTGAGCAGGCGTTAAAAAGTGGCGCAAAAGCGCCGTTTTTTGCCACGCCAACTCCCGGGCGTCTCTTTTGCCCGGGAGTATAAATACCACGTAAAGGCCTGGGAGTCATTTTTTAGACGGGAACGCCTCCCTTGCATATCATTAACGCAAGGAAGGGGTTCACGCTAAAAAATGACGCACATTCCGGGAACTTTGGCGCTATTCGCCTCTAACGCCATAGTATAAATATGGCGTTAGTTGGCGTTAGTTTTGCGTCGAAATTGCGTCAAAAAAAACGACGCAATTTCGGCGCAAACGGAGTATAAATATGGCCCTAAAAATCTTTTATTTTTGAACCTACCTTTGTCCTGGCCTTCTTTATGATTGTTACTGATGATGTTATTTCTGCTATTGTGTGAGCCATACTCTTCCTCTCATTTGTGAGTGTGACAAACACAGGTATCTTTGACTTCTTTTTCTAAATGCATACATAAAGATTGTACGTTAGTGGTGGACATGATAATTTTGGTGCAAGCATTCATCATGTTACTGGACACTTACACCAAACTTATGTGTCCTTCTGATATTGTGACTGGAGAATGCATGTGTTCTTATTTTAACATGCTGCATCAATAATATGCACATATCCTTTACCCCAGGCACATGACACTTTGGGGTTCAAGATTATCTACTGTTTGACATCAATTGCAGACACCAAGGGGACATGTGAGCTTCCAAGATCTCTGACATGTTTGCATTTTTTAGGTAAAATTGGTTGTAAATTCTGTGTACACTCCTTTATAGCTTTTTGGTGTGGAGTAATTCCTATGGGGCATATTATTTATATTTGGGTCTATTGTTTGGGGGAGATCATTGCAGACTCCTGTAAGATCACAATTTTATTTGGGATTGCTCTGCCTTATTGTACAGGTGTCCAGTGCAGTGAAGCCAGTTAGTGCCAGACTGGTGGGTACTACAGACATCTCAGGGTATGTTTTTAAAAGTTTTTATCAGTGCAACACTGTAGGCATATACATTGCATGTCATTATACTGTTGTCTGGGGCCCTTGGGTAAAGAAATTCGAGTCCTGTGCTATTGTACTGCACCAAGTCAATGTATGACAGGTAATAAGGTGGCTTACATCCGGTGACAAAGGCGTTGGTTTTCAACTTGGTCCAGCGGCAGCAGCAGGCGTATTAGTACCACTATTGGGTTCATGTTGGTAGTAAAGAGAAAAAGTGTAAAAAAGGTGAGTTTCATCCTTTTATTGCTCCCAATCCGCCAACTCAGGTTTGGAGGGTTAGCCGCCACAGTAGCGTCAGTCGGACTACACATCCTGATTTGCTCAGCTGTAAAAGGGACTGGGGTCCCACCTCCAGCCACTTTTGCCCATGGCGCAGTTGACGTGGGCAGTGATTCTTGGCAGTGGTGGCAGACTGTCAGCGGTCTTTCGCCCATGAACCCACTAACATCTAAATATGGCAGGTGGACAATCATGGTGGCAGGTGGGTTTTCAGTCAGAAAACTTGTGTCGGGAGCCACCTCAGGCCAACTAAAACTGGTGGCGGGAGCCACCTCAGGCCCTCTAAATCAGGACCTTTGTGTTCAATTAGCAGTGAGGGTGGGAAAAGTTCTTGCAAATTACTAATTCCCCTCATTGCTTAAAATGGCTAATGTATTCTTACTTATGATATGGGTAATCATCAATTGTTCCTGTTCACACAACCCTAAGGAACAAAGGGAACATTTCCTGCTCCTACGGATGATATTAAAATATCTACAGATTCCTTCAATTTAGTTAGTTTATGACTGGATTTTGGCTTCCCCTGAACTTTGTTCTTTGTCCTTTGGGCACCATATTGTGAAACCGCAATTTGGGCACCATATTGTGAAACCGCAATTTTTTTCAAGGATACACCAACGTAGATTTCCCTATGTTCCTTGTATCCTCTATGGAGAAGAAGGGTTAGCTCATTTAGGGTCTGATTCACAAAGGTAAACGTAGACCAAAAGTCTAAATTTAGACCAAAAGTCTAAATTTACTTGTAGTGCCAAAATCCTGCTGTCAACACAGAATCTTGCAGATTAACTAATAGCACGGGGAGTCCGGTTACCTTGCCCGGTGCCTACCAACATTTGTTTAAAATATAATCCTCCTTTGGCAAGAACTGATGCTTGTCAACCCGATACAAGTGCCACTCCAAATCCCCCAGAGCTATTGCAGCAAGAGATGGGAAAAGAGAACTGACTCTGTACATTTGCCCCTAATCAAGCATCTCTCACCCCCTTCATGCCTCCCAAGGACGAGTGGAATGTCCTTTCTTGGAATGTTGCTGGCCTTAAATCCAAAGTATCTGACCTTGCATGGGGAACTTTGTGAACTCTTTTGAAATATGCCTGTCCAAGAGGCCTTGACTCTTGAACCGGTGAATAGATCAGGTTTTTTCAGTTATAGCTGTAAAGCAACTACACAGGGGAAAGGGCCACCATCTGGTGGATTAGTAATATGGGTTAAATCAACATTCAACTGTGGAATTGGGAGGCTACCCTTAAATTCCCCTGAGATGCTTGGCTTTTTAAATAGTTCACCTGATGACAAGCATCTTTAGAAATTCAAGATCTACAATAGGATCAATGGACAGAACAGGGAATCTAATACTCTCACTACCCTTGAGCATTCTATTGATCTCCTCTTTCCATGGAGCCCTGTAATGATTGCGGGAGACATCAACATCACCTTTAAACCCATTGACAACTCTGAGCTAGGATTAACAGAAAAGGAAAATGTGGCACGGGGTATGCAACAGTTAATCCTCACTCCAGTGAAAAGACGGTCTGTATTATCCACCCACTTACTTAGCTTAGCAATGAATCATGGCTGTAGCACCTGTAGTGGTAGATCGTAGGATTCAGCAGGTGCCCATAACTTCAAAAGGCTTAACCGATCTAAATGAATCAATTATATCCTGCTAGCTCTACAACTGTAGCCCCATATGGAGGATATGAAAATCCTAGAACGAATTGACAGTGATCATAACATAATGTTCACGATCCTGGGCCCCTGGGGGAACTCAGTTTTTCAAATAAAAAGAAGGCCCTAAAATGGTCATATATTTCTGGCCAACCCAGCATAATGGCTCAAATCTATAATTAAGTGGATGGAATCTTAGAGAGTATGAACTTATTAGCACCACTGGTGAAGGTGAAAATCTTGTTCTTAAGCACCATGATGATTTTAAGCATTTACACAAACTACTAACCAGAGAATGTAGTAATCCATCTAAAAGGGAATCTCAATGTTCACGACACAATAAGCAGGGCAGAGCCGCATAGTCTGCCTTAGTTAAATCAATTAAAACCAACAAAAGGGAGAAAATTCTTCAGAAGAGAAGTTTCTATTCAGAAGCGTTGTCCAAAGTTAAATCAGAGTGGGAGAATAAAGCATAGAAGGACCTGGTTACTGCAGAACAAACAGGGGCAAATATTTTATTCTGTCCCAGGTCGACTTCCATCTACAGCCCCAGATATAGGTAGATCATTCTGAGAGCCTAAACTCTGAAACTGGTAAAATCTTAGGTGAGATATCAAACCAGGGATCAACTATAATAAATGAAACAACATGTCCTCTTGTTATATCACTCAAAGTGTCCTTAAATACTCTGACGGCAATTGTCATTGGGAAGACGTCAGGACCGACTGCATCCTAGATTATCGCTTTGCGGCTGAACCACTCATATGGGGCCCATATCATAATTTGCTTTCAAAATGCACTTAAGAGGGAGTTGCCAAAATCATGGCAACATGCTGTGATTGTTCCATCTATAAAAAAAGGGCAGCCAAGAGAATCCTCTTATTACAGACCTGTTAGCCTAATTCGTGATTTGAAGAAACTTTTCTCAGTATTAGCTGCTGCCAGGAAGGGGTGGGGAGAAGGGGGCAGTACGCACAGCTGGGAGTGTGGGGGGCAGTTAAAAAAAGAAATAAAGAGACTTACCTGCCCCTCCATGATCCGCTGCTCCCACCAGCCACCTTGTGTGCTTCCCTCCCCACCAATCACAATGCTTCTCTCATGAAAGTAGTGCTGCGATTGGACTGAGCAAGCCGAAATGCTGCTCAGGGAGGGAGTGGGCACTGAGCTTGGTCTCCACCAAGCTGTAAAGTACAGCCGGGTGGAGAGTTTCTAAGTGCGCAGGTCAGTTTGGCCAGCTTCGGACGGTCAGACAAACTGACATGCGCACTTAGAAGCGCACATACCACTCCTCCTCCACCTGACGCAGAAAAATAAAGGGATAATAAAATACTTTTATTATCTCTTTATTTTTCCACTTTTCGTCAGTGGGGCGACATTCCTCCGCCATAGCGCCATGGCTTTTCTGCCAACAGATCCCAGGGAAATTGTCAGACCGGGCCTCTGAGAGGAATATTTTAACAAATTTCCAAGCAGGCTTTCACCAAAAGATTAGTACAAAAGACCAAATATTCAACGTCTGTGAAATTTATTGGAAAACAATGGTGTTGGAGAAGGGCAGTTGTATGTGGTTTTCATTGAAAAGTAGCTTTTCACTCAGTCCCCGCCATAAGCTCTGGGGTATTTTAGGCCGCATGCGAGTCACCAGATAAAATCAGTCCTAATAACCATGCACAAAACTAACTATGTCTGTGGCAGGTGCAGCAAAATGGGTAAGCTGTATAAATATTCAGAATTGAGAAGGGTGTGCATCAGGGTTGCCTTCTGTGCCCACTTCATTTTACACTGTACATAAATGATCTAGTTCAATTTTTAGATTTTACCAGCAAGGAGGCTCCAATACTAGGTGCCATTAAAATCCCAACTTTACTATTTGCAGATGATACATTCCTTATTTCTAAAACTCCTACAGGTCTGCCGGCTCTAATGGATAGGTTTTTTATTTTTCTACCCTCTGAGGGGTTTACAATTAAATATAAGGACTGGCTAATAAACTCACTTGGCAGTTATAAATAATCAAGTGTGTTTTAATACAGCAGGAATCTGGGGCTGTCATGAAATCAGTCAAGAATACTCAGTCTAGATCTCTGTCTCCAGCCACAGAAACATACAACATCAAGGCAAGGAGGTTGACTCCCTACAGTTCAGATGTGTGGGGGTCTGTAAAAGACAACAGACTTGTCAAAGTAGAGACAAGTGCTTAAGGTCTTTATTAAACTTTCCACCGAGCGCTCCACTCCTCTCCTAGTTGCTTGATGTAGGCCTGTATCTGATGTTCTCCACCATTAAATCCACACCCCTACTGTTTTGGCATAGACTGTGGTCGACAGACGAGGTAGCCATTTACAGGACATCATTGAAGGAAATTGTACGTTTGAACAGCTACTTCAAAACCCCCTGCCTAGTTTATGTAAAAAGTAAAAAATATGTAATTTAGACTACATCTCCCGGTTCTTTGGGAATCTCCCACCAATGCTCATCTAATGTCCAAACGAAGGCTTAATGAGAAACTAAAGGCTCTTTTTTGGGAGGAGGGACTATCTACATGCAAGCCGGCCGCCTGACGGATAGATTTCTGGACTTCAAATCTACCCCTCCTATGAATCCTTTTTAAATAAGATTCCCTGCTCATTAGCCAAGCAATTATATATCAAATTTAGATATGGGACCTTGCCTATTAGATTCCATATTCGCTGGAGAGAGAAATATTACACTAGCCCTTTTCGTCCATCATGTAGCACTGAGCCCAAAACCCTCCATTACTTCCTCTTTTTTCTGTAACACTTATTCTATCCCACAGAAGAAGTGGATTAAACCTGTATGTCATCTTCTGTGAATCAGAAAATGTGAAATCACTTTAAGGGTTTTGAGTTCTGACTCCAATGAGGCAACTGTAACTAATGTGGCAAACGTTTTATGTGCTACGTAGCTTTTTCGTAAGAAGTTCATAGTGTATGAAACTGATTATCTTTCGTATGTATGATAAAAAAAAACTTTTTTAATTGCATTTTATATTGTACTATGCTAAATTATGTTAAACTCTTGTTGTGCATTATGAAGGTCTATATACTTGAGAACACCTTTTGACGATTTGCACCAGCGCTATTTTCTGCTGAGAGTGTTTTACAATTGCTTCTTTGCACAACTGACTTCAAAGTACTTTGATTGGTTGTTGTTTTGATCTTAGGCACTGAAGTCAATTTTCCTACTTGCAAGAATTCTTGTGGAAATAATTGTGCTGTTGTAAGAATGCAATGCTTTCTTAGGCAGTGTTTTTACATTTTGTTTTGCGCACATTTTCATTTATAGCACTTTCCTTGCTTGTATGTTTTTTTGTGGTACTTTCGCCTGTTTTTTTGTATGACTTCATCTAAGCTTTATGTGACAGAGGTTGCAGCTGACACAAATCTCAAGGGAGGGGCAGGAGGGGCATGTAGGGTGGGCGGGGAGGGAACGGGGGAAATAAAATAAAAATAAGAACTTATCTTTCCAACACAGTCTTCCACGTTGCTCCTCTGCTCTCCTGGTGTTGCAGCAGTCCCAGGCTCCCCATGCAAACCCTGCGCTGCTCTCATGCTATGTCTAGCATGAGAGCAGTGCCAGGATTGGTCTGAGTGGTTTGTTCTGCCTCTGAGACACTGCATGGGTGTCTGTGCAGTTTTTCCAACCCGATTGTGCAACAAAGTCGAGTTGGAGAAACCTAAGTGCGCATGTCAGTTTGATCGGCCTGAGACAACTGGCCAAACTGAAATGCTCCACTCCCCCTCCTCCAGCCTCCCATGGATCAGCTCTGCCTGTCCCTGCACCTGCTAGCTGAGCCAGCAGCTGAAAAATAAAACAAGAGTATAATATAATTTTATTTTTCAGCTGCTGGCTCTTAGCCAGGGAGGCAACGCTCCTTTGCCATTGCTAAGTAGCTACCCCTGTGTAACAGCAATATGTATGTGATGTCTTATAAATTGTTAATTATTATGTTTAATGGATTTTGGATCCAAAATAAACAAATAAACAAGTGAAATTAGGGACCCTCCAGCTCATCAGCTGGGCTAGTGAGGTGCTTCAAAAAGGAGCTCTGCTTGACTTTTAGAGAGGAAATATGTTAATGGCGATATTTAAGAGGGGTGGAGAAATAATGGCAATACTTATCTGCTAATTTCACTTCCTTTAATAATATATATGTAAGTAAAAGTATTTGCAAAATGAACATTACAGCTACGAGAGGATTAGACTGACAAAAATAACCTTCTCCCTTGTGAGGAGGAAGCATTTTGGAAGGTTTATGGTACCTAACAGCATAATGGCACTTTAGCAAATAGAGCTGCGAGTGAAAATTATATCAACTTATTCTTTTGCTATTTTGAATTTAGTAACAATTTTGACAAGTGCAACTAGGAACAAACTGCAACCACTGCACTTTAATCTACGATTATAGCTGGTAGTGAGTCAAATTTAGTCAACAAAATAGGCATTTCGCCTGGTGAAATATAAAGTACAAACACTTTGTTTAAGTCTAGGTTTATGTGTTAAGGTAATACTGAGGTTTAAGTGTGATGTAGTTGGGTAATAAAACGGCAGTCTCCTTACAGAGTTTAGCACTTGTAAACAGTGCGTATAATAGTTATATTATTTAATAAGATCCTTACTTTTCGACTTAAGATTGTAACTATCTATTCTTCATTATACAACTTTTGGTTTTTTTTACAAGATTTTTCAAGGAAAAAAACTGCACATTGCTCTTTTTTGCCAGAGTTAATTTCATCCCAAAGAAGGAATCATATTCACACTTGAACCATCTGTTTTGTTTGCTGAAATGAAAAAAGAAGTGTAAAGAGGATTCACTGTCAAGTTTGCCCATAGATACCGCCAGAAGGCCGCCCGCCAGCCCAGCGGGAAACCCCTTCCCACGAGGAAGCCGGCTCCGAATGGAGCCGGCGGAGTGGGAAGGGTGCGACGGGTGCAGTTGCACCCGTCGCGAATTTCAGTGTCTGCTAAGCAGACACTGAAATTCTTTGTGGGGCCCTCTTACGGGGGCCCCTGCAGTGCCCATGCCATTGGCATGGGCACTGCAGGGGCCCCCAGGGGCCCCACGACACCCCATACCGCCATCCTGTTACTGGCGGCCGAACCGCCAAGAACAGGATGGCGGTATGGGGTGTCGGAATTGCCATGGAGGATTCCTTAGGGCAGCGGAAAACCCTTTCTGACGCGGTCAGAATGCCCTTGAGAGCACCGCCAGCCTGTTGGCGGTGCTCTCGCGGTCGTGACCGCCAGGGTCAGAATGACCCCCACTGTCTCTAATAGACTTGCACTTCACTAAAATTATTCATTGTGATCCTAGGCGGAAGGAATCTCATCTTGACTGCAGACTGAAATGGCTAACAAAAACTGAAAATCAACTAAATAACATGAGAGTCCAAATTCAAGTATCTCCACTTTGGGCCTGATGCACCAAGATAAAACGTTTATGGAAATTTACAACTGTTCGCTATTCACAAAGGTATTTTATGAGTGGTATCTTTAAGACTGCAGAATCTGCACACATAAAAAGATAGGGCGGTCTCATTGTTTTATGTGTGGAGACACCACATTGGTATACCTTACTGAATAGCAAACACTCCTAAACTAACACAAAAGCGTAAGTTTACACTTGTGAATCAGGCCCTTAGTTTTAATAGTTGATTTTGCACTTACGTTCCATCAAGGAATCTTTTCAATATAGTGATGAGATCTAGATTGTGCAAAACAGACTATTTATCACTTATAGGGCAGTATTTGTTACCATATCTATTTAGTTAAAGAGATTGTTTAAGCACAATAATCTTCAATCAGAGAGGTTAGCTTCTACTTCTTGAGGGTCTCAACAATGATAATTGTGGAAGCGTTTTAAGCACTTAAAGCTAATTAACATTACACCGACCCAGAAGAGGCATTAATGACTGATGTTTATATTGATGAGGTGACTCATCTTTAATGTTTCTATTTGGCACCTGCATTTCATTATGCATTTGTTGTGTTCAAAAGGCAGGTTGTAAATGCTTAACAAATAACACACAATTTAAATCAACTTCTAAAATGAATTAAGCTAGACTTTGGAAAGGGAACATGTTGAGGTGGAAGGGACTTGATTGTTTTCAAAACATATGTACAAAACAATGTTTTTGAGCCACCAGCAAATGCTGATCATATAATTGAGAGTCAGCTAGGTAAAAACATTGTGTAAAATTGGTAAAATGTTACCTATGTAAAGAAAAGTGGGGCTGTGGAATGTGGTGCACTGGGCATGGAAATGTAAAGGTTGAGAAATGTGAGGAGCTGGAGGCTGCCTGATGAAAATAAAATGATTTACAAGAAACAAGACTTCATTGAATCTTTACGTTGGCAACAGCTTTCAAGGTTTGTGCAGGGGACAGGCGAATTGGAAGTGTCTCCATCCCTGAAGCCACAAGAGAGAACTTCAGAAATAAAAAGAGGAAACAACCTCCCTGAAAAAATACCCTTGGTGGGGTATGTGGATGTAATGATTTAATAATCTATTTTCGTGACATATTGTGATTCTTGATCAATTGACTGAAGATTACAGCAAAGCATGAAACAGAAATGTAATATTTAAATGCTATGTGATTATGATGAAATAAGAAATTCTCTTTAAGAGGCACTTCCAGTAATTTGGCATAATGAGTCACCTAGCTGAAATGTAAAAAAGCAGTTGAAAATTCAAACAATAACAAACATTGAAACATGCACTGGACTTACGCACAAGCACTTGAGCATAACAACTACTTCATGCCCCAAAAACTAATATCGACTGACGGAGTGAGCTAGAAAGCTGGTCTTGGCCCATGGGTACAACAGGCATATGGTGCGCTGAAACTCATTCTAGTTCACAAATCACACCTTGAGGCTCATGCTTTAGGGGGATCGGAAGGACCTCACTACAGCACACTCCTCACACACAACAAAAAATTGGGCCAGCGCATGTTAAGAAGTCAGTCTACATATTAGTCAAACAAATTAAAATGAAAAACCACATATCTACTGAGTTTCAATGCCAATGTATGTCATTAATGATCCTCTCAGAACACGTCAACTGCCTTTAATACATTGGAAAAAGGCACTTACATTAGAGGAAAACCATAGCATTTCAACTGATAATGGAAACATCCTGCTGCTACTACACATGAATACAGGGAAATACAGTCAATAACAGCAAAAGTAACAGCCATAAAGCAATGCAGAACACCTGACTGTGGCAAAAGAATCATATTACTGTTTTAACGTATTATGGTTGTTCTTTTTGTTAACTTGTTACCTGGTGATTCACTGTAACATGGAAACAATGGAAGAGAATATTATTTTCGTATTTTGTAGAGATAGGTAAATAAAAATATGGTTGTGTGTGAAAACAGGCAAGTCTTCTTCATCATTTAAGAGTGGAAGGTAGAAGACTGTATGAAGATTTTCCAGGGATATCAACATGAAAGGAAATAGACAACCAGGCAATGTATAAGAAATGTTCCTACAGATATTTGATGTGCATGTAGCCATAAAGGAAATGTAGTTTTTGAACGCCATAAATTCTACTCCTGAATGCAAACGTTAGATGCATGAAAAACAAGAAAATAAAGGAGAAACTTTTAACTAAAGACTGAACACTGGAGGATGTCACCAAAATAGCTAAATGAATGGAATCTACAGCTACCTGGTTGAAGAAAATGAATTAAACTGAAAGAGTAGCTGTAAGTGAAATAGGAAATACAATAATGAAAAGAGATGCAGATTCATCATTTGCTGAAACAAGACAAATTAAATATGACAGAACATTGAAAACTAAGGAGGAAATCTCCAAGTGTTATCATTGTAAAGCTCCTGGTCATGATGGGTCCAGTACCATGTGCGCAGCTAGAAATGTCAAATGTCAGACCTGAGGGAAAAAGGAAATTATGCCAAGCTTTGTAGTACACAAATTAAGACTGCAAGAGTAAGAAAAACTGATGACATCTGCTAGAACATCCATGCGGTGGTACTGACTGTAGAAGAGGGGCTTGCACCAATGAATCAAGACAATGTTGAAGAAACAAAGGGGGTTCAGAATGGTGAACAAAAACTTATCCCAGTGTTGAACAAAGTACGAAAATAAAGTTTAGAAAAAACTCATTGTGAATTGAACCCCAATAAGGCTGTAGAAATGTGAATGGGCATGGGTAGTGTTCATACTTGTTATCATAAGATACATACCATCAGTATAGGGGTATAACCAAGATAAATGGAATAAGCCAGATATAAAGGTAGAAGGAAATGGAGGAAAAAGGATAGACATCTTAGGAATGAGATAGTTGGTAATTAAGTTTAAAAACGAAGTCATATATGGCTGTGTATGTGTAACAAACTATGGCTCTAATCTATCAGAATGATGTTCCCAAAAGGGTGTGAACATAGTTTTAAATCTGAATGCCAAAGGACCTATTATTAAACAGAGGTGGGGGTGTAAACTATTGCCTATGGAGAGACGATTCATGAGGAGGAATTAATACAAAAATATCCCCCGGTATTTATAGATGGTTAAGGTCTGTTGGTTGGCCTCTTTCACAAACTAATACTATAGAAAAATGTTGTAACAAATACGTGGCTCCAGAATTAACCGGATAAAATAATAAATCAGAAAATTGTTGCACCAACAGAATGGCTTGCATGGTGGTAGTGGTACCAAAGGATTGTGGTAAGATTTCTTTATGTATGTATCTCCCAGACCTGAATAATAACATATGGGTGGACAGACAACCCCTCCCCAATATATCTGAGATGTCAACCGCTGTGGGAGGAGGATCAATATTCAGTGTAATAGATACTTCATCTACATAAGAACTGTGGACATCTGACATCATTTGTAACTTGGTTCGGTGCCTTCTGCTATAGTAGGATGCCATTTGTACTAGCATCAGTCTCAGCAGTGTTCCAGAGGATAACGAAAGACGTTTTTGGAGGACCTAAACAAGTCATAAGCATTCATAATTACATTCTCATTAATGGAAAAAGTAAGGCTCCCCATGACAGGTTGTTTGATGAAGTGATGAAGCACCCACAGCAGTATGGTTTGACAAAAAAGAAAGATAAATGCAGATTGAAATGAATGGAAGTAACCTACTTAGGGCATAAAATATCATAGGAAGCTATAAGACCTAAGGAAAGCATAGTATCTGCAATCGACAAAGCAGTAAAACCAGTCAACAACAATTAGTTGAAATAACTCCTGGGGTTGGAGGAATATTGTTTGAAATTTGTTAAAAAAACTTTGCTGATGTTATAGAACATTTTAGAGAGTTGATGACAAAAATACTGCACTTGAACAATGTAGTGATTATCAGGAAGCATTTATGCAAATTAAGCAATGCATGATGCAGGCACCAACACTACAGCATTTTGCTGTGTTGGGAAAAGCTTACATTACAACAGATGCAAGCAGCATAGGCATGGGGTAGTGCTGAGGCAAGTAGAAAATGGAGAGAAATAAATAGTGGGGCTTGTATCAAGACACTTATTAAGTGCAAAAACATTTTGTTCAGTAATTGAAAGGGAAGCCATTGCCTGTTGTCATCAATATTTTGAATGTGCTGCTTTTTAGCATTAGGATTGGCCACAAACCTTTAATACATTTTTTTAAAGGGGTTAAAATCCTAGCAGGAAATGTTACACCAAGAATATCGAGGTGGATAATATCTATACTGGAATAAAACTTTGGGGTAGAATGCATGGAGAAAATAAAGAACGTAGTCACAGATTGTTTTTCCAAGTTACCAGTGGATGATTTTGAGAAAACTTTAGAATCAAATGAGGAATGTGTACTAAGTGGTCAGGAGGAGTTGTCACTCAATAAGTAGGAGTGGGAAGCTGTGGAAGAGGGCTCTACATTCAAGGAGGCACACAAAACCACTAGGCAGGGATGTAAACGTGATATACACTAAAACAGGGAAATGGAAATGTGCTATACAGTCAGAGACTGATTGAGCATATCAGATGGATGGCTGATGAGGAGAAATCAAAAAGTACCCCCAGGAAGCCTTTGTACACACATTAGTAACAGAGGCACATGAGAGCCATTCTGGGTAAAATATTACAAAGAGAAGAGTTAGAGAGCCATCCTTCTGGCCCGGCACGGATGCTGCAATTGAGGATGCTGTAAATAAATGCTATGCATCTGTTAATATTGATAAGACTAACACACTCAGGCAAGGTCCATTAAGATGTGTAGACTTTCCCTTAGAAAGCTTTGAAAAATGTAGCAATTGATATGCTTGTGCCGATAATGAGTTTAGGTTCCAGAGGTAAGTGCATGATAATCTTAGTTGGCTACCACACAAAATGGTTTGTTGTGAAGAATGTAGAACATATGAACACCCCAAATTGTTTGAGGAAGTTTTCATCAGTGAGAGAATTTCAAAGATAATAGTTTTGGACAATGGAGTTTAGATAATTTTTAACAGCATGACAGAACTGTTGTGCAGATTCGGGAATTGTGCATGAACCCAAGCAAATGATCTAGTCCAAAGAATACATCGATTTGTTATAGAAAATATTCTATCTTAAGTTTATAGACTTCTTGGAGGAGAGAATGAAAAAGCTGTCTATAGGTGCATAAGATTACTCTCCACTCAATAACTGGAGTGCCACCTTTTGTATCCTTCAAAGTAAGGGAACTAGAGAGGAAAGGAACAATTGCACGGTTGTGTGGAAAGAATTGCGAGTTGGTTGATCATAAAGGAAAAACGATAAGGGTGACAGAAGAATGAGGCAAAGCTGAGATATATTTTAATGCAAGAAATGGGAGCAAAGAAAATAGATGTAAGGGTTTGTGATTGGGTTTTTAAAGAAAGGAGGCATGATCAGGAACTGGGACACATCCTTTCTATGAACTTATTTATTAACTAAGTATTGAAATTGTTTAGCCATACACACATATTGTTAGTGTTGGTGTAGGAAGCTGGCTCTCTATATACTATTTTAAAATGAGATATAGGCCCTAATTAGGACTTCAGTGGATGGAAAAGGCCGCCAGAGAAGTGGTGGTGCTGGCTGTCCGACCGTGGCGCAACTGCCACGGTCCTAATTGTGGATGTCAGACCACCACATTGGTGGCAATCCGACCCCCATCGCGGCCCTGGCGGTCGTAATACCACCAGGGTCTTTATGAGGGGCATAGTGTGCACAGAGTCCAGGGGTTCCTCAGCTGCTTAACAGAGGCTAAAGTAGATAATACTAATGCTCTCTTTTGTGGTAGTGTGGTCGAGCAGTTAAGCTTATCAGAGGGTAGTGCAAAGCATTTGTTTACACACACAGGCAATAAAGGAAGCACGCACTCAAAGACTAATTCCAGCCCAATTGTTTTTATATAGCTAAAATATATTGTGTTACTTTATTTCTAGAACCACAAGATTTAGTTTGCAGTTAAGTACCTTTGCAAGTACATAGCAATCATATGTATCACCACCACTTTGTTTAAATTTGGCAAGTTAAATGGTTTTCAAATAAATAGCAAATATCTGTTTTAAAAGTTGACAGTGCAGTTTTCAAAGACAGTTCTGGGGGAGAAAAGTTAGTACAGTTTCAAGGTAAGCACAAGACTTACAGTTCCATTCGCCAGGGGTTAGGATGTCCACAGGCTGGAGTTCCAGTTAGCACCAAACTCCCACCACCATCAACTTGGGGCGGGCCAGGTGAAGGGATCAAAGTTGCTGCAAGATTTAGAATGAGTTACTATTGAGGCTAGGGGGCACAAGGAATTGGATCTGCCAGCAGGTAAGTACCTGCGTCTTCAGAGGCCAGACCTGCAGGGTTTAGGTAGGCACCGGAGGGCCACAGGTCAGCACCAAACACCCACCCTTAGCAGCATAGGGGCGGCCGGGTGCAGGGTGCAAACACAGTGTTGGGCTCCCAATACTTTTTAATAGGGGAATCCCGGGGGTCACAAGAAGGCTGCAGGCTGGATCCAGGGGGTCAGTTCTGGAAAACCACAGTCTGGACAAGGAGGAGGGCTGCCTGCTGAACATTGCTGGACAGGTGGTAAGATTTTCCAAGGCCAGGGGACTGTGGGTGCAGGGGTACCTTTAGGCATCAGTGTCTTCGTCTGGTTCTCTCACAGTCAGGGGGGGTCCTCCAGATTTAGGCTGCAGGTGTCATCGTGTTGGCCAGGAGGGGTCAACCCAGGGTGGACAGTAGGTCAGAATCACCTGTGGACCTGCTCTGGATCGGTGGACCACCTGGACACGGGCTGGGCAGGTATTGTGGAACTGGGGCAGTTCTAAAGTCCTTTGCTGGAGTTTTTTTCTGGACAGGGTCACTGTCCATGGGAGAATTTGGTCCTCTGTGGTATAGGCAGGCCTCTTGGGGCTTTTAAGAGGTCGCTGGTCCTGCAGGATGTGTCACCTTTTTGGAGCAGGGGCTTCTGAAGCTGGAGACAGGCCGGTAGGGCTGGGGCCAAATCAGTTGGTGTCTTCAGTCTTTTCTGCTGGGGAGCAGCTTAGCAGTGCTTATTCTTTCTTCTAATCGCCTTTTTGAGGTCGCCAGGAATCTGGTGAGCTAGGTTCAGAGGTGCTTCTAAATACTATATTTAGGGGTGTTACAGAGGTCAGAGGGCATTAGCCAAGGGCTACTGTCCCTGTGGGTGGCAACACCCTTCCTGTGCCCACTTCCTTTGAGGAGGGGGGCACACTACCAACACTATTGGTCCCTGTCCTCCAAACCAAGATGGAGGATTCTGTAGGGAGAGGATCAGTTCAGCTCTGGACACCCTAGGGGTGGTCCCAGCTGAAGTAGTCACTCCTCCTTGTTTTTCCTAATTTTCCAGCAGGATTTGCCACCAAATGGGGACTTTGTCCGGTGGGCGGGCGTCTCCACTACCTGGAGTGCCCTGGAGCACTGTAACAGGAGGCCTGAGCCTTTGAGGCTCACCGCCAGCTGTTACAGTTCCTGCAGGGGGGAATGTGAAGCACCTCCACCCAGTGCAGGCTTAATGTCTGGCCTCAGAGAGCACAAAGGCTCTCACACCATGAGGTCAGAAACTTGTATGGAAGTGGCAGACTGGCACAGACGGTCAGTGCTGCATTAGAAGTTTGGCTAAAATACAGGGGGCATCTCTGAGATGCCCTCTGGGTGCATTTTTTAACAAATCCAACACTAGCATCAGTGTGGGTTTATTGTGCTGAGAGGTTTGATACCAAACTTCCCAGACTTCAGTGAAGCCATCATGGAGCTGTGGAGTTTGTAATGACAAACTCCCAGCCTATGTACTTTATATGGCCACACTGCACTTACAATGTCTAAGAATGAACTTATACACTGTAGGGCATATTGCTCATGCAGCAATGCCCTCACCTGTGGTATAGTGCACCCTGCCTTAGGGCTATAAGGCCTGCTAGAGGGCTGACTTACCTATGCCACAGGCAGTGGTTTGTGGGCATGGCACCCCGAGAGGGGTGTCATATCGACTTTATATTTTTCTCCCCACCAACACTCACAAGCTGCAATGGCAATGTGCATGGGCTTGGTGAGGGGTCCCCTAGGGTGACATAATACATGCTAAAACCCCTGGGGACCTTCCCTGGTCACAGGACCCTTGGTACCTTTTACAAGGGACTTAGCTGTGTGCAAGGGGTGTGCTAATTGTGGAGACAATGGTACATTTTTAGGGAAAGAACACTGGTGCTGGGGCCTGGTAAGTAGGATCCCCGCACACTCTCAGTCAAGTCAGCATCAATATCAGGCAAAAAGTGGGGGAGTAACCATGCAAAATGGGGCACTTTCCTACAGTTGATTAATGTAATTACTCTGTATATAATGGAAGAGAAGTGTAGATGTGATAGAATGTCAACTATGTATTGGAAAGGTGGGGTTGTGGAATGTAGAACACTAAGCATGGGAATGTGATGGAGTAATAAATAATAAAGGTTGAGAGCTCAGAGGTGCTGAAAGCTGCTTGATGAGAATAAAATTCTTTAAAAACAGCTCTACTGTGGTGGAACTTTAGAGTGATACAGTACAACAACTACCTACTTCAGGGAGTGATTTGAACTATGATGCTATAGGCATTCATGGCCTATGCGAGGGGCCTGCCAAACAATGCCATCATCCATTCTAAATGGTTGCAGAGCAAATGGTGTAATGCCGCAATTTTGAGCACTTGGTACAGAAAATGGCTAAAGCTGTTCCCAACTGGTATGGCAGTATGCTGTGCTCATTGACCCCTGCTGTCATGGATGCTGGATGCAGGACATGGTTGAAAGCCATATTCTGCACTGAGTATTTACTGGGTATATTGAGCAGGCATATAGGGCTTGGCCATATGCACGACATGAGTACTTGGTTAGGTATGAGGGGCTGGAGTACTGGGCACAGGTGATAGTCAGTAGAGAGGCCCTGTACCCCCTGAATACGTCTGCAGGCCCTGCTCAGTGGTTGCTGCTGGAACAAGTACTATGCACCAAAATGCATGAAAGGCTAATCACATAAACTGAGGCTGCTGGGTATGGATGTGGTCTTCTAGTTGAACTTCAACTTTTCATCTCCCTCCCCAAGCAATTTATGGAAGAATAGCTTGTGGATGTTAGAGAACTGCACCCTTATTTTAAGGTATTCTTAGTGAGGACATCAAAGTGGTTGCTGATAAAGATGATATTTCTTTGGAACATATATCAGTTTGTTATTTTAGTAGCAAATCATAACATTATTTAATGAATTTGAGTTGCATTGAGTGAGTAGAGAAGCCATGTTTGGCCATATGTGTTGTGATTAGGGCATAAACTGAAAACAAAAACAAAGTGATCAATGGAATGCTTAACTTCACTTGGGTGGCATCCTAGTCTACTTTTTTCACCCACCATGCCACTCTAGACAAAGGCTCATCTTAGGCAAATCAGTACCAACCCTGCTCCTCATGGGAACAGTCCATTCCGAACTGCCAGGACACTCCAGAAGAGGCTACAAGGAACGCAAGACTGGTTTTGACCTACTCAGGTATTATGAGTGAGGTATAGCTTAAGTCCTTTGGACCAATAGGCATGGAACCCACGTCTGGGTATACCCGTTACTCTTAGGGCATAAACTGCAACAACAACGTAATGGATTGAATGCTTGAATTTATCTCAGTTACTAGCAGTTAAACAGGCCACATTCTAGTCCATCGCTTTTTACCCACCATGCCAGTCTAGACAAAGGCCCGTCTTACTGAAATCAGTACCAACCCTGTTCCTCATGGAACATTCTGTCCTACACTGCCAGTCAAGGCTAGCACTTGAAGAGACCACCAGTCTTACTCTATGTGGATGATGCCATTTAATTAGCCCGCACAGTCAATGGTCTACAGGCCCTGCTGAACGTTTTCACTCTTTTATGAGGAATGTAGGTCTAGCAGTTAATTGCACCAAGTCATTCATAATGAAATGCGGTCCTAAATTGATAAAGACAAGGAAGTTTTGCCCACAGGAGAAAACATGTATAAAATTTCTCATTTTACTTACTTAGGTATCCCGTTCGACAATGATCTTATTTGGAGGTTTTTAATGAACATAAGGGTTTTGCAATTCCAGAGGTCTATAGGTGCTGTTTTTAGGTTCTCGAAAAGGTTGGGCCACAAGCTTGTAACAGAGTTATTGTCCATATACTAGAGCAAACGTGTGTCTATTGGTTAATTTGGAGCTGGTATCTGGGTGTATATCAATTGCACATCACTGCAGATCATACAAAATAAGTTTATACATAGGCTGCTGTCAACCCCTCAGTCTACAGCTGTATCTTTTTGCCACCACAAGGTGGGATTGCCACAATTAGATGATTTTATCCAATTGCAACCCCTTTTGCTATGGGCATGAGTTTGGAAGAACCCAGAGGCTCATTTGAGCAGGTGCATCCTGGAAGACTGTATGAAGTTGGATAACGTCTCAGGAATCCCATGGCTGGACTAAGTTCGGAAGAACTTTGGGAGGCTGGATATTCTTGTATTTTATTATTATCTGGATAACCTCTTGAATATTTCCACTAGCAAACTGAAAGGGTTTTTGTTAGAATCTATATGCAATATTCATAGCTGAGTTGGTAGCAAGGAAGGGAGTTGGTCTAACTAGGATTGGGCCAGCACGACCAGCACTTACCTGCAAGTAGTTGACAATGAATGGAATACGTTTCTTTTAACGAGATTTCAACTCAATGCACTACATTTTATGTTGGGGTTTCCTAACAGATGGACGTGGTTTTTAATTTTGCCACCTTGTCATTGTGAAGCTCCAGGTGCCCAATCTGCCCTGCATACAACTCTGTTTTCCACATTTTACTCATATAAAAGGAAATGTTTTTTGTGTCCACATTGCTGCATTCGATTATTTGCAGGGCCTGGGCAACACAGATGTGATTGAGGCAGTACTGAATTTCATTTTAAGTATTTTAAAAATGTGTTGTATTTATAATTTGAACCTGTATTGTTTGATTATTGTTCTGTTTTAAACTTTTATTGCTTGTTATACCCAAATAAAGTATTTGATTGAGTGATTGAAGAGACCACAACCAACCCCAGACCGGTTTGAAACTACTCAGGTCCCATCAATACTGTATAGCTTTAGTCCTATGACACAGAGAGCAGGGAACCCGTGTGTGGACATGCCCGTCACACTTAGGGCGTAAACTGCAGCAACAACAAGAAAACAAATTGAATACTTGAATTCTTTGCAGCCACTGCCAAACGCTCTGGCTGTGTCCCTTTCCATCATGTTTTGCCTACCTTGCCATACTGGATAAAGGCTCACTGTTGGATTTGACCCTCTCTGCAGGGTCACCCCCAAACGTTTTACTTTTTTCCCCTCCTTTTTGCTCAAATGTGTTGGTCTTAGGACTGTAAATCGTACAAGTGCTAAAGTGCTTGTGTTCTCTCCTTTAAACATGGTAAGATTGGCTTACACCAGTTTGGCATATTTAATTTACTTATAAGTCCACACCTGTTTGGCATATTTAATTTACTTATAAGTCCCTTGCAGAGTGCTACATCATATACCCAGGGCCAGTAAATTAAATGCTACTAGTGGATCTTTAAACTGACAATTTAACTTGTAAATATATACCCCTGGACAAGCCTTAAGCTCTCCTTTTATGTAGCCTATGGGGCAGAGCCCATTGTAATTAAAGGGTTGAACATGTAGAGTTAAGTTTTACATGTCCAAGTAGTGACAATTTCCTAAATTCTTTTTTTACTACTAAGGCCTATCTGTCCCATAGTACAACACTGGGTTGCCTTATTACATTTAATAAGTGCTAAATTTTCATTGGGGACAGATAAGCATTTGATATCTATGGAATTCTAATGAAAAATCCTTTCCATACCACCATGTGCCAGCATAACTGGTGTTCAGCACAGTGCTATGCTGACAGCCGGGTGCCATCCTGATGAGCGCAAGAATCACGAGAGAGCAAGCGGCACAGCTTATTACCTCCCATACTGGATTGCAATGGTCGCTTTGGACGACTCACGGAGTTCCTGGACGTGGCGTATTGAGACGCGATGCGAGGAGGAGGCGGGGGCAGTGCGCAGTGGTACGACGGTGGAGTGGAGTGGAGTGGAGTGGAGCAGGTTCTCCCGAAGCGGTACGGTACGGCACGGCACGGCAGAGAGGTGCCGCAAGGAACAGGCTCGGACAACTCCTTGCTTCCGCCCCCATCCCTTCCCGTGCTCTGAATAGGAAAGGGGGTACAGTAAGAACGCGGTGAAGACGCGGTGAAGACGCCGCAAGCTACGAGCGCAAAGCAAGCCACTGCCGCCTGCCCGCCCATTTTTTGAGAACCCGGGGAATCTGAGGAGGGGGTTAAAATAGAGCCAGCAGTGGTGTTGGGGCGAAGGCGGCTGGTATTAGACCAGTGTGACTTGCTCCCTGCAGGGGTTGTCCTCCCGGGTGTTTATCTAAGAACTGAAAAGCCTCTACAGTTTGAATCTTGGAGTGTGGAGTACTGTGGATCATCATGGATCCCTGATGTTCATCTAAGAATTAAAATAGCCCCGACAGTTTGGAGCTTGGAGTGTGGAGTGCGGAGTATCGTGGGGTGTCGCCCTAAAAAGGGAGATGTATCATACCTAGTAAACAGGATACAGTACACTGGTTAACAAAGCTTGGTCACTTGGCGTAGAAAAGAGATTAAAGGCATGCCCTAACGCAAAGGAGACTATGGGTGTGCATCAGATTTCAGGGATATCACTTGGTAATCAAGAAGGAGGAGGTGGAGGAAAAAGACTCCAGCCCTCGGAATAGGAGGATACTCAGAGGGTCAATAGAGATAGCGGTGAACAACCCTCAGGAACCCCACTTGGGGCATCAATTAGAGAATTTGCGGGGAAATATTTTTAAAAGACTCATTACACGTCACAAGTGTCAGAGGGGAACAATATGTTTGACTCTAACCAGAGCGAAATTGATCGATCTATGAGGAATGATTTTCAGATCTCAGACTCATTACAGATAGAGGATTTGTTCCTGAGGGAGGAGTCAGAGAAGGCTATTGAGTGTAAGGGTTCTCTGGAGCCCAGACAATCTTCATCCCCATGACTCCCACCTCGAACAAGGGATAGTATAAGACTAGAACTTTAGAATGGAGGATGATCCAAAAGATATATTTAAGGGTTACAATAGGAGAATTGTGTTAATAGTTTAAAAACAAAGTTAAAAACATTGCAAGAGGGAAAGATAAAAGGGAGAAGCATATAAGATCAGTAATAATATATGGTTTAATTGGGAATGTAGGAGCACAAAGCAAAAGGTGCGAAAATTAGAAAGGGAATATAAGAAAAGACCCTCTGTCGATATAGAAGATAAGCTTTGTCAAGCAAAAAGGGTTCATAAAACAATTATGAGACAGAGAAAACGGGCATATATAAACAGGGATTGGGACACAATGATTGAGGTGATAAGAACACAGAATATCAGGGGCTTTTGGCAGCTGGTAAGGGAAGGGAAAATTTTAGGAACCATGCAGTGTTTGGTTGGAGAAGAGGATTGGCATAAACATCTGGCCACTGTACACAAAGGTACGGATGCTAAGGAAGAATATGAAGCTACTAGGAAGACTGGTGAGGACGCAAGATTAGCGTTTGCCCTACAAAAGATAAAATAAACTATTGTAGCACTTAAATTAACCAAAGCTGTGGGCTCAAACAATCTCCCAGCAATAATAATCAAAAACAACATTGATTGGTGGACTAAATTCTTCCATACTATGTTTTATAAAATCTTTGATTATGGCTGTTTCCCAGAGAATTGGAAGGGCACCATCATAAGACTGATTCATAAAAAAGGATGACCCCACACAACCAAAAAACTATCGCCTGATAAGCTTATTAGATGTAGGCAAAAAAGTATTTACAAAGATATTGCTGGGGTTAATTAAATCATGGGCAAAGGAACATTATCTGATACCAGTAAAGCAAGGCAACTTTCAAGAAGGCCACTCGACAATTGACCACTGCTTTATTCTGTGGTCATTAGCAAAAAAATCAATTGAAATGTGAGGAAGTGTGTTTTGCTGTTTTGTTGATTTTTGTGCCGCATTTGACTTGGTTGACAGAAAATTATTATGGGATATGTTAAAACAGTTAGGTATTAATTTGGATCTATTATTTCTCCTTCAGAGTCTGCATTCAAAAAATTGGGCCCAAGTAATTTTAGACATGGGCGGTTCACTTTAAAAAAAGATCCCCATAAAGAATGGTTTACCCCAAGGTGGTTTGTTGGCCCCATTATTATTTACTATATTTCTGTCAGATTTACCAGGGTTGCTGAAGGAGGCTAAAGGCCTGTGCCCAAAAATGGATGGGGTACATGTTTCTTGCTTAGTAAATGCGGACGATTTAGTGATAATGGTAGTGACAGAGTTAGGGATACAAAGAAAATTGGAGGTGTTTTACTCTTACTGCCAGAGGAAAAAAATGGTGGTAAATATGGATAAAACGAAAATAATAGGGAAAAAGAAGAGTGACTTTACCTACTTTTTAGGAGGAGAAAAAGTAGAGAAGGTAAAAAAATATAAATATTTAGGCATGTGGTTTGACTCAGAACTGAGATGGAAAGACCATATTGAAGCCCTAGAAAATAAAGCTCTATCATTGGTTTGGGGATTGAAACAGTTTAGTAGTAAGTACGGAGGACCTTCCCTCCAGCCGGTTGTCTCTGCTTTTAATGCTATGGTACGTCCCCAGTTTCAATATGGGGTAGAAGTTTTAACATGTTACAGGAAATTAAGTTGGGAGAGAGAAGAAATCATATGTGTAAAGCGTATGCTATCACTGCCTCCTTCAAGTATGTTACAAGCTATAAGAGCAGAATGTCAAATGACGACATGGACCTACTAAGGATTGCAAGTTGCGCTGAAGCTTTGGTTAAGCATAAGAGATGAGGGGATCTGTAGGTTAGCGAGGTTGTGTAAAAAAGAAATAATAATAAGTGAGTTACATTGGGCATCACAAATGAGAGGACGGTTCGGAAAGATCTGCGTCCTCTTAGGTTTACCTGGTAACCAGAGGTGTGGAGATCAAATTCCGAAGCAATTTCTGTGAATGATAGTAAAGGAAAGGGCAAGAGAAGTAGATCTGAAGTGCCTGGAGTGTAAAATTTCAAGCCAGTTTATGGTAGGTAGATGGAGGAATCCGGAAAATGTTCCCAATATAGAGGCCCTACCTAACCCAAGATTAAGGAGGCAGTGCTACAATTCAGAATCGGGTTAACTCCAGGTTATAGGGACCCTAAAGCAAAAGCAATTCTCAGGGTCTTCTGTACATGTGGCTTACAACAGAAATGTAGCACTCAACATATACTTTTGGATTCTCATTGGTTTTTAGAAGTGCGTAGGAAGTTTTTGAAACAGATTTTTAAGGAATATAATATTAGTAATAGGGATCAAGCACTTAGGTTACTAGTAGACATGAGATTTTGAATGTAACTTGCACGCTAGGCCGATTTTTAATTGGTTTAAGAGGGGTTTTAACAGGACTTATAGGATCCCGTATGATGTAAGAATTGAAGTGAAAGATAAGATGGCACTTTCTCTCTTAGATGAATGAAAAGTTTGTAAATTGATTATTCTTATGTTACATCGGTTGATTGCAATATAGAACAATATAGAACATCTGCCATGTTATAGCGAAGTTTAAAGTAAAATGCAGTGGCACCTTGTATAGAAATTGCCCTTTATGAAATTATAAGGACTTATGGCTCATCAGAATTATAAGTGGGATAAAGGAGTATGCACATTGCACTTGAAGAATTGGTAGGAAAACTAAGTTTGTTTTAAGGTTAGAATAATTTAATGAATTATGTAAGGAGGGCATGGTTAGTACGAATTGGAATGAATTATAAACATTGTACGAGAATGTATCATGCAATAGAACATTTTTTATAAATTACTGTATAATTTATTGTTTTTATACTTTTAAGGTTTAAGCCAAATAAAGAAACTTATGACTGACTGACTGACTCTTCAATGGTAACAGTTTTGAAAATGCCACTTTTTGAAAGTTGGCATTTTCCTACCCATAGCCTTTGGGTGCCTGCAGCCTGTCTTAGGTCACATGACTAGATGTAACTGGCAGTTAGACTTTGTGAATTCCTTGCAGACAGTCACACAATAGAGGGATTAGGTGTGCATGAATGAACCATCTGCTGGCAGGATGGGGGAGTGGAGCTGTGTACAGCCCCACTTGCAACTGAACAGGCTGAGGTCTGTCTTCACACAAAGGACTTGTCAAGTCCACATTGTCACTGCAGCCAACTTGGAGTCTGGGCAGGGGAGTCAGGAAATTCCAAGCACTTCAAAGAGAAATTTCTAGAAACTTCTCCCAGCTTCAAAGAACAAACCAGGTATAAAAATAGGGCCCGCAGACCCACTCTTCAGTTCACTTTCTGGCCCTGTGGACACACTTTAAGGAGACTGCCTGCTGTGCAGCCTGCGGTGTACTCCACAAGACTACTTTTTTTAACCTGGAAGGACTGCATTACTACCTGGAGCCTGCCTTGAACCCTCAGAGGCCAGCACTTATGTTTGAGCCCTGCATTTTCACCTACCCCAGTACTACCAAAGTGACTCCAATGGTTAATTTGCTGGCCTCCTGTTCAGAGACACAAGGACATAAAAGGCTTTCACCATCTTTAACCCTCACCTGGACCCTGCCTGAGTAAGTCCTGAACCCCCGAGTGGTATCCCACCAGTCCTGGACCCTTAGCTATGGTGCTAAAGGTGCCCAGAAAGGCAGAATCCAAGACTTGGGACTATTTTGGTTAAAAACTGCTCTGAGAACTGAGGGAAGACCAAGACCAACCTGCTCATTGATCTTCCCAATGTGCATTGCTGTTCGGCCTGACTTCGTGGATCCTCCCATTACGTTCTTCAACACTGCAGCAAATCCTGTTCAGCAGTCCTTCGCCAAAGGGTTATCAGACCTCCTCGAATTGTCCTCAGCTACAGCCTCCTGCCTTGTCCCTCCGGAGATTTTTGACTTCCATAAAAGTGACTTAGAGCCTCATTACGAGGCTGGTGGGGTGACCGTCGGCCCGTCAGAACTGTGGAGAGGAGACCACCACTGAGCTGGCAGTCTCCCCCAGCCCCATTATGAGGTTTCCACATGCTGACCAGTGGAAACCTCAGAAAATTGAGGTTTTCTCCGGTCAGCCTAGTGGAAACCATGCAGCAGCACAGGCCACAGCTCCTTATGCCGTCCAAGGCCAGTGCGGTCTCACAGAGGCCCTCATAATACACACTGTCTGCTGCACTGTCCATGCACATGAATGGGCAGTGCAGGGCCCCCCCATGGCTCCCAGCACTGTGTTCCCACCAGCCTTTCCATGGTGGGGTCCTGCTATGGAAAGGCTGGCGGAAACAGAAGTTATGATCAGCACGGTGGCGCTGAGTTCAGTTCTGCCATGACTGACCACGAGTCTGACAGCCACCAGCCCGTCAGAAACCATGTTCCTGGTGGTGACAGCAGTTCCCTGGCGGTCCGACCTCCAGGGTCATAATGTGGTGGTCAGACCACCTGGAGTGCAGTGGTCCGACCATCACCATTGGGATGGTGGTCTCAGAACCATCAGCCTCGTAATGAGGCTCTAAGTCCGAATGTAGAAATCTTCACTTGAACTTCATCCATAGGTTCGCTGACGATGACACTGTCTCCCCAGACACCCCCAGTATCTTTGCCTCACTGAACTTTGTGTTCTCAGGACATTTTCTTCAAACTTTCTTCTAAGTCTGAAGGTAAGCACTCAATCCACTTCTAACTTCAGTTGGTGCTTTGATCTTTTAGGCACTCGTTTTTACTAAAAAAAAATTTAAAAAAAACATAACTCCAGTTCTACTGATTGAATTTTAGTCCTTTTGGTGTCAAATAATGTATTAAAATGTACTCTATTTTCCTAAATTGGTGTGGGATTTTTCTAGTGCTGTGTGTTTACTTAATTACCTTTTGTGTGCTGAATAAATAATTCACACATTGCCTCTAAATTAAGCCGGACTAAGTTTTATGCCCAGCTACCCAGGGTTAAGCAAGGGCCAATTTATTGACTTTTTGTTGTTCGCCCTGCTAGGAATTGTGGCTTTTGCTTGATCAGGGCTCAGAGCCCAATCAATCAACAACACAATTTCTCACACCTCCCTTATGCAAACCAGAACTGCAAACCAGAACTGACCCTGCTCCTCATGGGAACAGTTTGTCCTGAGCTGCCAGACAACCCCCTCCAGAAGGAACCATAAGCAACCCCAGACCGATTTCAACCTACATAGGTCTCAACAGTGAGGTATAGCTTGAGATCTATGGTACAGTGAGCATGAGCCACGTCTGGGCTTGCCCGTCGCCCTTAGGACGTACGGTTCAGCAACAACAAGGTGATGGATGAAATACCTGAATTTGTCCCAGCCACTGGTAATTGCTCAGGCTGCATTCCAGTTCATCATTTTTTCCCACCATGCCACTCTAAAAAGAGACCCTCTTTATGCAAGTAATACTGACCCTAATCCTCATGGGAGCAGTCCATCCCGAACTGCCAGGCACGTTTTGTGTGTTTGATGTAAGGTTCTAAGTGACCATGGGTGTGTAATCTGAGATGGCAAGGTGAGCAAAAGAATGATGCATTGTAATGCAACCTTCAGCGATTGCCAGTGATTAGATTTATTGCAAGCATTCCTCCCATCACCTTTTGTGTGTTTGATGTAATGCCCTAAGTGGTTAAGGATATACGCAGACATGGGTCCCTTGCTCACTTTGCCACTGAAATCAAGCTACACCCAACTGATGAGACCCAATCAAGGCAAAACAGATCTTGGGTTGCTTATGTTCCAGTTCTGAGTGGACCGAGCTTGGCAATTCGAGTTGGACTGTTCCAATTGGAGCAGGATCAAGAATGAATTGTGTGTGGCTTGGTTTAATCTGAGGTGGCATGGTGGGCAAAAGAACAATGAGTTGGAACGCTACCCAGAGCGATTGTCAGTAGTTAGACTTATTTCAGGCATTCTTCCCCTCACCTTTTGGGTGTTCCAAGTGCCCACTGGGCATGGCTTGCACCTGTATTCACAGAGGCACTGAGCACCTAATGTGGCTAAAGGATATATCAGCAAACCCTCCCATAATCTATAGTTGCCCATCTATAATTCTGTATATTATTTTAGGACTGCGATATGTCTTCTGAGAAAATGTTTCATTTTAGAACATACATATAATCAACATATTATATAATTGTAAGTGACAAACTTTAACCTCTGTGTTATTATAAAATACAGTTGGCGTGCACCGACACCCTTCCTTCAATCACGTGCGACCCTGTTCAAGTGGTATGATCAGAGCTTTGAGCCTGGCTGCCCTCTTTCAGTGGTGCCAGTATATATCCCCCGAAAGCCGCCCATATGTCATGGGTGCAAAGTCACAGCTGGAAGTTAGCATACTTTTCAAACTGGTCATTACAGTAAGTCCGTTCAGCCAGCCATTATTTTTTAGTCGGGGCTGTCAGTCTCCCAGAGTACATTGCTTAGCCAGCTGCAATTGCATCCACTGTGGGTACTGCGCACCTCCACCGATGTCCACCTCCTTCAGCCGCTGCCTGTATAGAGTTGCTGTGGTGTAGTAGACCCGATGCGGGAAACGGAAGTTTATCACTCTAAGTCAGCTATTGGGTAGGAGCTCTCCCATTTGAGCACAGCACTATTCACATACTCCGTCTGAGACGGGAGTCCCCAAATCTTCCCTCCATCCCTCGCTAGGAAGGACGGAGGGTTTTGGCATCACCTCCTGCGTTACTGTGTGTACCTTATTAATGAGTTGCATGGGATTATCAGCTCCCAGGAGGAGTTACAACGGCATTCATTTGCACTATAATTAATATATTGATGTTTTATTTGCAAAAATGTCTGCTAATCATGAGTTAAATTGCAGGTGCGTTTTTTTTTATTTTACTAATTTTTTTCTGCATGTTTTGAATATAAAGAAGTATTTTTTTAAAGTATGGACATGATTCACGAAAACAATTCCGTCCATAGACGTGCGTTTATGGCCTAAAATGCTTTCATTTATTCATGTCAGGAACTCACAAAAGAAATCTTACTAGACAAATAAATAGTAATAACTCAAACTCAGGGGGAGAGAAGTGAGAAGAACAAGGCTTAAGTGCAGTGTATGTTTGTGAACACCCCCAAACTAGTGTTTGTGAGCATCACAAACTCCAGTCCAACTCTTTACCACTGTGGAAATTGGTCGGTGATTTCCTCCACCAAAGGGCCCGAGTAACTCTGATTCCAAGATGGGCAGGGCAACCGATCACCTCCAAACATTGAGGAGATGTATGGAAGGTATTTGACCCCAGGGAAAATATTTTCTCTTTAGAAAAGAATAACAAAGTGTAAATTTGCACACAAAGAACCATTTCCCCAATGCCTAAATCCATTATGTTACACAGATTAAGCATTGGTGATCATGAGGAATACATCATAAGACATTCGCAGTAGTACTTAAGGAAACGTGCACCTGGTGCATCTTTCCATGCATTCTGCTGGCAATATTAGTGAGTTAAAAAACAAAAACTAGTAAATCGAGTGTAAATGTCTGCACTGATTAGTGTTGCCACTCAAACGAATATTGTCAAGAATAACAGGCCCGTGTAATTACTTGCCTATTAATTGCAAATTATATGCATTGTGATTTTCACATGTACTAAAGCGCTTGTGTATAATTATTACAGTATAGATAGCACAGAAAGCAAGCCGAATAATTGGTAGTATTTTTCATTAAGTGTTAATGAATATTTAATTGTGGCTCTCATTTTAGCAACGTCAGTGGAATGAGAGTTTGAGGTAGCCCTGAAAAAGCTTCAAGCTTATGTCTTGCTGATGACATGCAGACATCAGTAGGTGGGACATAAGGCAAAGAGATTGTGGCATAAGTCAAATAATCATTTAATAGAATAGCAATGTGTGACTTGTAAGGTATACATGAATCTCTGCAACAAATGCAAAATATCTCTAGCACATGAGGATTCAAACATGTGATCTACAGGTTCCATTGCGTGTCATGAACTAGACGCTTAAAACCTCTGAGGTATTTTAGGAATAATCAAGCCTGTGACCAGCTTATTACATGGCAATCTGTAGCTAGAACAATGACCACCTGAACTATCTTGATATTGCTATAAATTGAATGTTTATGAATTTCTGCAGCAGATGGTTAACTTCCTGTGCCATTGAATTGTTAATACCTCTCATTTGACGCTGGAAAAAGACTACTTAAAATTTAGAGGGTCCTCTCCTTCTCCTTAAAATTTAGAGGATCCTCTCCTTCTCATCATGTCATTTGGTTCATTCATGCCAGGGGTCTCCAAACTTTTATAGAGCGAGAGTTACTTCTTTTCAAGTAAATTCCTCCTGAGCTAATACCAGACTTTATCACTGTAAAATAGTAAACACACCTGTTAACATTACACTGGTGACTTCACTAAACAGGATTATGAGTAGCACTTAAGGCGATCAATATTTTAAATGAGTTTTGGGCATAAAACCTTATGGCATAATCAGAAAATCAGTGTCTGAAAATATGCTTTGTTCTATCACATTCCACTTCCTATGTTGAGCAAATAAACTCAATTTTCCAGATAAAAAAACCTCTTCTGAAAGAATATACCGTTTTCGTTCAAAAAAGAATTGTTCATTTTTAGGAAGTACAGAGCCCCCAAACATCAGCTTGCCATGTTCATCAAGTACTCAAACGTACATATGCCTCAAATGGACAGATTGTGCTTGAAATGTACAGACACTACAATCAAAGGGTGTGGATGCTCACCAAAATACAATCGATGCCTGTAGTATTCCAGTAATGCTCACCATTATACCAGGGCCACCATCATGCCAAGGATCAACAAGATAACGGCCAGGATGCCCAAAATATGTCAGTCATGGCCGTTTTGATATGAGGGGTGGCAACCATTATGCTAGGGATTGCTAAAATTAGGCTTGACATGACCATAATATGTCAATGATTGCTGTCAGTATGCCAGTATAAGACCAATAATGGACGAAATAGAACAATAATTACATTATTGTGCCATTCTCTCTACCACTCCAAGAAAGAATACAATAATGGCAGAGATGACATAACCCTCTTGTGATGAGGGGGCGCGGGGCAACATATGCTTCTAGTGGTATTTAATACCAGGCCTACCTCCATTTAGTGATAGTGTTGGTTTGGGGAACACAAAATCATAGACAGTCACACATATATATGCTTACATGCATATACATTCACACATAGATGCACGTAGATAAGGCTCTTAATTGTCTCTGTGACTGTGCTCTCTTCAACTACTGGGATGATCTTGTACCCAACTTACACATTTTCAGTTTGGCTGTTGTAATACCACACTTCAATGAGACCACATTGCCTACTGATGTAGCTACTGCTGGAACTATCCTTTCCTTGTGCTTTGTTCACAAGTACTGTGACTGAAAGAGCAGGGCCTACAACATACCCCATCTCTATGTGACTTTGTTCAGTTGAGAGAGGAGAAAGATGGCCATGTGGCAGACCACGTAGGCTGACACAGTGTGTCTTTAAATAGTATTATGAGACACGGCCATTGGTTTGGCCTGGCTCTTACTTAAATGGTCTGGAGATGAGAAGTGCTGACTTCTTTAATAAGTACATGTTCTCTGAATAAGGTACTGGGTTTGGCCTTACCTCTAGGAGCTATTTTCAGGGTGCTTGTGAGCTACCAGTTCCTCCTGAGCTACTCGTTGGAGACAGCTGACTCATATATTTCCCTGGCAGCCATCATCCACTATTTTCAATGTCCTACCCAGTGTGGGCTTTGTTACCTAGCTAGGGGTCATATTTGATGGCTGAATATCCCCAGATATTGTCACCGCTGGTGGTTTTCCAATCTAACCTATATCCACTTGATTTTTAGCATTTATTGGCTTTAGGATCATATCAGAGAATTGTAACCTTCTCTGAAGGCAACCTACGGGCAGCATTCTTAACATTAATGATAGGGAGCCTTATTTAGAGTTTTGCAGATACAGTACTCTGTCCCTCAAACTCCTGATTTGCCCATGTGTTCACTGGGGGGATGTCTACAAGCACTGCAGGTGGAACCATAGACAAGGCCCCAAGGACATCAGGCCAGCTCTAAGTACCTCAGACCATCTGCCCCATAAAGGTGGACAAATTGACATACTTTTTTCCCTGCCCACCACCACTAGGGAATGCCTGGCAGTCCAGACCAGAAACTAATTAATGGGCCCATACGCTGGGAGAAAACTCCCATCAAGTCAGGGACATTTGTCTTTTGATTTACAAAATTAAACTCCTGCTTTGGGAGTTTATATTCATAAAAGAGAAAATGTTGTTGTGTTGTCATATTAAATAAAGCACCTAGACAGCAAAGTGCAAAGCTTTTAGTGAAGCTGCCATGGAGGGGGCTCCTCTGAAGATACTGAGATTTCTGCCAGGCTGATGGAAATCTCTGCAAATTAAGAAATGCAGTCTACAACTACAGTGCAGTACATATCTCAGCTTGTTTAGTGGAATGGAGTACAGTCCTGCAGGGTCTAATTAAAGTCCAGAATTCTTGAAGGTAGGCATCCTGAATGTCTGCAGTGCGCTGTGCAGATTGGGATCATGTGAATGGAATCTGGTGAGCACATAAGGGGAGGGCCTGTCTGAGCTGAGGTTATCACGGAAAGAGATACAGCTGGTTAAGCTGAGACCATTGGGCATGACAGTGTGACAAAACCATATGTATATATGTATTATATATTTATTCTGTGACTTCACCCAGACAAGGATTGTGGTTGCTGCTTGAGCAAGGTTTCACCCCCACAACCAACTTCTTATAGTAACTCTCTACTATTCATCTGTTTTGTTCAACACCTGGTAAGGAGACAGTAGCAACACTCAGCTATTGGTGGAAGAGAAGTACAGTTATAGTTCACCGTCGGTCCACCAAAGCCTTGTTTTCTGCTGCAATTCAAAACAACATGGAGCACCTCAAGCCGACTCAAAGATGTCTTGTCCACTAAGGGGACAACACTCTGTGAATTACATCATCCAACTTTATTTATGCCAACATGCAATATACCAATGTCCTAAATACTTATTTATGGTTATTTATGTAGTAACTACCAACAAAACGGCCATGATGCCAGATAATGTACTCATTTTAGGACATATAAACCTCGGAGTAGACAAAAATGTCTTTGAATGTTGTAATCTAAAGCTATTCTGGTGAAGTTAGGTTAAAAATGCCCCTGCTTCACTGTATTTTGACCTCTCTGTCTCTCACATATATGGACAAGGGGGACCCTCCAATCTGCACCTAAAAAATGTACCTAATCAGAACACCCATAATTCCCTGAATTGGAGACAGTGTTAAACCTCCATATCATGGTGCAACATGTCCCTGAAAAAATAATCAGTTTAGTAAAAAGGCCCTCTCAATAACTGAATTCTAGATCAACAGCCCTAGGTTCAAGGATGTATTACAAAAATTCAAAGGCAAAAGGTGCAGAGTCAATGTCATGAAGGCTTGCAGCAAAAAGGGTATTACAGAGAAGTACAAAATAAGAAATATTCCAAGTCCCAATTTGGCAGCAAAATTGAGAGACTAACGGACAGCACCCTTAGTAGCACATGAACGTTCTATGTTTCACCCCCTAAATTGACGGTTTTCATACATTATTTTCACACTACTAAACCGGCAGAATCATTGTATAGTGATCAAAAGTGTTACATTCTCAGCAAATTAGAGCACAGTTTTATTAAGCATGATATTGCATTAGCAATTAAACACTAGCCCACTGAATGAATATTAATTCGGCCTCCTCCATGCTAATGCCATCCGGAGATGGTAGAACAAACTAGTTACATGAACCACAGC
Source organism: Pleurodeles waltl (assembly GCF_031143425.1). Taxonomy (NCBI): domain Eukaryota; kingdom Metazoa; phylum Chordata; class Amphibia; order Caudata; family Salamandridae; genus Pleurodeles; species Pleurodeles waltl. The sequence continues at coordinate 487,431,708 of NC_090436.1, forward strand.
AAGCTCTTATGAATGAATAGTGTACAGGGACCTAGCAGAAGGACCTTGACGTATAGTTACAGTTTTGTCACTGGACTGGTCGTATCTGGCTGTGTGCTGCAAAAATGACAAGCAGGTAAAGGAACAGTGGAAGGACAAGGGAGATATTCAAACTGAGATCTAGTTAATAAAGATCAGGAAAGCACACTTCTACTTGTCAAAGGAAATTTGTTTTAAAGACAATAGTATTATATCAATTTGTACATGCATAATAAAGTGTAAAACTACATTCTGCATGTTGTTAATAATGCACAAAAACATGAATGCACAAAAATCTCTAATAACTATACCCTCTTATTATTCTATAATCACTAAAATACATTATTAATCTAATTAGCAAATATAATACAGTCCGCATCATGTTCTCCTCGTTTCCGGTTGATTCATCCGTTTCAAATTCTTGCCACTTTTTCTTTCACAATTTTCTTTCTTCTTACAACCACATTTGAAAAAACAAATACTGAGAACATTTGAATAAGAGAAATAGAACAATTGCACACAGCAATACATTTATTACAGGGGTTAAAAGCAACCAAAAACATACGCCATCCCAAACTATCATACCATTCACTAACATTACTAAACTTCTTTCCTATCTCACTAACCAAGGGACCTATTGTGTCCAACATGCCATGCTCTTTTAAAGGTCAAATTCCACAGGAAGTATTAGAAATATTTGATACATATGAGTTAATAACCTTACTGTTATCGGGTGGGAAGGTACAACACTCTTAACCTTCAAAACCCTGCAAACACTGCCTACTTTCGCAAGAAGGATATCTAGCGCTAAGCTGTTTTGCAAAATAATCTCCTGCAGTGGGATTAGTTTAGAATGAATCTGTGTTAACACATCAATGGTATCAGAAGCAAGCCTGTCCACAAGCATAGCGAATGTCTTATTTTCACATCATTCATAGCCACACCTATTGCTAGAATCATAGCTCCTAATACACAGGTCTTCAAACTAGGGGTGGGTTCCCTTAGGGGGCCCTCAGGTGATCTCAGGGAGGGTACCTAGCTCCGGCCATTATCCTAATAACAGAGTTTGTTTAAAGGTGAACAAAATGAGGAGCAGTAAACCACTCTGTAATGGGCCATCACTAACATGTTTTGTCATTTATATCCAAGCTGGGAGAATGTGTCAGCAGGGAAGAGAGTCCAAATACTCTTAAAAACCCCCATCCCCCATGGATAATATTCACACTGTGGATACTTTTTCATGTTAGTATAGCCTGCTTGACCAGAATAGTTTTTTTGGCATCATGTATGTGATTGCATTTTTAAAACAGTAACAGAACTTAACTGCAATGTTTAAATAAGTATACACATATTTAAACATTGCCAATTCAATAGAATAATTGTGAAATATTCAGAGGGGCTCCCATAATCTTTTTTCATGGGGGGGAGTGGTACAGCATTAAACATTATGAAGATCCCTGCCTAATGTATCTACTACTGTCCACTAAAAACCATATTTCACTTTCTTCAAACCAACACCATCATTAATTTCATTCACATGATGAGCTCTACAAAACACTACAACTAAGTAGCAGGAACCCACCTAAATACAGCACAGGTGGAAATAAGCAGTCAAACACAAACATAATGTATCCTTGTCAAAAAATGGTTCTTTGCTAACCAGAAAATCACCACTGACAACATAATTTCTTTTACGCCTACTTTCATCCACATATTCAATTTACCTAACTCCTGTATATTCATCTCCACCATACCCAGTTCACCTTTTCTTTCATACGTCATTCTCAAACTTAGGTGCAAATTCAAAATCCTAAATTCTTCCTCAGCCTTAATCTGCTCTCTTATCTCATTCTTATCTTTCCAGTCTCTCAGAACTTTCGCTCTTCTTTCATTGTATGCCTTAACAAACTCATGCTCCTCTTTACTTACACCACATACATTCTCCCATTAAGTTTATTAGGATTATAGTTAATTTGTGCAGCTGTGTTCAGACATTTTCCATACTTTAGTCCATCTTTAACACCTTGGGACATAGGAAGATCTTCCAATGAAATGTGAAATCCGACAGATAAGTCAATAGAAACTGATTTTAATAAAAAATACTAACAAACATGTTACAAGCTAAACCATACATCAAAGGGGGCTGTAGGTAGGTTGCACTTCACTTGCAGAAGAAGTGAGAAAAGTACACACAAAACAATCTTTTCCCCTGTTATGTCCACATACTAACCCAGCGTTTTAGCAAAGATATTATCAATAATTCCACAAACTAAATTTTCCCTATGTGTCAATATATTAGATCCTACACTGTAATTGTAATTGTATTTATATAGCACTTACTACCCCTGATGAGGTGTTGAAATGCTTTTCGGCGAGTAGCATGCTACTCCAGAACCCAAAAGGATTAGCGGTGGATTAGTATAGGGAAACATGAGTACAGTATCAGTATAGGGAGGTATGATTTAATTTTAGCGTATGACGTGAGCCTGTTAGTTGGATTGAATAGAGTAATAGCGGGATAGAGGAGGGAAGAATCTAGAAGTGTTAATTGGGAGATCATAGTAGCAAGATCAGGTTTGGAATAACTAAAGGAGAGATGAAGGAGGGAAAAGGCTGTAAAAAGGAATTGGGGTGATCATAGTAGTAAAGTGCGGGTTGGGATGAGTTAAAGAAGAGATCAATGAGGGAAAATTTAGTAGGGTTTGTGGAAGATCATAGTAGTAAACTGAGGTTTGGAGTAAACCAGGAGGAAAGAGTCTAGGAGGGTTATTTTGAAGATCGTAGTGGTAGAATGGGTTTGGGATGAGTCGGAGATTTGAGATAGAGGATCGTATGATACAGGTATAGGGTGACAGTGAGACAGAGTAAAGCTTTTGAGAGAGTATTTTTTTCCTCTTGTACAGTAGGACTAAAGTAATAAATATATAGATACATGATAACATGATAAAGGAATATACGTGTAAGGAATATAATATATTGAGATTTAAGTTGTATTGCATAAACACAGACTTTTAAGAGTTGCAGTATTTGAAGTTAATTTATTTGTGTACTTTAATAACATTATTTTATCTTTCATCAATATATCAATAGTGAAATGCTAGTAGATAGTTAAGATAATATTTACTTATTGCATAGATAAAATAAAAACAGAGACTCTTGAGCATCTAATCCAACAATTTATATAGAAATCATGCAATGTCCTATGTTAAGTGTAGAATAATATACACAAATATATACACACATAGATACGTACATACACATATACATAATATATAGATACTCATACATACATCTGCTCATACATACATATATATATTTACTCATAAGTAAAATATACATTTGTGAAAAAAGACGTAAAGAGTATTTCAGAGTTGACTAGGTTAGAAGATTCTGGTGAAATATGGAATTAGAACTTAGACCATAGAGGAATCTAGAGAAGGGAGTTGAGGGGAAAGACTGGAGAAGATGGCCGGAGGCATCTTGATGTGAATAAACTTTGTGATTATAATCCTAACAGTGTGGTGGATCTTTACGTAATTGGCAATGAAGGAAAGTCTGGAAGGGGACAGTTGTGAAAATACCTTCACCCCTGGAAAACATGATCTTCTCCTCCAAATACAACAGATATGTGAATAAAGAACTCTTAACCTATGTAGGATATCGTTCAATGCTGTGACAGCTATTAATTAATGCTTGCGAGTGACTGTGGAGAAGTGATCTTTAGCACCTCGCATTTAAGACTTTTCATTTGCGCATACAATGCTTAAAGAGCATTAAGAAAGTATATTTTTCGTGCAACATGAATGATGCAACCAAAGCTTGTTGGAATCGTAATGCTAGCGAGGCATTTTAATTGAAACGTTTGAACTCTCTAGGTATAGTCACTGTGGTCGGTAATGCCGATTGTGCGTGCGTGTATACCTGAGGATTTGAAGCAAAACATACCGCAAGCTTTGGCAACTAAGTCCGTCGGCCCATAGCAACCGCGTGTGATAACCGTATCACGAATAAACCAAGCATGCACTTTCCACGTGAAGCTCATTGCATCGTAATAACCAGTGGGAAGAAATCCAGTAAAGTTAAAGTGTTACTATATCAGGCGTAGTCATAAGAAACTAGACGCGGGCTCTAAGGAGTATTGCAACATGAATACTCATTGCTCATTCTCAAGCTAAAGAAAACTTGTACATTAAAGTGCCACAGTGTTATCTTTGTGAAAGAAAACTTGTACATTAAAGTGCTGCTGTGTTATCTTTGTGTCTCAGTTATAAACAAGATGAAGGGCAATAGACATATTTATCTCTAAAGTTTGACAATCATTTTCTGCGACAAAACAGCAGTATCTGATTTCCATTAGAGGAAAGTCTGAGTCGGAACGGCAGACTCTATGATTTTCATTAGAGGAAAATAACCAAGAAGGTAAAGGAACCTATAGTTTGGCAATCGTTCTTGAGACACTTTATGACTGAGGCAGTAGATGATGTGGTCATCTCTATAAGTTTCATTAAAATAAAGTACCTTTGAAGTCGGATTCTTCTGCAAGGGAACACACAAAATGTTAATTTATTATATGACTTTCTTATTGTATTAACCATTAGAATACTTACAGGTTGATAGTGCTAGCACAAATCGACTGAGCTATTGTATTATTTTACTGTACTATTACTGACCAAAATTTAGCTTCCCCAACTACATCTCTCACACCTCCAAGAGAACCATCTATACAGTGGAAACAATGGTAGAAATTATTTTTCACCTATATCTTATCAATTGAGGTGGACAAGTATGGCCCAGTACGAAGAAAGGCTATTCTACTTCATCACAAAAACATGAAAGGCAACAGTAACTCTGTTTAGCTGCACATTCCTCAAATTCTCAATTACAATTGTATGTATTTGTGGTGCTCATACACCATAGTACGTCCGTTGCCACCATGTACAAACTGGAATCAAATGGCCAAACCAGTTAGTCATAAAAATAGTGGAGCACACCATGACTCAATTATTGAACATCTAAATATAAAAAATAATTGTTATAGTCAAATAAGTCATTGTATAAAATACACAGATATTTAAGGGAATACAATTAGAAATCAGTAGCGTAAACAGTTGGGTCTATATTTTGTAGTTGCTTGTTATCTTTACTAATTAATATTCAAAATCATAACATATGTATCATATCTATTTATAAGTTTACACGTTCATAAAAACATGATCTAATACAAATACAAAAATACAAACAGTTTTAAAAATACATAGTAATTTCTATCAAATTTCAATCCAAAGTGATTGCAAATCTCAGATGTTCAAACTTTGTGAATTCTCAGCCAGTAGATGTGAACTTCAGCCGACACGTCTTTCGTCCTATCTCAGGACTTTTTCAAGGCTGATAAAATGGTAACACGAGAGAATTATGTTATACAATTTCTAATATGTATTTATTAGATCACAAATAGTTACTAAAAATTCTAATATTAAAACCATCAAATAAAAAAAAAAACACTACACAGATTATCTAAAGAACAAACACCTAATGACCCACAGAGCATCATTTTTCAAACATTTGTGTAACAAAAGTATATAGAAAATGTGCTCCAACACCCATCACCCATTCAAGATATAAGATGGGGCTCAGAGGAAAAGACCCTGTGATAGCCATAGTCCAAAAACATAATTAACTGTACAGGAGTTAAACATTCAGTAGTTGAAAAACCCTAACGTCCCAAGCAGTACAAGTCCTATAAACTGAATGTACCTTGATTCCATTCCAATATACATAATAATTTCAAAGAACGCAAAACTAGGGAAGAGAATGAGAAATTTATATTATCTGTTATGTATGTTATCCAACAAGTGACCACAGACTACGAATACACCAACCTCAAAGTTTTCTCCAAATTTCTTACAGCAGGATCCAAAGATAGCACAAATCCAATTCTATATTTCCATAGCGGATTCTTCAAAATTTAAAGGCAATATGCACTATAAGGGCCAGATGTGGCAAGCAGTTTTTCCCATTTTGTGTCTATGGGAAAATGTATTCATACATATGGCCCTAAGTGTTTTACCAGCACGCATCTAGACAAGGTAAACAGCAAAAACATTACAATCTGCATTAAGAAGGGTACTAAAAAATGACAATTTTTTTTCTTCTAATAAATCACTTTGTTATTATTCAACCAAGCCATATATGACAAACATTGATTTATCCAATCAGATTTTGATATCTCCAGACACGAGATTTAAGTAGTTTTTACGTGTCATTGTCATATCTATATTTCCACTACATCCCATACCTGCAATGTTTCTTGACCTCTGTAACATTATTTATATCCATAAACACGTTGTCTGTATACGAAACCTCACATCAACTATCCAACCTCTGCTAATGAGAAAGAGTGTTAGATATATCAACCCCATCTCACAAGTCTGAGGATTAGTCATAGACAGAAAACCATTCATACTCATCTTATGGTAAGAATGGATAATGTATAAAACATACTCATGCACCACGTGTAAGTAAACTGACGCTTTGACCAACACTCTTCAGTTAGAAGTAAAAGCGCTCTCAGGCGCTGTTACGTGGGTCTCCTAGCCTCTACTTTTGACTTCACACAGCATTCTCCGAAAATATGAGCAAACCTGAGTCCGATACGGCACGTCCATTTAAAAGGCAAAGGCCCTCATTTAAACCTTGGCGGACAGCACAGCCTGCCCGCCAAGGTTGAACGGCCGACTATGCGCCCGCAAACCCACTGGCTGCATTTGTACATCCGAATGGGCCGGCGGGGATGTGGGCCGTAACATTGCAGCCGCCTCCTCATGGAGCCAGCGGCAATGTGGTGGTGCAGTGGGTGCAGCAGCACCTGTCGCGCTTCCCACTGTCTGCCAAGCAGACAGTGGAAATCACAATGGGGCTGTGCCTGGGGGCCCCTTCACTGCCCATGCCAAGTGAATGGGCAGTGAAGGGGCCCCCAGGGGCCCCACGAGTCCCCTTACCACCAGCCTGTCCATGGAGGTGTCTACCGCCATGATCAGGCTGGCGGTAAGGGGAGTCAAAATCCCCAGGGCAGCGCTGCTTGCAGCGCTGCCCTGGCGGATTGCGACCGCCGGGACCCCCATGGCGGCATACCGCCGGTCCCGGCGGTGTGACCGTGGCGGTACCACCGCGGTCAAAATGTGGCATTTTGTACCGCCAGCCTGTTGGTGGTACGAACGCTACTTTAACCCTGGTGGTCAGTGACCGCCAGCGTTAAAATGAGGCCCAAAGTGTCCAATCAGGGAAATTGTAAATATGGTGGCCATGTTGGGACAGGCAAGAGTCGTATAATGGTTGTCCATCTATTCATTTTTCTATTTTGTTAGGGAAAAGCTTAATATGATAAGCATTTCATACAATACACATTGATGCAACATATATTTTGGAAACAGTTTATTCCACGTGTCCATCATCTTCAGTAACTACCAAAAACAGAAGAGCGTGGAACTTCCACAACAATCATATGCGCATTATGTCAAGTGATGTCAATCATAAAGACGGTGGCCATGTTGGAACAGGCAAGGGTCATTTAATGGTTATCAATCTATTCATTTATCTGTCTTGCTACGCTTAATATAACAAGCATTTCATACTATACTTATTGTATGATAGATACATAAACTTTAGGAACTATTTATTCCACATGTCCATCACCCACCGTAACTATCGAGAACGGAAGGGCCAAAACAATCATATGCGCACTGATCCTTATTACTAACTCTGTTTATATATATAAAATCACCCGTATAACACATCCCAAAGACCTTTAGTACCTTTTCTTTGAAAACAAGTGAAATAAGTTCCACCGAGGAACTGACAACCAATATTAAGGAAGCACCGTCTTTTTCATATTTACAAACGTTATTTTCAACTCACTAATAATATTTACCAAATCACATTGTTGTACCAAGGCACACCATAAAGGTATTAGTCAAACTCCTGTGCATCCTAGAGGTGGGAACAGGATGATGGAACTGTGAAGAAATGAGGCAAGATGGATAATTAGATTAAAAACTATAGAATTGGGGATGAATATAGATGATGAGATGCATCACTTCATGTAACTGTACACACAATAGATGGCGAGTAACATATAGGTACATTACATGGCGGATACATCTTTTGCAATGATAATGTGACTGTTATGACTAAAGAACTGAGACAAATAAAAATGAACAGTGGTTACAAGTCAACACTTGATACTAATTTAAAATGTTTGAAACAATCTAATTGTCTATGGAAATAACAGGATATGTTAAATAATATTAAACAACACTATCAATTTCTCATGTCTAAAAATTAGGAATTTTAGTATATGATTCACACACAAACTAAAATATTTGTTATTTCATCTATCTCTTTCTCTACTAACTATGACAAAGATACAGCATAGTCTATCTTGGTGCTTTCTTAATAGAGGCCATTGTGATCAGAGGCCAAGAGCCATAAGGGACCATTTCGCATGTCTAATAAATAGGAATTTCTATATGTGACTAACACACAGGTGGAAATTTCAAGCTCATCTTTTCTCTTTATTTTGTCAGCTGTGACCAGAAGCATATAACATTTAATATTGTGTTAATTGTGATTTGGCAAATATTATTAGTGGATTGAAAATAACATTTGTAAATATGAAAAAGACAGTGCTTCCTTAATATTGGTGATCAGTTCTGCGATGGAACTTATTTAACTTGTTTTCAAAGAAAAAGTACTAAAGGTCTTTGGGACGTGTTATACGAGTGATTTTATATATATAAACGGAGTTAGTAATAGGGATCAGCGAGCATATGATTGTCTTGGAGGCTCCGCGCCGTTCCGTTCTCGGTAGTTACGGTGGGTGATGGACATGTGGAATAAACTGTTCCTAAAGTTTATGTATATATCATACAGTATGTGTAGCATGAAATGCTTGTTATATTAAGCGTAGCAAGACAGATAAATGAATAGATTGATAACCATTATATGACCCTTGCCTGTTCCAATATGGCCAACGTCTTTATGATTAACAATGCTTGACGTAATGCGCAAATGATTGGTGTGGAGGTTCTGCGCTCTTTTGTTTTAGGGTAGCTACGGAGGGTGATGGACATGTGGAATAAACTGTTTCAAAAATATATGTTGCATCAATATGTATTGTATGAAACGCTTATCATATTAAGTGTTTCCCCAACAAAATAGAAAAATAAATAGATGGACAACCATAATACGACTCTTGCCTGTCCCAACATGGCCACCATATTTACGATTGGTAATGCTTTCACTTTTCACTGAAGTGAGAATGCACAAACTGTGCCCTGATTGGACACTATGGCCCTCATTACGACCTTAAGATCTGACAGCCGGGCGGACGCCAATGCGGCCGCACTCCTGCCGCGGTCATTTTGAGATCCCTGCTGGGCTGGCGGGTGGAAACCTGGTTTTTGCCCGCCGGCCCAGCGGGGATCACGTCCGGAGCAGGCGGTGTTGCAGCTGTGCGACGGGTGCAGTTGCACCCATCGCGCTTTTCACTCTCTGCATAGCAGACAGTAAACAGCTGCAAAGGGCCCCCAGGGGCCCTGCGACTCCCCGTACTACCAGCCTTTTCCTGGCGGTTCAAATCGCCAGGAAAAGGCTGGCGGTAGGGGGACTCGTAATCCCCTGGGCAGCGCTGCAATGAGGGCCTTTGTCTTTTAAATGGACGTGCCGTATCGGACTCAGGTTTGCTCATATTTTCGGAGAATGCTGTGTGGAGTCAAAAATAGAGGTTAGGAGACACAGGTAACAATGACTGAGAGCGCTTTCACTACTAACTGAAGAGTGTTGGTCAAAGCGTCAGTTTACTTACACGTGGTGCATGAGTATGTTTTATACATTATCCATTCTTACCATAAGATGAGTATGAATGGTTTTCTGTCTATGACTAATCCTCAGACTTGTGAGATGGTGTCGATACATCTAACACTCTTTCTCATTAGCAGAGGTTGGATAGTTGATGTGAGGTTTCATATACAGACAACGTGTTTATGGATATAAATAATGTTGCACAGATCAAGAAACATTGTAGTTATAGGATGTAGTGGAAATATAGATATGACAATGACACGTAAAAGCTACTTAAATTTCGTGTCTAGAGATATAAAAATCTGATTGGATGATTGAATGTTTGTCATGTATGGCTTGGTTGATTAATAATAAATTGATTTATTAGAAAAAAAACATTTACATTTTTTCAGTACCTTTTCTTAATGCAGATTGTAATGTTTTTACTGTTTACCTTGTTTAGATGAGTGCCGGTAAAACACTTGTTGTGCATATTGCCTTTAAATTTTGGAGACTCCGCTATGGAAATATAGAATTGGATTTGTGCTATCTTGGGATCCTGTTGCAAGAAATTTGGAGAAAAGTTTGAGGTTGGTGCATTTGTAGTCTGTGGTCACTTGTTGGATAATATATATAATTGGTAATATGCGGTTTCCTTTTTCTTTTGATAAATTTCTCATTCTCTTCCGCAGTTTTGCGTTCTTTGAAATTATGATGTACATTGGAATGGAATTAGGTACATTCAGTCTATAGGACTTGTACTGCTTGGGACTTGAGGGTTTTTCAACTACTGCATGTTTCACTCCTGTACAGTTAATTAAGGTTTTTGGACTATGGCTATCACAGGGTCTTTTCCTCTGAGCCCCATTCCTATATCTTGCATGGGTGATGGGTGTTGGAGCACATTTTCTATATACTTTTGTTACACAAATGTTTGAAAAATGATGCTCTGTGGGACATTAGGTGTTTGTTCTTCAGATAATCTGTGTAGTGTGTTTTTTTAATTTGATAGTTTTAGTATTAGAATTTTTAGTAACTATTTGTGATCTAATAAATACATATTAGAAATTGTATAACATAATTCTCTCATGTTACCATTTTATCAGCCTTGAAAAAGTCCTGAGATAGGACGAAACAAGTGTTGGCTGAAGTTCATGTCTGTTGGCTGGGAATTTACAAAGTTTGAACATCTGAGATTTGCAATCACTTTGGGTTGAAATTTGATGGAAATTGCTATGTATTTTTAAAACTGTTTGCATTTTTGTATTTGTATTTGTATTAGATTATGTATTTATGAATGTGTAAACTTATAAATAGATATGATACATATTTTATAATTGTGAATATTAATTAGTAAAGATAACAAGCACTTATAAAATATACACCCAGCTGTTTACGCTACTGATTTCTTATTGTATTTCATTATATAGCTGTGTATTTTATACAATTATGTACTAGACTATAGCAATTATTTTTTATCATCAGATGTTCAATAATTGAGTCATGGTGTGCTCCACCTTTTTTTGTTTTATTCTACTTCTTCATCTTGGAGTTGAAGGACGAAGAATAAATGAGGAACGTAATCCTTAATAAGATTTCTTTGGGGATGGGTGATGGTCAACCAAGTAACGTATATGAAATGACTTTACAGATGTTAGAAATTCATTTTGAGAAGAAAATAAATGTGGTTCTAGAACGGCATAAGTTATTTTTGTGAGTACAGGAAGTAGATGAAGATATTATGTACTATGTAGCAGCATTAAGGGGTTTGTCTCAACATGCAAATTTGAAAATTTAAATGATTCTCTCATACGAGATCAAATATTATGGTATACAAACAGTAAAAGACTAAAAGAGAAGTTGTTAATGAAAGTTCCCACATTAGAAGAAGCCAGAGAAATTGCTAAAAGTTTGGAACACACACAGTAATGGATAAGGGGGATGGAAAAATGTAGTGGCAATGAAGCACTAAAGAATCAGCCTTACAAATAAGTGTCAGAAGCCCATGTACCAGTAGAGGAAATTTTGAAAGTCAAAGTGAAGTCTAATAATAATAATCAACCAAAAAACACAACTGAGAACAAAAAGCAAGTTCCAGTGGTATCACAAAAGACAAACACAAGAGTAATCAAATGTTATTGTTGTGATGCTCCTGGTCAAATTGCTTCCAGTACCACGTGTAGGATGAATTCGTATGTAGGAATTGTGGGAGAAGAGGTCATTTCACTAACGTATGCAAATCCAAAGACAAAATAGTGAGCGTTAAGGAAGTAGATGATACATGTGAAAACACACAAAATCTGGTGTTATCTGTGAACACTGGTACTGAATATTGCAAAATAGACAGGGAATACACAATTGACATGACTTGTTCCGTTCCAGAAATCAGCAAAGAAAGTGCCAGTAAATTGGAGAAACACCATTGTAATGTGAGTCTGAACAAATGTGAAGTCAGAATGCTGGCAGATTCTGGAAATCTGTAACTCTATTGTCAAAAGAAACTGACAGCAAAAACTGGAATGAGAGAATGACAAACTGGAAGAAAGCTGACATTAAAGCCGTAGGATATGGTGGAAAAACTATTGAAATAGTAGGAATGGAAAGAATGGGGGTAAGCTTTGAAAAGAAAAAGGTTTTGGGGCGTGCATATATAATGGAAGAAGGACCAGACCTTTTTAGTTGGCATCACCAGAAAGACCTTGACATATTTCTGAACCTCAATGCTAAGAAACCGATTATGACAATTGAAGTGCAAGTTGTAGGGTTTGTTAAGAATGAATTGAAGGTTTGTGACTTAATGGAAAATATCCAGACATGTTCATGGATAAATTATGTAAACTTACAGGCTTTTCACATAGGATAATTCTTAAGAAGAGTGCCACTCCTGTAGTACATAGAGTCAGCAATGTACCTCATTTCATGAGAGAACCTTTACAAAATGAACTTGATAAACTATTGGAACAAGGGATTATAGAGCCCATCTAAGCTTCTGGATGGTTGGTACCCATAGTTGTAGCCCCTAAAGAAGGGGACAAAATTTGATTGTGTGTTGATGTATGCACTTTAATAGGAACATATGGGTAGACAGACAACCTCTACCCAACATTTCAGAAATGTTTACTGATATGGGTGGAGATACAATTTTTTGTGTAATAGATATGTCAGCTGCCTACCATCAGATTGATTTGCATGGAGACTCAAAACCTCTTACATCAGTTGTAACACCGCTGGAAGCATTTTGTTATTGTAGAATGCCTTTTGGATAGGCATCGACTCAAAGAGGACTTTGTTTCCAGGGTGATATCTTGATTGTAGGAAAGAAAGAAAGGAAACACGATGAACTGATGGATAATGTAATGGAATGTCTTAGAAAGTATGGACTAACAATAAAAAAGGAGAAGTGTCAATTAAAGAAGACACAAGTCACCTATTTAGGACATGAAATCCCCAAAGATGGCATTAAGCCTTAAAGGAATATTGTGGTGGTAGTGGTAAAAGCCCTGATACCAACAAACAAGGACCAATTGAAGTCTTTTGTAGGGCTAGCAGAATATTGCTCTAAGTTTGTGAGGAACTTTACAGAAATTGTAGAATTTTTAAGACTGTTAATAAAGAAAGGGGTTGATTTTGAATGGTGTGAAAAAAGTGACCTGGCTTTTAATACAATAAAAAGGGGATCCTTCAAGCTCCTATAATATGGCATTTTGATGTAAAAGCAAAAACGTATAAATATACAGAATCTATTAATGTGGGTTTAGGTGTGGTGTTGACATAGGTTAAGGAAGGTTTTGAAAAAATAATTGGATTTGCTTCAAGACGACTCCAGAAAGCAGAAGCTTCTTATTCAGTTATTGAGAGGGAAGCTTTAACTTGTTACTGGGGGAGTCAAACATTTCAGATACTTTGTGTGGAGATTACCTTTCAAAATTAGGACCGATCATACGCCTTTGATCCATTTGTTTGAAGGAGGGAAAGGATTAGAGGGCAATGTAATGGCAAGGATATCAAGATGAATGTTGTCAGTGTTGGAATACAATTTTGAAATTGAGTATGTGAAGGGTTTGAAAAATGGGATTGCTGATTATCTGTTTAGAATGTCTGTTGAGGAATTAGACAAGGATATGGGTATAGATGTTGATGTGGTGGTAGAGCAGAAAGAAATATTGGCTCAAGATAAGGAGCAGTGGGACAAAGCCATGTCAGAGGATGAAGCACTGGAAGAAATTAGAAAGTGTATTTCTGAAGGATGGAATGTCAGACAAGCTGGCCATGGCCAAATAAAAGGGTACCATAATGTGCAGGATGAACTGAGTGTACATGAAATTCTATTGCAGAAAGGGCTTAGAAAACAGGTTATTCAAATTTCACATGAGGGGCATTCAGGCCGTAATATGACGAAGAGGAGAGTACATCAGTCATTTTGGTGGCCTGCAGTAGATGAAAGTATTGAAGGTGTAGTTAAGGAGTACTATGCGTGTGCCAAAAGCAATAAGACAAAAGTAGTGAGATAACCTCTTTTGAGTTATGTGAGTATACCCTAGAGACCATGGGAAAGGGTAGCAATTGATTTTATAGGTCTCATTATGAAACTTTGGGCAAGAAACAAGTACTTGATTGATCTAATTGACTGCCATTCCAGGTGGTTCATCATTAAAAATGGGGACATTACTGATACAATTTTACATTTCTAGAAAGTATTCATGGATGAAGGTATTCCTATGGAATTGGTATCAGATAATGGAGTACAATTTGTCTCCAAAAGTATGATTTTGTTTTTAGAGAAATGGGGTGTTAAGCATGAGAGAGTTGCCTTATTTAGACCCCAGGGTGATGGATTAATTGAAAGAATAAATTGTTTAATTATGGAAAATGTACAGCTTTCCTTAACCAATAGATTGTTGTGGAGACATTAATTGAAGAAGTTGACTTGGGCTTACAGAGTATCACCTCATTCTGTGACAGGAGTTTCAAGATTTATATCTTTAAAGGGAAGGGAACCATGTTTGAAGAAGGTTCCAGGATGGTTAAAGAACAATGAGTGCTTGTGGGTAGATTGTGCGGTGGAAAGAAAGTGTAATGGAGAGACAACAAATAAGCAAAAAATTATTATGATATGAAGAAAGGTGTTAAGACTATGGAAATTAGATAGAATTATTGGGAAGTGATAAAAAGGGGTGGAATAGTAAAAAAGGAGAAAGTAAGCTCTCCAAACCTATGCAAGTAAAAGATGTAAAAAAGAATGTTGTCATCCTAATGGATGGATCCATATGGAGTTCTGGAAATTTATACAAGTGTCCACAAAGTTTACATAGGCATGTGGAGGATGAAATATGAATCAGAGACTTGAATTTTACTAAGAAACATATGAATTTAGTACGATAGATTGTTTAAAAAAATAGCATGTTTAATGGCATATTGTGTAATATATACTTGGATGATATGTAAATAACATATATGTTAAGGACATTTGAATATTATATATACATGTTTTGTTATTTTTATGTGTTAAAATATGTAAGCTGGGTGATATGTAGATGTGACTGAGGTAGAATGCTCTGATGTAACATGGAATTAGAACTAAGACCATAGAGAAATCCAGAGAAGGGAGTTGAGGGGAGGGACTGGAGAAGATGGCTGGGGGTATCTTGATGTGAATAAACTCTGTGATTATAGTCCTAACCCTGTGGTGGAGCTATATATTTTTAGATAAAATAGTTATTATACCTATTTGTACAATGAAATACACATATCTAGATATATACATATAATGAAACATAAATGTTTACATATATAGGGATAGACAGTCCATTTCTGTTTGAGTAATGTACTTATGTAGGAAAGAGCCAGCTCTCAAGTAGTCTTCTGAAGATGAGATAGGTATCCATGGATCTTATATTTGAAGGTAATGAATTCATTAGTTTGGCCACTTGAACAGCAAAAGATTTACCACCTATTTTCTTTTTCTTGTATGCAGGTGTTTTGAGGCAGGATACCAATCTTGAGCAAAAGTCTCTTTTTGAAATGTATTTTGTGATTTTATTCCTGATGAAAAGTGATCCTGTTCCATGTATTACTTTATGGATGGTACAAAGCAGCTAGCTTGAGGGTGGATCTTCTGGCAACCAGTAACCAATGTAGAGCCCTCAAGGCATGGAAGATGTGGGCTTGTGGATTTTTATGTAGGGGTAGTCTGGCAGCCGAGTTCTGAATGCGTTGTAGTTTTTTCATAGTAGATAGAAATGTTCCATGTTAGCAAGATGACGGTGTAATCCAGTTTAGATAATACAAGAGACACATCATTGGTGTAATCCAGTTTAGATAGTACAAGAGAGAAAGCAGCCTGCACCTTCTGTAGAAATCCGAGGTGGGGGAAGATGCGTCAGATGAATCCTGATCTTGCTAATTTGTCCACTTGAGCATTCATTGTTAACTCAGAGTCAATGGTAATTCCAAGGTTTCTAACTTCCTTAGAAACTTTAGGAGGTGGTCCCAGATCGTCAGGCCAGGAGCAGAGCAGGTCATAATTTTTTCAATTGTTACATGTGAGTATTTCTGTTTTGAAAGCATTCAGTTTGAAATGGCTTCATGTCATCCACTGATCAATGGCTTTGAGGCAATTGAAGGTTTGTGAGTTTCCAATGTCTTTGGGACATTCCAGTTTAAGGAGTATTTGTGTGTCATCTGCATAGTTGTAGCATGTGAGTTGAAATTCATTGATCATTGCTGGTAAAGACATCATGTAGATGTTGAAGATGATTGAGCCACGAGGAACCCCTGCTTTTGTGAAGTAGGGTCTAGATGAGAAAGGAGGAGTACGGATGACATTTGTTCTGTTTTGAAGGTAGGATATGATCCAGTCGAAAGCAGTGCCCTCTTTTCCGGCTTCATAGAGTCTTTGTATTAGGGTGTCATGGTCAGCTATATCAGAGGCAGCTGAGAGTTCCAGGAGAAGTAGTGCAGCAACTCTATTTTGGTCTAATATTTTTTTAAGATCATCCCAGATGGTGATGAGGGTGGATTCAGAGTCTCTTCCAGGGTGGAATCCAGTTTGGTAGTCTGAAAGTAGGGAATTATCTTTAATGAAGTGTGACATCTGGGCAAAAGCTGCTCTTTCTATCAGTCTGCTCAGGAAAGGTCCATTTGTAATTGGTCTGTAGTTGTTGGGGTCATGCAGGTCCAGGTTTGTTTTCTTTATTATCGGGCATATGTGTGCATTTTTAAGGTCTTAAGGAAAAATTCCTGTAATTAAAGGATGTTCTTGAAGATGTCTGGTGGAAGGCATGCATGCTTTGACCAGATCCATAAACTCACAGTGATATTTGTTTGAAGAAGTGCATTGGCTGTTTGGTTCACTTTTGGAGGGGATGTTTGGAAACTGGTTGATGCTGGTGGTTTTCCTTTGTTTCAAATAGTAACCCCATGTGTCTGCCTTGGCTGTGTAATGATTTGCCAGTTTGTCTGTGAAATCTTGAGGGTTGTATGACACAATCACGCATGCCTTAACCACACATGCCTAAACAGCATGGTCCGAACCACAACTGAGTATTTATCACACATGGCTTTACCACGCATATCTTTACAACAAATTTCATTATAAAAGCATGATTGCATAAGCTATATGGGTGGTAAATTGCACTTTGCTGCCCCCCGTCCTGCCCCTAAAGCCCACTACCCCGGCTCTGCAATCCACCCCACCCCAGCCATTAAAACTGCTCCTTCCCCCGCCCTGAGCCTTAAAACTGACCTCACCCTGGCCTTACAACTGTCCCAACACCCCCACCCTAAGCCCTAAAATTGACCTTGCCCTGTCCTTAAAATTACCCCAACCCCCCCGCCCTGAGCCCCAAAAATCGACCCCACCCTGCCCTCCCATGCTGAGCTCTACAACTGACCCACTCTGCCCTTAAATCTAACCCTTCTCCTACCCCAGCCCTGAGGCCTAAAACCCTGCCCCTTGCTAAAAATTACTCAATCTCAGCCCCCCACTCTCAACCCTAAAACTGACCTCCACCCCTGAAAACTGCCCCTTCCACTACCACCCTGAGCCCTAAAACTTGGCCTTAGCCCTTAAAACTAACCAACCCCCTACCCTCAGCCCTAAAACCCTACCCCTGTCAAAAAAACTACCCCCACCCACCCTGAGCCTTAAAGCACCACACCCTAAAAACTACCACCCCCAACCCAGCCCCACTTACCTCTTCTAATCCTTCCTGTTCATCTCTCCACTCTCTATGCCCTTGCTAAAATGTACCTTGACCCCAGGCCCCCACCCTCAGCCCTAAAACTGACCCCACTCCTGAAAACTGCCCTTTTCCTCTAAAAACTACCCCACCCTGAACCCTAAAACCCTGCCCCCTGTAAAAAAAAAATAACCTTGACCCCCCACCCAATTGGGCCTCTCCCAATCCTTCCTCTTCTGTTCTTCTCCACCCATCTGCACATCTAGATGGCAGGCCGCTCTCTGATTTAACCACGCATATGCGTGGTTTAGGCATATGTGTGGTTAAGGCAGAGATCCGGAGAGTCGTGGTTCAGGAAAGCATTGTTGCGCTTGCATTGAAACGACATGCATGGTTTAGCCGACTTTGTTAGGGCCATTTAAAATTCTTGAGTAATGGGATAAGTTCCTTGCATGCATTTAGGTTTTTGAAATGCGTTGAGAATTTTATAAAATTCTTTATTTACAGCTATAGCATTTTGAATTCTGTCTGCCCAGAACCTTTTTTGGCTTTTTCGGTTAATGATTTATATATTTTGTTAAGTTTGCATAGCTGAAGTTTGTCTTGCATGTTTTTCATTTTGAGCAAGGTTTGTTGCAGCCTTCTGATTTGTTGTTTTATCTTTGTTAGTTCTGTGTTTCTCCAAGGTGCTTGTTTTCTTTTGTATTGCTTTTGTTTTTCTGAGTGATATTAGGATATTGACAGCTTCCTGTAGCCACTCATAAAGTTTTTGAACAGAATTTATTGTGTGTAGATCTGTGTTGGCTGCCAGTTGTGTTTCTAAGTATTCAAAATTGAGTTTGTTCCTTGGTCGATAGGTGGATGTATAAAATGTGGTCTTGGGTGTGTTGATTTGTTGTGTTTTATGTTTGAAAGTTACCAAATGGTGGTCTGATATGACTGGTGGGATGCTTTGAACAGTGACTAATTCTGGGTTTGCAAAAATGACTTCTAGGATGTGTCCAGCGATGTGTGTGGGATTGTCACCAATAATGCATAGGTTGGAGTATAGTGTTATGAGGTATGAAACTGTGTCGAGAAATGTGTCTGAGTTGGTGTACGGTTGCATCTGGTGATGAGGGCCTCACAATCTTGTATGGAGATGTTTTCTGTTTTGCTGAGATTTATTGCTAGTCCATCTCCTCTTTTGCCTATAGGGGTTTGTGTGATGGTTTGATAGCTGGGAACCATGGCTTCATGCAACACTGGGGCTTTGTCATCTCCCAACCATGATTCAGTTATGAAGAGCAGGTCAGGTTGTATGTCAGTGAGTAGGTCGTAGATGTTGTTATATTTTTTAGATAGTTGTTAGATCTGACAGCCTTAGAGTGGTCATCCCTAACTTTTTGCCTGCCTCCCTCGATTTTTTGGACACTGTTTTGCTGTTTTTAGGACTCTGCACACTTTACCACTGCTAACCAGTGCTAAAGTGCATATGCTCTCTCCCTTAAAACATGGTGACATTGGTTCATAACCATTTGGCATATTTAATCCACTTGTAAGACCCCAGTAAAGTGCACTACATGTGCCCAGGGCCTGTAGGTTAAATGCTACTAAGTGGGCCTGCAGCACTGACTGTGCCACCCACATAATTAGCCCCTTAACCATGCCTCAGGCCTGCCATTGCAAGGCCTGTGTGTGCAGTTTCACTGCCACTTTGACTTGGCATTTAAAATTACTTGTGAAGCCTTAAACTCCCCTTTTTCTACATATAAGTCACCCCTACGGTATGCCCTAGGTAACCCATAGGTTAGAGTGCTATGGAGGTAAAAGTCAGGACATGTACCTGTGTGGTTTATATGTCCTGGTATTGTAAAACTCCTAACTTCATTCTCCACTACTGTGAGACCTGCTCCTTTCATAGGCTAACATTGGGGCTACCCTCATATACTGTTTGAGTGGTAGATTCTGATCTGAAAGGAGTAACCAGGTCATATTTAGCATGGCCAGAATGGTAATACAAAATCCTGTTGACTGGTGAAGTTGGATTTAATATTACTGTTTAAGAAATGCCACTTTTAGAAAGTGAGCATTTCTCTGCACTTAAATCCTTCTGTGCCTTACAATCCATGTTTGGCTGGGTTAGTTGACAGCTCCCTTGTGCATTCCTCTCAGACAACCCCAAACACAGGATGCTCAGTCTCATTTGCATACATCTGCATGCTAAATGGGTCTTCCTGGGCTGGGAGGGTGGAGGGCCTGACACTTACATGTCAAAGGACAGTGGCCTGCCCTCAAACAATGGACTGCCACAGCCCCTACTGGGACCCTGGCAGACAGGATGGAACTGAAGGGGGACCTTGTGCACTTCTAAGCCACTCTTTGAAGACTCCCCCACTTCAAAGGCACATTTGGGTATTTAAACAGGGCCTCTAACCCTACCAGCTCAGACACTTCTGGACAAGATACCACTGGTGAAGAAACTCTGAACCAGAACCTGCAACCAGCCAATGGGAACTGCCTGGCTGCCCAAAGGACTCACCTAACTGCTTTTCTACAAAGGATTGCTGCCCTGCTGTTGCCTTGCTGCCCTCTGGCTCTGCTGAGAAGTGCTCTCCAAGGGCTTGGGTAGAGCTTGCCGCCTGTTCCTTGAAGTCTCAGGGCCAAAAAGACTTCATCCTGTAAAGAATTCCTTGTGTGGTGAAAATTTGATGCACAGCCTGCCAGAAACAACGCACAGCCTTCATTGCGGTGAGAAAATCACCGCACGCCAAACTGAAACGACGCAGCCCGGGCTCCCCAAGAGGAGATCGATGCAGCACCAGCATTGTGACCTCAACTTTGATGCATGGCCCACTGGATCGAAGCATAGCCGAGCCAGAACGACACAGCCCAACTCCCTGCGAGAAGAATCGACGCAGCGCCTGCCATGCGACAGAAGATTCCCCGCATCGCCCACCGGATCGACGCAGCTCCAGTGACTTCGTCCTGCACGTCCAGAATTTCTCTGCATCATCCCCGGGGTGTCCAAATACACCACAACGCGAAGAGGATCCATGTCTGCATGCTGGAAATTGACACAAGGCCCTGGGGAATCCGACGCACACCTCCCCATTATCCATGCATCTCCTCCTCTGCAGCCCCTTGCGGAACATTTTTACGCAAACCAGGTACTTTGTGCTTGCAAGAGACACATGTTGCTTTTTAAAGACTAAAGACTCTTTTTATCATTTTCTAAAGTGATATCTCAACGTGTAATTTTGACCTGCATTTAGTCTGATAAATATTCTATATTTTTCTAAATACTGTGTGGTGTATTTTTGTGGTGTTACACTGTGTTATTGCATGATTTATTGCACAAATACTTTACACATTGCCTTCGAAGTTAAGCCTGACTGCTCAGTGCCATGCTACCAGAGGGTGGGAACAGGATAATTTAGATTGTGTGTGACTTACCCTGACTAGAAAGAGGGTCCTTGCTTGGACAGGGGGTAACCTGACTGCCAAACAAAGACCCAATTTCTAACAAGAGTGATCAAGCACTTATGAGTAGGCAGTTTAGAGATTGTGTTTTGGTGGTGGTGTAGTTTTATTTTGTAGAAGAGTGATCAGTATATGTTGAACTTGTAGCTGATGTGTCGTTAGTGCTGATATTAACTGTATGAGGATCATTATACTGTTGTTTTTCTATATTGTGTTCCTCATCCAGTAGGCTTAGAAGGCAGTTTGTTGGGTCTGTGTGTGCTGGTGGTGGGTATGGTAGTTGAGAGTGACATGGTGAGTTGTGTTCTTTTTGTAGAGCAGCCATGTTAATAGTAATGTAATAGACATGGGGATGCAAAATTGTGAAGAGTGGCATGCTATTTAGTTTGTTTGTGTCTGTTTAGGGTGGAAGGCGTATGGAATAGGAGTGGTGGTGGAGCATGTGGATCATATTCTAAGGCTCTAATTAGTGCACTAGATAAGAGGCAGGTGAATTAATGTTTGTGTGTTGGGGTGTATGTGGTGTATGTTGGGGAAGACTGAGAATTTAGGAGTGAAGTTAGTTCAGGATTTGTATTATTTGTGTAGTCATGAGGGTGGGGGTGAGTGTGACGGGAAGTATAATGAAAGTGTGTGTTATTTTGATGTACTGGTGTGTGTTTTCTTTTTGTGGAGTAGTGAGCGGAGATATTGATACAGTGGTTTTCTCTGAAGGATTTATATGTGAGTAACTACTGGTGAGTAGTATTTGAATAGTACAGGGGGTGGTGATGTGGTTTGGAGAAGAGTGTATGTGGTGTGTAAGAGGAGATGGACAAGAGTTCTGAGTGTTTGTATTAGATTTCATATCTGGAAGAGGTAATATGTGTTGTGTAGGGATTGTATGGTTGTACATCTGGTAAAAAGGGGATGAGGGTGTTTGTGGATGGTTGATGGTGTGATGGAAATCTGAATATAGGTTTTGTCATAAAAAGGGGTTTGTTAGGAGGACGAGAGGATAGGGCTGCTGTTTTGTATGAATAGGGAGTGTGTGTCTGGATGCTTTAAAGTTATGTATAATGTGGCTTTGTGCTGTGTTGGGTGAGATGTGGATGTGGTATAAGATAGAGTTGTGTTTTGTGGTTATGTCTGAGAATTAAGGTGCCATAGTGTTATAGTTGTGGTAGAATTGTGTATAGGTGTGGTTTGTGGTGTTTTATGGTGGTTGTTGAGACACTGAAATCTGTATGAGTTTTGTTTGTGCTATATGACTAGAATGCCATTGCTGATATTTTGCTTGGATGTTTGTGGATGTGGAGGGCTTAAGGTGGTAGATGGTGAGTTAAAAATTTGGCAGCATCTTTGGCCCTTGGCACGATCACTCCTAAACAGGCCCGAACAGGTAGCTGCCTTTGTCCTCTCCGCCCTTAGTCTTGACACCCGGGCTGAGACACCCTGAACTCTTGGCTTAAATTGCCCTATTTGCCAATAGAACCCCAGCTCTAACTCTAACCCTCAACTCTAGAGCCAATGGGAGACCTGGCCCTATGAACCAATCATAGCCCTAGCCCTAGTAGCCAATCAAACCCAGAACCCTAAGCCCTAAATCCAATAGGAACATACGCCCTAGTAACCAATCAGAACCCTAGCCCTGACAGCCAGTCAGAACTGTAACCCTAAACCCACAGTTCAGTGAAAACCCTAGGCCACATCATTATATACTGTAGTTAATTATACCTTTGTGGAGACATATCAACTGGAGAAAGTAATTCTTCATCCAGTGTCTTCACTCTTTATGTGTGAGTGGTATGGATCTACTGCAGGACTCATGCACACTTCACAACAGTGTCTTTCATGGGGTGAAAGACTAATCTGTTTATCTGGGGTACTTGTAATATTCATCAGGACAAAAGGAAGGACATCTGGCCAATTCAAACTAGTGGATGCTCACTTAGTTTGTTTTTGATGGTCTCATTCATCCTCTCAACTATGCCAAATGATTGAGGACAATAGCTATAATGGAACCTTCATAAAAAAGCTGCGCAAATCAACTTCAAAATGTCATTCTTAAAGGTGGAGTCACGATTTGTGTCAATAGAAGTTGGTAGGTCAAATGTGGTGGTATAGCTCCCTTAATGCAAGCTTGGCAACTATCATGCTATCTGATCTCTGGGTGGGGTAGGCCTATTCCATTTAGAGAATAAGAAGAAAATCACAAGAATGCATTTAAGGCCATTATAAACCGACATCTCTATAATATCTGCCTGAAGTCTTGTGAATTGGCCCTCTCAGTTACCAATATGATTTATAAGTTCAGTATTACTTTTTCCCAGATTATTCCTCTGATTATGAGCAGTGCTTGCTAAATGTTTGGATCAATGCATCTTTTCCTGAATGTGACTGATTAAGTCAATACATATATAACATTTATGTTTAAATGAACATTGGCATTAATATCACCCTGGAGGGCTGGCATCTTTGTTGAGCATAGTGGTGTTTTATGGTGCATATGTAAATGGCAGTCACCACTAGGTAGTCACAGTAGTTAGGACCATATTTCCAAAAGAAAGGCGTTATTTGACATGCCTGTATCTTTAGTGCCATTTGACGAATCCCCACAAGCTTTTAAAAAAAAGTATGCTAGAGATTCTTGTTGTGCACGGAATGTTTCAGGGTGATCCCCGAAGCGGGGGCAGAGAAAAGGGGGGGTAAAAAACATGTGTTTCCCATGTTACTTCTCATGGAGGCTTTGAACACGACTACAGCCCGAACCACTGGATGGAATTACACCAAATCTGGCAGAAAGCTAGCTTTCGGTACGCAGAGTAAGCTTCTGGTTATTTGGTGCAAATCCGTTCAGTAGTTTTTGAGAAATTAAAGGAAACAAAATTGGTATATCTCTGGCCGCGATGACTTTGCGAATAATGACAAGATCGTGCAGGGAAATGCAAAGCTCTGATTGGCTGCCAATACTTCAAACCAGGAAGTGTTGGCAGCCATTTGGGACTCGGCTTCAACCAAGTCCCACAAAATAAGATTAAAAAATAAGAAAAGGGACCAGAGTAGAGCCACCCTTAGCTCTGCTGCTGGGGTCCCAGACCTCCCTCCAGTCAAATAAGTATATTGTTTTAATTTTTACTGGGTATTTCCAACATTGTCGCAGAATAGCAGTAAATATTTTTTTTAAACCAAGTGCGGTCTCCTGGTATCCAAAGATAGTATTAAGTGCGGGGTTGCCCAGACCCCCCACAGCTGAATTAAAAAAAGATAGGGGGTCTGTTGCAGACACTCTGCCTCGGGCACTACCACCTTCCTGGGGCAAATTTGAATGTTGGAGGTGGGCCACACAGCCCCCATTGAGGAGCCAATGATATCCCTGAGGACTGCCACCCCCGGGGCTGGCTCCTGCTGTGTCCCAGTGTGCCTATAGGCAGGGAAATAGAGGAAACAATTGCTTTTGCAGACAAGGAGATGCATCTTTAGCAGCTCCCTATGTCCACAGTGCACATTGGGTCTGGGGCTGAAATAGGCCAGGATAGGGAATGCACGGCCCTCCTCACCCTAACAAAAAATTTAAACAGCGAGGTTGGGTCCCAGGGGATGGTGTCCACGGGGCCAAAATCAGCCAGGAGAAGGTGGCCACGCAGCCTCCCTCCCCCAAAGAGATATTTAAAAAATAGAAGGCCGGGCCCTGGGACATGGGGTCCCTGGAGCCGAAATTGGCTGTGGGAAGATGGCCGCACAGCCCCCTTCTCCAAAGAAATCTAAAAAAAAAAATAAATAAAAGGCTGGGCCCGCAAGATCGGGCGGGGGCCGATGCAAACTCCCCAAAGAAATTTAAAGAAAGGAAAATAAATAAAAAGTCGGCCCTGTGGAATGGGATCTCCAGGGCTGGGATCTGCCCTGGGGGAGGGCGGGTTGGGCTATGCAGCCTCTCTCCAAATAAATAAATAATTTGGCCTGGGCCCAGGAGATGGGGTCCCCGGGACTGGAGAGAGAGGCCACGCAGCCCACTTCCCCCTCCAACAGGGACCTAGCCCCGGGGAGGTGATGGCCCCTGGGGCACAGAGGTACCTTTGTGACCCTCTTTCTGTTTTTGAAGATTTGTCCTGGGGGTGGTGGTCCTCAGGGCAGCAGTGGGCCACACAGCCCCCTTCCAACAATGACACAGCTTAAGGGGATGGTGGTCCCCAGAGCTAGGGAGTCCCATAGGGACCCCATTTCTTTTTTTTAACATTTGTCCTGGGTGTGGTAGTCCCCAGGGCAGCGGAGTGTGGCACACTTCCTTGCAAATAATTAGCTTTTTGCCATGGGGGTGGTGGTTCCTGGCATGTGGGAGAGCCGCAGCCCCTGCTCTTATTTGAACATTCGCCTCTGTAAGGGACAGTCCCTGGGGTTTATTAAAGCCCAAGGATGGGGGCCCTGTGTACCCCCCTCTATGATAACCCCAGGACCTGGCCCACCCGGGAGCAAATTAAAATAAGCAGGGGGGAACAAGGTTTTTTTTTTTTTTAAATGATGGACCTGGCCCTTTTTGCAAGGTCATCCCCACACTTTTTGCCTCCTTTCTCCTATTTTTTCTAACCAGTTCTGTTGGCTTTATGACTCTGGGCACTTTACGACTGCTAACCAATGTTAAAGTTCATGTGCTCTCTGAGTAAATTGCATTGATGATGCCAGGGCCTATAAATCAAATGCTAGTCGTGGGCCTGCAGCACTGATTGTGTCACCCACATGAGCAGCCCTGTAAACATGACTCAGACCTGCCACTCCAGTGTCTGTGTGTGAAGTTTTAACCTGCCAACTTGCCATGTTCAAACCTTCCCTTTTTATACACGTAAGGCACCCCTAAGGTAGGCCCTAGGTAGCCCCATGGGCAGGGTGCAGTGTATGTTAAAGGTGGGACTTGTACTGATGTGTTTTACATGTCCTAACAGTGAAGTACTGTCAAATTTGTTTTTTCACTGTTGCAAGGCCTATCTCTCTTATAGGTTAACATGGGGGCTGCCTTTAAATAACTTTTAAGTGCAGTTTCCTTTTGGGAGCAGAGGGAGGTGTGGAGTTTGGGGTCTCTGAACTCATAATTTAAAAGTACATATTTTGGTAAAGTTGGTCTTTAAATTGTCTGTTGGAAAATGCCATTTTTAGAAAGTGGGTATTTTCTTGCTTAAACCATTCTGTGACTCTGCCTGCTTGTATATTCCTTGTCTGGGTCAGACTGACAGTTGGGCTGTCTGTGAATCCCCTCTTGACATTGACACAAAGGAAGCTGGGGAGTAGCCTGCATATCCTGATGGGCCATCTGGGCTAGAGTGGAGGGAGGAGTGGTCCCTGAACACCTGAATGGGCTGTGCCTGCCGTCATACAACACAGCCTCCACCACCCTGGAGTGTTTCTAGGGCCAGGCCTGTGCAAGGCAGGATCTTATGAACAAGAGACTTTTCTTTGAAGTTTGTCTACTTCAAAGGCAGAAAGGGTTATAAGTAGTGGACCCAAAACCCCAGATTTTTAGATTAGTTCTGGAACCAAGAGGAACCTCTGCCAAGGAGACAAGCTGAAGTGCTAGAGGAGGAGTACTGTCCCTTTGCCTGTGACTGTGCTTTGCTGGGTTGGCCTGCAGTTGCTGCTTCTGCCTGAAAGAGGACAAAGACTGGACTTTGTGGTTTATTACTGCTTGTGAAGAATCTCCAAGGGCTTAGATGGAGATTTCATCCTGTTTTGAAATCTCAGGGCCATCAAAGTCTTCCTTTGCCAGCATGTGTACTCTCTGCTGAGACTCCTTCCCTGCCTCATGGTGCCCCATCCAGTCCCTGGGCCCTTAAAAGGTGAAGCTGGTAGAAAAGCTGAAATCCACTCACAGGGTACCGTGACAGGAAAGTTTCGACTTATCACCTGCATTGCGGCAGTAAAAACGCAACTCCTCGCAGCACAGCTTTTCCATCACCATGTGGCCAGATGTCACACGCTTCATCGCTGGGCATCAAAATAATCGTGAACCTGCATGGCTCCAAGGTTCCCTGTCCGGAAATCGAAGCATTGCCTACCTGACCGGAGAAAAAACAATGCACAGTCTTACTTGCGAGTAACATATTGACACATCACTGACTTTTCCGATGCACACTCGTCAGCGCAGCTTTATTTTTGATGCAAATCAGGTACTTTGTGTAACAACAACATTTCCATTGTTTTCTATGGAGTAAGAATCTATTATTTTAAACATTTATAACTTCACTTCTGTAGATTGGATTTTTGGTCTTCTTTCATTTAGATAAATATTGCCAATTTTTCTAAACTGGTGTGGTGTCCATTTTGTAGTGTTTTCACTGTGTTACTGTGTGTGTTGGTACAAATACTTCACATATTGCCTTTGAGATAAGCCTGACTGCTTGTGCCAAGCTACCAAGGGGGTGAGCAGGGGTTATCCTAGGTGTGTATCTCCATTACTCTGACTAGGGTGGGGGTCCATGCTTGGACAGAGTGCAAACCGACTGCCAACCAGAGACCCCATTTCTAACATAAAACATTGGAAAAACCTGCGGATGGATCCATGGATTTTTCCAATGTTTTTTTTTTTAAACATGCTTTTTAGCCCTGACGGAGTCCCTCAGGGAGCCCAGCACAAGGGCTGAGGGTCATGGTGAATCTACCCTGTACCATTTCTTTTTTTTTGTTTTTTTCTGTGACTCTGAAGTCCCAAGATGGCTGCCAACTCTTCCTTGCTAAAGGGTTCTGACACAATCAGATATCAGCACGGGGACAGTTAGATATGCAGAGAATCCACTGAGGATCCGCGTCACTATGTATCTATGTTTTTTTGCATTGAATTTCTCCAAAACTACTGAATGGATTTGCACCAAATCATAAAAAGTGTGATCTGTGGAACAGAATCTAGCTTTGTGCTAAATTTGGTGTAATTCTGTTCAGTGGTTCGGGGAAAAAAGATTGGGAAAAATGCATTGTGGGACCCTCCCTTTATCTTGGCCCCGCTGGACAGATCAACCCGAAACTTTCAAGACAGAAGCTGAACTTAGCAAAGTATACGTTTAGATAACTTTATGAAGATTTGTCAAACGGTGACAAAGTTATAGGCAAAACAAAAAACATTATTACTATAGAAACTAGGTCCTACCTACATCTACCTAGTGGCGACCGGTGGCAAGAGTGATCTACACATCTTGGTAATTCTTTTTGTAGCCCAACATTTCCCACCATATTTTCTCAACCTCTGGGGCTTCTTCTTGGAGGTCCTCAACTCACTTAACGAAGTCTGTACTGGATTCAACAAGAAACAATTTACATTTGCTGTATTTTTAACAGAACTTTCACTTGATTCATTTTGTTCTGTCTCTTGAATAATTTAATATCACAGGTTAATTTTCAAGTGCCCAGTATCTTGCTACCTAGACATAAAATTATTTCAATGTGTGACCTAGGTCCTGATTTAGAGTTCAGCTGATGGGTTACTCCATCACAAAAGTGATAGCTATCCTGTCTGTCGTATTACAAGTGCATTGTATCCAGTGGCACTTGTAGAACGGCGGACGTGATATCCATCACATTTGTGATGGATGAACCTCTTTGCTGAACTCTAACTCAGGGCCCATATCTTTTCCAGCCTTATGAGCAGTACACTTGACCACTGCAAGTTGACCACTGCAACTTCTGTTGGCTGCTATATTGCTTCCAAAAAATATGTAGGAACTGTTCTTGATGGGAGTTCCAAGAAAATGCCATAAAACCCCTTTCTGGCTGTAACTGTTTAAAGTTATGGTCTATTCCAAAAACATTGTCCCTGTCTGTATAGATTGTTGTATTCAAATATTCTGCAAGGCAATAAGCTTTTCTCAATGCAATCAACACTTATGCTGAAGTTACATTTGGTAGGTATGATGCTTCAAAAATTTCAGAATTGGAACATTCTGCATAGGCTGCCTTCAGGGTTCCATAATGGTCTCTCAAACTGGAACCATCTACAAACAAAATTAGATCAGTCATTTCAAGGGGAATTTCACATCAGCAGAATTTCAAAAGAATGTGAAACAAAGACAGTCAATTAATGTCCCATCACAATTCCTTCACTTTGTTCAATTACAATGCAAACAGCTGCACCTGCTTGCAGACAGCCAGGAAGACCTACCGCTACAGACTGCTTTCAGACAACCAAGAAGACCAATGGCTCCTGGACTAACACAGCTGACAGGTAAGCCGCTGGCCTCATGACTCCTCCATGTTTTTGAATTAGGACTGAAAGATCACATCTGTTTCTCTTGTGGAAATAGAAATACAACTCCATCTTATAATCACGGCTTCCAAGGTACAAGTGCACTAAACAATGTTTCCTTTAAAACTCATATGGCCTCTAAACTTTTGTCATCAAATGGTACCAGATCTATGATGTCGCTGTGGGTCAGCCTTACTATAGACTTTGCAATCAAAGAAAAGTTTGGGATCCACTGATGACAGTGTCCAACAATTCCTAGGAACATTCTCACTTTTCTCTGCGGGGTAGGAGGACTTTTCAGAATTGCAGAAAGGTGCTCTTTTGAGACTTTCCTTCACCCTTTTCCAATGTGATGACCAAGATTAATCACTTTTTTCTTACAGTTCTGCATCTTTGTAGGATAAATCTTGTGGCCATTGTCACTCAAATGATTCAGTAGTGCAAGCGTATCACTTGTACAGCCTTCTTTTGCTTCAGATGCCACCAATAGGTCTTCTGAATACTGAATCAGCTTTAAATGCCACCAATAGGTCATCAACATATTGAAACAAAACAGATGTACAGGGCAACTGCAAACATTCCAAATCTTACTTTAGCAACTGAATAAAACTCAAAGGACTTTCAACATGCCCCTGTGAGAATCAACAACAAATGAGAACTTCATTTTGGAACTGGAACTTGAAAAGAAATTGACTTTCCTCATGCAGAGGTATGGAGAAGAACGCTTGTAATAAGTCATTGACTGGTACCATTCTGCATCTGTTGGAATCTGGAACAAAAGTGCTGCAGGATTCAGTACCATTGGACAATATGGAATCACTATTTCATTTATTGTTCTATGGTCCTGCACGTTTTTCCATTAACGTCTCAGTTCTTTTGAAGGACATCACAGGAGAGTTACAAGGACTACAAAGCACTTCCCGCAAAATGTCTTGTTCAATCAGTTTCTCAATGACGGGATTTATTCCTTCTTCTGCCTCTTTTGAACATTCTAGGGAAAAGTGCATTTGGTTTTACATGTATCTTGACAATATTTCCACTTCTTATCAGTCCTATTTTTTTCCTGTAAACTCTCATACCTCTTTTTTGACAGTATGTCTTAAATCCAGAGGCAAATAATTTCTATTGAGAACTGGAAACAAACAACTGAACAATTGAATCTTGTGATATAATTTTAGACGCTGAAGTGCAGATTTAAGAGCCACTAGTGCCTCCTTGTGCCACCTTAGCGTTCATTTCTTTAACGCTAATGTTGCTCAACGAGGCTAAAATTACTGTGCCATATTTATTAAGTGGCGCAATGCATGCATTGTGCCACTTTGTAACCCTTTACGCTACATTATGCCTTGCTGCAGCATTAAGTATGTAAAGGGGGCGTTCCCATCTATGAGATTTCTTTGCGTCATTTTTTGGCCACTTTCAATACCTGCTCAGAGCAGGTGTTAAAAGGAGGCACACCATTGTTTACAATGGGCCTCAATGGGCTTTGCAGGATTAATGTCAACATTTTTTACGCTAACGCTAATCCTGCAACAAGTGTCAAAAATGTTGACGCTAGTTCCCTGAGTACCTCCATGGTGTGGTGTATCATAGATACGGCACACACATGGTGGCATTAGGAATGGTGCTAAGGGTGCATAAAAAGTGAAGCTGCACTGGGTGCAGCACCACTTTCTTACATCTGGCCCTGAATCTTTATCTGAGGTTTCAATTGCAATGCCATCAGGTATACAATAAATCACACAGTTGATCTTGCAAAGTAAGGGGCTTATTTACAAAGAGCTTATGCGGCCGTTGCGTCTTTTTTTTTGATGCAGCGCTCTGTTAGCTCCATATTCACAACACAACACATTTGGCCAAATGTGTCCGTTTTCCTGGCCCTGTATTTTAAAAAAAAACTGCTACACTGAAATTAACAAGATTTTCTTTGTTTGTCACTTCTTCAAGATGCATCTTGCATCGCCAGCAGTGCATCAGAATTCCTACGCTTACAAAACCAGGGCATAGGAGCTGAGACAGTGGCTTGAAAACAGCAATTTCACCATTTGAAGTCACTTCACACCCTGGAAGATGTCTGTTTCTCACATCCCCACTAGTTGCAGTAGGTCTACACATGTGAAAATCATGTTGTAGGACCTCTTGACCAACCTGCAGCCATGGCTATGATTCCATCATCCACTGCAGCAACGGTATGTGACAATGGGTACTTTTTGTAAAGGGCAGACAAAGATTGTCACTTCTCCATGGCGTCCCCAGTTCCAGGCCTGTGTACGCCAAAAGACAATAGGTAAGTACAAACATAAGGTAGGTAATACATGCATTGCCACTTCACATCCCAACATATACTTGTATTTACTTACATTACACTTTCACTCACTATCTCGCACATACTCAGGTCTCTAAATACACATAAGTAGACTATGCCCACTGTAATGTGACACATAGCCATACTGCATATATTACGTCTTACATCCAGGACCAATGTAAAAGTGTAGAAGGTGATATTCCACCATTTTACAGTCTTTTACATTGGTTTTCACACATGATGCTCCCTGCGTCAATCTGAACTGAAGCATCGCCTCACATTTGTGATGAATTGCTAAAGACGCGTCTGTTCTTATACCAACTTCAGCAATGCTTCACTTTTTGAGTTGATATGCTGTGGCAGCCTTCCCTCAGCTGTGGCAGTATTTCTGCATTGTTTTGTAAATACGACGTATATATGGTATTGTAAGCTTTTTTGCCACAGCGTAAGTATTTTTAATGCATTGATGGCAACCCACAGTTCCTCAGTAAATGAGGCCCCAAGTTTCTATCCCACAATTGGAAAGGCCTGGAAACACACAACATGAACTGATGATTATTTTCTATTGATCCTATCTTAACAGGGACATCTGCTGTAACCTTGTTAACAATGTTTTTATTGTTAATGCCTACAACCTGGACTTTCCTTCCAAAGAAGAGTAGGTTTGGAACCTCCACAGAATGAACCCTAGACCAGGTAGCTCCCCTATTTACCAAGAAAGACATAGGGGGTCATTCTGACCTCGGCGGTAAAAGGCTCTTACCGCCGGTCAGAAGACCGCCATCATACCGCCGCGGCCCCGGTAAACCGCCACGGTCATTCTGACCCACAACTGCCAGACCGCCCAAAACCCGACATCCACTGAAGGCCGCCTCATCAGCGGTCAGCGATAAATTTGAGATGACCAAACCTCCACCGTCACGCCAACACAAACATGCCCATGCCATTACGACCCACGAATCCACGTGGCGGTCTTTCAACCGCGGTATTCCATTGGCGGTACACACCGCCATGCTCAAAATACACACACCTTTACAAAACCCAGCCACATTGGACAAATCGAAATACACACACCTGAGACACATACACACACCACGCCCACACACCCAATACAATATAAAACACACACCCACATCACCCACAAACCCCCACAAATCGAAATTCAGAGACAAGGCGCAATACACAGAGAGAGGGCACAGGGAACGCAAACCACAACACACACAGGAACCCAACATCATCACCCACACCACATCTACGCACAAAACACCACACACCACCACACTCATCACCACAAACACCACCCCACACCTCATCCACCCCACCCCATGGCACCCCAAAGACACCCCAGGTTCTCGGACCAAGAACTCAGGGTCATGGTGGAGGAAATAATTAGGGTAGAGCCCCAGCTCTTCGGCACACAGGTGCAGCACACCACAATAGCCAGGAAGGCGGAGCTATGGCAAAGGATCGTCGACAGGGTCAACGCTGTGGGACAGCATCCCAGAAATCGGGAAGACATCCGAAAGCGCTGGAACGACCTATGGGGGAAGGTGCGGTCGATGGTGTCAAGACACAACATCGCTGTGCAGAAGACTGGCGGCGGACCCCCACCCACTCCACACGAATTCACAGCATGGGAGCAAGAGGTCTTGAACATCCTTCATCCTGAGGGCCTCGCTGGAGTAGGCGGAGGAATGGACTCTGGTAAGTCTAATCTCAACTACTTGTACCGTTCCTCTGCCCTGGTCCTGGGATTCCTCACTGGGGTCAATAGCCAAGGCAGGTTTGGGTAACCAGAGTCACCAATTAGCCACACACAGTGTCTCTGTAGCTGTTCCATCACATAAGGGATGCTGCTATTTCGCATGATGTACGCGTCATGCACTGACGCTGGGAACTTGGCATTTAAATGGGATATGTACTGGTCAGCCAAACAGACCACCTGGACATTCATCGAATGATAATTTTTTCGGTTCCTGTACACCTGCTCATCGTCTTTTGGGGGAACCAAAGCCACATGGGTACCATCAATGGCACAATGATATTGGGAATGTGTCCAAGGGCATAGAAATCACCCTTCACTGTAGGCAAGTCACCCACCTCAGGGAAAATGATGTAGCTCCGCATGTATTTCATCAGGGCAGACAACACTCTGGACAACACCTTTGAAAACATAGGCTGAGACATCCCAGATGAAATGGCCACGGTAGTTTGAAATGATCCACTGGCAAAAAAATGCAGTACTGACAGCACCTGTACTAGAGGCGGAATCCCTGTGGGTTGGCGGATGGGTGACATCAGGTCTGGCTCCAGCTGGGCACACAGTTCCTGTATAGTGGTACGGTTGAGTCTGTAGGTGAGTATGACGTGTCTTTCTTCCATTGTCGACAGGTCCACCAGCGGTCTGTACACGGGAAGATTCCTCCGTCTCCTCGCAAGTCCCAGCGGACGATGCCTAGGAAGGACAACATGGAGCACAGAGTCAAGCAACCCACAGGTAAGTGCCCACAGCATGCACAGTACACGAATCTCTCGGGATTGAATGGCTAGTATGATTGTCGGTGCAAGGCCTAGCCATGTGTGACGCAGTAGGAATTAAGCCATGTGGGCCCTTGAAATGGCGGCTGCCTGACCTGTGAAGTGTGACAATGTGAAGTGAGGTCATTGCGCAAGCGTGGCACAGCGTGGCGGTAGGCAGTCGCAGTCCGCGGCACAAAGCCGCATTGGACAACATTGAACCCTATGGGTTTCAGGAGCCAATGGCGGTGAGCGCCGGCGGTCGCGGTACGCACCGCTGCGGTACGCACCGCCGCAGCCGTAACCGCCATTTTCTCTCTGCTTGATCACACGAGACCTGAGCATCCACAGGAGAGGACCTATACTGCAAGTGCTGCTGTGACCTCGGTCTGGAAGTGACAATGGCTGCTGCGACTGGGGAAAGGGCCCCCGCCTTCAGTTCCGAGGAGTTGGAGAAGCTCGTGGACGGGGTCCTCCCCCAGTATGCGCTACTCTACGGGCCTCCAGACCAACAGGTGAGTACACGGGGGCAATGCATAGTGCCCAATGCCTGGGTTGAGTGGGGAGGATGTACGATGGAGGGGAGGGCAGCGAATGACGAATGCATGGCACGACAGATGAGAGCATGTGCCACATGGCAAGGTTGGGGAGGGGGGGGCCACTCACATCGAGCATGCAGAAAAGTGATGATGTTTCTCTTCCCCCCCTGTACATGTCACATAGGTCAGCGCCCATCAGAAGATTGACATTTGGCGTGCCATCGCCAAGGACGTCCGGGCCCTGGGGGTCCACAACAGAAGGGGCACCCACTGCCGCAAGAGGTGGGAGGACATCCGCCGCGGGAGCAGGAAGACCGCGGAGGCTCTGCTGGGGATGGCCTCCCAACCTAGGAGGGGTGCCAGTCGTACCTTGACCCACCTGATGTCCCGGATCCTGGCGGTGGCCTACCCCGATTTAGATGGGCGCTTGAGGACATCACAGCAGACACAAGGGGGTGAGTACCAGCACATTCAGCTATTTTGCGCGCAGTGGAGGTGCCTGGGTGGGGGAGGAGGGCTGTGGGTATCCCTAGGCCAAGGCGATTTCTGTAGGATAGGCCCGTCCGTGAGGTATGGTCCTGTGCCCCCGCCCCCACCTCTGTAGGGTGCCTAGTAACGCGATTCCTGGACCAGTGTATACTGTGTGGGCAGTTGTCGCCCATAGGCTTGTAGGGCATGTCCCAGTGAATGAGTAGTGTACCCCAAGTGCGCAGCGTAGTACAGGGGGCTTCTGTGTCTGTCCTCTCCGCCAACGGTGTCCCCAATGCATGCACTCAACTTGTCTTTATGTTTTCCCCCCTCCCCCATTTTCTTTGTTTTTCTGTGAATGTGTGCATTAGCATCATCAGGCGGAGGAGAAGTGGCATCGGCGCAAGAGGGAGCTGCATCTCACATGGCCCCGGAGGGCCATGCAACGGACTCCGACATGACCAGTGAGAAGGAGGGCGAGGGGGCCTCCACCACGGGGACCCGTGGAGATGTCAGCGACACCGACACGTCCTCGGAAGGGAGCTCCCTTGCGGTGGCGGCAACATCCGTGCCCACCGATCCTACAAGTACAGCCACCACCCAGCGCACCAGCTCCGCCCTCCCAGCAGCCCCTCGGCCTTCGGCCCGTGCCCGCAAGGCCAGGAAGCCGTCCATCTCCTTCGCCCCAGGCACCTCAGGCCCTGCCCCAGTCACCCCTGCTGCCCTCAGTGAGGAGGTCATTGACCTCCTGAGGACCATCATTGTTGGGCAGTCTACCCTTTTGAATGCCATCCAGGGTGTGGAGAGGGAGGTGCATCAAAGCAATGCATACCTGGAGGGCCTTCATTCGGGTCAGGCTGCCCATCAACGATCGTTCAACGCTCTGGCCTCAGCACTGACGGCAGCGATTTTCCCTGTCTCCAGCCTCCCTCTTCTGACTCCCTCCACCCAGTCCCACTCCCCTGTTCCTCTGCCTATCCCATCCACACCTACAGACCAGCCTGCACACACCTCAACACCGAAGGGCAGCTCATCCAGACATAAGCACCACAGGACACACAAGCATTCACCCAAGCAACATCCAGATGCAGACATGCCAATACCTCCTCTGTGTCCCCCACCTCCTCGTCTCCCTCCTCCCTCCCTGTGACGTCTCCACACACACCTGTAAGCACACCACCATCAGCCATTGCACCCATCACCAGCACACCCTCCAGACCAGTCCGCACACGTGCAGTCACCACCCCTACTGCCATGTACACGTTCCCTGTGTCCTCTCCCAGTGTGTCTGTCACCCCCGCTTCCCAACCACACAAACGCAGGCAGGCACCCAAACAACAGCCATCCACCTCACGTCAGCCTCCTGCCCAAGCACTTGCACCTGCACCCAAAGACAGCACACTTGACTCTCCTACAACCACATCCTCTTCCTCCACTCCCATACCCACTCCAGCTACCCTTCCCATGGCTCCAAAGAAAATTTTCCTCTCTAAACTTGACCTCTTTTCCTCACCTGACCCACCCCCTCCATCCCGTAAGAGTTCCACAAACACCTCAGCCACCACCAGCCCAGCAACTCCCAAGAACGTTGTGCCTGGTTTATGGAGTCCGCCCTTTCCTTGGGCTGGGACATCGTCCAGCAGCAAAGGCACAGCCAGCCCCCCCCCGGGAAGAGGAGCAAAAAACTGAAGGGCAGGCGCGACAGGCCTGATACGCCTGCCCCCAAGGAGGGGAGCCTTGCACCGTCACCTGCCACATCGGGTAAGGGAGCCAAGGGCCACGGACAGTCTGCCAAGGAGGGCAAGGGCAGCAAGGAGCAAAAGCCAGGGAGCAGCTGACCTGGCCATGAGGGCCCCACCAGCCCCATTCTGGGGGTATCGGAGGAGACCCAGGGCCCCAGGACTCCATCACAGGAGGGCCCCGCAACGGAAAGGTCCGATGCAGACTGAGCGGCAAGTATTGGCCAGGTGTGGTTCACTGGAAACACAAGACAGGCACCGCTGAACAGGGCCCGCCGTCTCAAGCACCGCTGAACAGGGCCCCGCCATCTCAAGCACCGCTCCGCTGGGCCCTTCCTGTCAAGCACCGCTCCGCTGGCCCTTCCGGTCAAGCACCGCTCCGCTGGGCCCTTCCGGTCAAGCACCGCTCTGCTGGGCCCTTCCTGTCAAGCACCGCTCCGCTGGGCCCTTCCTGTCAAGCACCTCTCCGCTGGGCACCGCCGTCTCAAGCACCGCTCCGTTGGGCCCTTCCTGTCAAGCACCGCTCCACTGGGCCCTTCCGGTCAAGCACCGCTCCGCTGGGCCCTTCCTTTCAAGCACCGCTCTGCTGGGCCCTTCCTGTCAAGCACCGCTCCGCTGGGCACCGCCATCTCAAGCACCGCTCCGCTGGGCCCTTCCTGTCAAGCACCGCTCCGCTGGGCCCTTCCTGTCAAGCACCACTCCGCTGGGCACCGCCATCTCAAGCATCTCTCCGCTGGGCCCTTCCTGTCAAGCACCGCTCCGCTGGGCACCGCCGTCTCAAGCACCGCTCCGCTGGGCCCTTCCTGTCAAGCACCGCTCCGCTGGGCCCTTCCTGTCAAGCACCGCTCCACTGGGCCCTTCCTGTCAAGCACCGCTCCGCTGGGCCCTTCCGGTCAAGCACCGCTCCGCTGGGCCCTTCCTGTCAAGCACCGCTCCGCTGGGCCCTTCCTGTCAAGCACCGCTCCGCTGAGCACCGCCGTCTCAAGCACCGCTCCGCTGGGCCCTTCCTGTCAAGCACCGCTCCGCTGTGCACCGCCGTCTCAAGCACCGCTCCGCTGGGCCCTTCCTGTCAAGCACCGCTCCGCTGGGCCCTTCCTGTCAAGCACCGCTCCGCTGGGCACCGCCGTCTCAAGCACCGCTCCGCTGGGCCCTTCCTGTCAAGCACCGCTCCGCTGGGCCCTTCCTGTCAAGCACCGCTCCGCTGGGCCCTTCCTGTCAAGCACCGCTCCGCTGGGCACCGCCGTCTCAAGCACCGCTCCGCTGGGCCCTTCCTGTCA
The DNA here is from genome assembly GCF_031143425.1 of Pleurodeles waltl. NCBI lineage: Eukaryota > Metazoa > Chordata > Amphibia > Caudata > Salamandridae > Pleurodeles > Pleurodeles waltl. The sequence goes on from NC_090436.1 coordinate 487,470,250, forward strand.
AGCACCGCGGGCCCATTGGCAGCCCCGGTTCTGTGTCGGGCAGGCCTTCACGACGCACTCTGCCCACCATGCCTCCTCCATGACCAGTGGTCTCTGTAATCCACCTGATGGACTGTGGCTTTGCACTCCCCAGGATGGCACGGTGGGCAATCCACCCACTGTAGAGACTTGTGAGACTGTGGCTTTGCACTCCCCAGGATGGCACAGTGGGCAATCCACCCACTGTAGAGACTTGTGAGACTGTGGCTTTGCACTCCCCAGGATGGCACAGTGGGCAATCCACCCACTGTAGAGACTTGTGAGACTGTGGCTTTGCACTCCCCAGGATGGCACAGTGGGCATGGAGGGCCTTCGTGGATCTGGCGTCGTGGACTCATGTGGCTGAGGTGCCCCCCCTTCCCTTCCCCCTGAGGTGCCTGTTTTTTATTTTTGTGATGCCCCAGCAGTGTTCTCTCAAATGGACTCGATCTCGTGTGTGGGCTTTGCCCATGTGTTGCTGCACATTGGCCCACGGACATTTGGACTTTGAAAGATTACTTGTATGGATATAGTTCTAGATGTGTATTAATTCTTCATATATTGCTAAGGTCGCTATACTTTATCGTTGCAATAATATAGTTCTACTTTTACATTCATTGCCTTTTGTCTTTGCTTTTTTGGGGGGGGGGGTTTGGGGGTGTCACTCTGACTTTTTTATCTGCATAGGTGTGTAGGTATTTCGGTGGGGGTGAGGGTGCGGGTGGGTGTGTGGCGTATGTGTGTGCCCGTAACCTTTCCTCCTCCCCCCCTCCCCTGTGTCGTAGGTGCAGTACTCACCGTTGTCGTCTGCGGCGAGGTTCGTGATCCTGGAAGAAGAGCAGGAAGGCAATGGCTGGGAGGATGTGGAGTTCGGGTTCCATGCTGTTCCGATTCCGCGTGGAGTGTGTCGAGGTAAGCGTTTTCCATTGGAGATGTCTGTTTCCGCCGTGTTTTTATCGGCGGGGCTCCCGCCCCGGAAAAGGTGGCGGATTGGTGAGTCGTGATAGGGTGGGCGGTACATTGTCTGCCGCCTGCCTGTTGGCGGTGACCGCCGCGCTGTTTGTTTGTACCGCCGTGGCGGTCGGAGTGTTAATGCAGCGGCCTGCGTTGGCGGTTCCCGCCAGGGTCAGAATTCAATTTTTTGGGCCGCCAGCCTGTTGGCGGGTTGGCCGCCGCTTTAACACTGACCGCCAGGGTCAGAATGACCCCCATAGGCTGTCCATTTATTTTGCCATCAATATAAGGGTTACTTTGTTCTACCTCCAGGACTGCTCCAAGTAAACAATCCTCCTCCCCCTGAGACACCGTCATTGGGAAATAGTCTCTGGGGAAAACTGAGGAAAATCATTTTTCAAAATCAATTAATTCTGACCCTAATCCAACAGGTATTTTTGTCTCATGTTTTGCTGGAATGATGGGGCTGTGGGCATAGTCATACAGAACTGTCCTTGATTTTGCACACTCTGCACAGAAGCTGGTTGGGCTGGGCTGTATGTGCACCTGATTCATGTGCTGCATCTGGGAAGCAACATCATTCTGGATTTGATCTGGATCTTTCTCTGTTATTGCTTCCAGTGGTCTGCTCTTCCACAGAAATGACAAACAGTGCTCTTCTTCAACAAATCAGTATTTCCATTCACTCCAGAATTATTTAACACTCCTCTTCCACAGCCTTGTATCTGCATCATCTCATTTCCCGTTTTGACACCTTTCATTGAATGTGCTCCATTCATTCCAGAATTGTCAGATTACACAATACCCAATTCAAAACTCACTGTATAGGTCTTGCCATTTCTCTGAAACCGCTACATTTGTGCAAACATAGGCTTCAGGATTTTATCAATACCCTTAGTCTGCCTGCACATCACTCTGTTGAATAACAGAACTAAGCTCAGGATGCATACACATAACAAAGGCAGATACAAACCACAAGCACCACATTATTTGGATCTTCAACTCCACTGTCCTTCTTGAAAGTCTGCATAAGCCTTTCACAATAAGCATGTGTTGACTGCTTCCGCTCTTGTGTAGATGTCTAAATCTTTGTCCAGTTAATTTCCCTCTCTGGCACCTTCTTTTTCAAATACTGTATCACTGCTCTGTACCTATTAGCAACCACCTCAGAAGGAGCATTATTCGGCATCATTCTAGCTGGGCAACAACACCCTTATACACAGACCACAAATCACTAGGAAAAACAAACTCAAACAGTATAGCTCGTTAAGTCAGCAATCCCAACTCTTTTATGTTATCATTGGTCAAATTAATTTTCAAATTTTTCTGTACATTTATTTTCTAGACATGAACCTCACAGTTGTCTGCCAGCTCCTAAAGCATATCATGTGCTTTGTTTGCACACCTCGCTGTTTCTCTGATCAAGTACCTACTTTCATCCACTTTGTATGTCTTCATACTATTTGTGTCAATTGTCCCCTGTAGAATTTCATCAAATTCAATCTTTCAAAGCTTAATATTAATATCTCTCACTTTAGGAATCTCAACAAGAACAATAGGCATATCACTTAAAACTGGACTGACAATATCAGTATATCTGTCAGTACTCAGAAAATCTCTGAATGCATTCTGAAATTGAGCACTTGCTGAAGCACCTGTAATTATAAACACATGTACCTCCACGCACATACCCTCTCCACTTCACCCAATCCGGTACAGCGGAACTCTGCCCCTGCCTCTGGATCCCCTTGGTTTATGAAGGAAGTAAAAACACCATTCCAAAAGTTATCCTCCTCATCTGAATATCTTTCTCAACTCTATTTTTCTCTGTTTCCCTCATCATCTTTCTTTTTGTCTGTCAGCTTCAATTATTGCAGGAATAACTTTCACTCTCTCTATCATATCCACTATCCAACATCTCTCCTGATGATCCCACTCACCTTCAAGCAATTGTTTTAATATACCATTCACTTGATTCTTAATTTTATGGTCTCTCGCGTAAGTATTTTGACCTGTTGTAAGTATTGTGGGCTTTGAACCACACCCATCACTTTCATTCGTTCCCAGGCTTGTCTTTCAAAAATCATGTGATGTCATTGCTAAATGCTTTATGTTTGTACCACCTTGAAGATGTTTTTGTAACACCTTGCAGACTGCCCCTGTTACATGGATTATTGTATGATTGCCGATATACTTCAGTGTGGGCAAAAAAAATGTTTCCTTTGTCTCTCCCCTTTGTGCTGCATGACGGCCATGGTACTAACAGTGCAAGCAGGAACAACAGTGTGAAATCAATCAGTGGTATTGGAGCTCTTGCCACGTTGTCCACAGTTACCTAATCAGAGTCATTTCTTGTGGCTCTCCCCTTAAAACACTTAAAATTGGTAATTGCTCTATGTAAAACAGAAATCCTGAAAGCAAAAGCAGCTCTCCCAGCACAGCGTGAGAGCCGATATCACAATATTCACTCCACTCAGGAATGCTTTGCAGAGCATTACGTTTACAAAACATTTGTGCACATAACTTAGCCTGTGGTGGTCCTAGGGCAATGGGACCCCCCCCAAAAAAAATCTTCAGGATGACACACTCTTTCTGTCTAGGTCATCGCTGGGTTCTCACACTAGGTTGGTGGGGACCCCAAAATAATAACCCCTCCCACCATTCAGTGCATTTTTAAGCACTCTCATGCCTGGAACTTTTGTTCTACAGCTGGGGATAATTTGTGTTTTAAGAACCTTGTTGGTGATGTCATTGCTATAGGCCTGCTACTCCTAAATATATATGGTTACACTGCATTGTTTATTGCCATTTTCTTTTTCTGCGGTTGAACCCTTCAGCAGCTAACTATAAAGTTGCATGTTTCTTATAAATGCTATTTTCATTGTGGTGTTCTCTAGGGGCTGTTCTAAGCATTACAGTCATATCAGCATGCTAAAATATTCGCGACACAGAAACTTGCTCTGTAATGCTTTACAGAGCATTACTTTTGCAAAACAGCTCAAGTTAGGCCCTCCATGGCACTGCAGAAAGAAAAGTATTTTACTTACCTATACTTACCTGGGATGGGTCCCCCATCCTCTGCTGTCACTCTGGTGTGGGTGTCCCTGGGGCTAAGAAAGGGCACTTTGCATCTCATTGACACAAGATAGTTTTCCGCAGGCAAAAAAAGACTTATAAAAATATAAATATGGAGTTCAGTTTGCAAAGGAATATCGTTAAAAAATGACGCTATTTCAGCACAGAGTATAAATATGCCCCCTTGTTTGTAATATTAATGCAGTAGGCAGGCTAGCCCTAAAAACGCCCTTTAGGGGCTAAGTATATGGTTTCACTGCATTACTTTCTACTGTTTTTTCATGGGTTTATGCCCTCTAAGGACTAACAATATGGTTACGTGACCATGTTTCTTACAAATAATATTTTTGTTATGCTGCTCTCTAGCTGTTTTGAGCATTACAGTCTAATGTCAAAAGTTTATTTCTGATAAAGGTTTATATGATAATTGTATATGTTTTAATAATCTGTCCTTATTACAATTATGACCATGATTCAGGCCAACGTAACATCCTTATTACACTATGATTGTTTGAACACTCTGGGTTTGTTTGGGTGACCCTTCTAGTTTATTTCTCCTCTGTGGCTTTCTTGTGGCTTTTTTGGGGTAATTGCATTAGCCAGCCAGCAACTCTGGGGTTGGGGTGGTGAAAGTGGTATTATATTGAAATTAGCATGGCAGATTTAAATTAGGATGCTAAATGGCAACATTTTCATTTTTTGCTGCAGATAGAGGAAGAAGGTAAATTAAAGTGTTTTAGTTATATGCAGGGCCACTGGAACTATCTGAGACAAAAAAGATGAAATTAAGAGGCAGGGTTGACCAATTTATGTGGCAAGAAAAGTCCAATTATGAATGTACAATGGTAATAGCTCTAACTCAAGCAAATGCAAGACATATTGCATTGCAAATGATTTTTTTCTCTCCCTCTCTGTAGCTACCTCATCCCATGTCTTCATTACCTCAAACTGTGTAGGTCTAGGTAACAGCTTCCTCTCAATAATGGCCTGCTTCAAGGAATCTACATTTCTAATGTTAAAGATACCCTCTATAAGAATTTGCAAATCCTTGTCCCAAGAAGTGGATTCATATCAAGTTTTGAATCCGGGCACATGGATAAAAAACAATGTTCATCATCATGTCATAGGCTGGCAAGCATTGTTCTTGGATTTACTGTATTGTCCCTTCATAAGAGGTATGCTAGGAGCTTCAGACTTATTCAGCAAGGCATCCATTATTCTCACTCAAAATAATCCAAACAACACACAAAACAAGCTAGCGAACAACAACGAGTACAATCATGACTATGCCAAAGGTCAACCAATCACAGCATGACTTTGACAGCAACCATCCAATAACAGCCCAACTCTACTAATCCAAGGACAACTTCTCAGCTAACTAACCAATCACATTGCCATTTCTTTGTGAGTGAGAAAAAAACTGCACAACCTTTCTCAATAAAGACACACTAAATAAACCAAAATAATTCTTGTGTGCTCAAATTCAATGGGAGAAATTCAGAAAATTAGAATAAAACAAATCTTGGAAACAACATAACAAAACTAGCACATTCACGGTGCTTGAAAGTCTCCAGTCACATTAATGCAGACTCCCGTCCTGTGCAGTCCATCTTTAGCTAGAGTATGTATCACTCCTGTGCATGGAGGAGCAAAATACATCAACCTAGATTAGACACAGAAACGCCTGAAAACAAACTTTGTTCATTCAGAAGAATCTGTATCCATGTGTAAACATGCTACCTTTAGCAGACAAGTTTAACAATAATAAATATCTCAGGATCTTGGACTTTGATGAATCCAAGAACAAAACCAACCAATACTAAAAAAGCAAATTTATTTGATGCAAATGACAAATAAAAAAGAACATCAAAACCCTGGTGATCAAACTACCAACAGAATCCATAATCAACATTGTATAACCAAAAACCTCACATACAGTATGAAAATCCATCACACAGCACAAGACTCAATACTATAATAGCACACCAAAAACTCCCATTCACCAGAATCATTCTACCCTGTTCATACAACTGTTTAATTCAGAAACAGCACTGCAAGTCAGGAACTCAGCAAACTACACCAAGAAAATACACACTGGAATATCAAGGGGCAGATTTAAGAGCCCCTTGCACCATATTTCACCACATTAGCATGATTCTTTTATGCTAATTTTAAGATATTACAGCAAAAACACCACGCCATATTTACAAAGTGGCGAGATGAATGCATTGCGTAACTCTGTAATCCCTTGCGCTACATTATGCATGCACTAGGCATAATGTATGCAAGGGGGGGCGTCCCCCCTTTAGGGGAAGCCAAAAAAATGGTGCTAAGAAATCTAAAGGATTTCTTTGCTTCATCTTTTTGGTATTTTTAATGCCTGCTCAGCGCAGGTGTTAAAAAAGGACACACCTTTGGTTACAATGGGTCCCCATGTACTGTTCAGGGTTAGTGCCAAAATGTTGGCACTAACCGTGAACTGTAGATCAATAGCGTCAAGAATTCTGACGCTATTGCCCTCTACTTTCCGCCATGCTGTGCCGTGTTTTAAATACAGCGCACACGTGGTGGCGATAGGGGACGCTAAGGGACGCAAGGAAAGTGGCGCTGCACTGGGTGCAGCACCACTTTTCCTAAATCTGCTCCCAAATATCATTAGGGATGGGGCAAAAATGGAAAATGTCTTAAGCAGAAAGGAGGTGCTTTTAACTTGCATCCATCCTCTGCTACCACAAATTTTTACACCCCAAAAATGTATTGCAACAGAATGTTCACAATTTGATGAATTAGAGGCGGTGTTAAAGTTCAGTTTCACAAGGCAATGTGCCCCCTAGGTAGGGTACCTCCCAGCACATCACAATATCAGAAACACAGTCAATTACTGAGTTCCAGATCAGTGGATTTATTACAAAAATTCAAAAGAAATGTTGTATAGAGTCAGTGCCATGAAGGCTCTCAGCAAATACGGCATTACAGAGAAGTGCAAAATCAGAAATATTTGAAGTCACAAGTGGGGAGCTAAATCGGGAGAGAAACTGATAGCGTGCTTAGTAGTACAGGAAAGTTCTATAGCTAACCCCTGAAATTAAGGGTTTTCATACTTTATTTTAACATATGAAATTACTAAAATTGCAGAATCGTTGTGGTATGATCATAGCATTACATTCCCAGTAGTTTTAGTAAGCATCATATTGCCTTAGCACAAAAGCACTATCTCACTACAAGAATGTTGATTCTGCCCACTCTATGCTAATGTCATCTGGAGATGGTAGATCAGAGTAGTTACATGAACCACAGTAAGCTATTATGAATGAATAGGGTACAGTAGGCTAGTGGACAGACCTTGAAATATTGGAAAGATTAATCAAGAACAGCATGAACAACGACAGTGGAAATAAACCCACATGACTTTACTTGATTGCCTGCTGCAAAAATAACAAACATTGAAATGTACAGAGAAAAGACAGGGTAGACATCCATTTTGTAAAACCTAGCTGCTTGGCCCAAATTGAGGCCTAGTTGATAAAGTTCAAGAAAATACACATTAACATCTCATAGGAAATTTGTTTTAAATTGTTCTATATCAGAGTGCACACATAATCGAGGTGTAAAACTACATGCTGCATGTTGTTAATAATAGAAAAAAATGAATGCACAAATATATGGGGCAGCAGGGTTTTCTATATCTCAGTGTAATCGTTAATAAGCCTCGCCAATGGGTGTATGGACCTTAGTTCATCAATGAACAGAAATGAAGAGCAATTATCTACATAGTCATTAAATAGTTTTAAACTTTACTATTCACTCAAGAAGGAAACTGTGAGTCAATGTGTTTTTTAAGAGCTTCTAATCTTTCATCTATTTATTCATAAGGTATTAATTTTTAGATTTCAGCATTAAAAGTTATTATAATCAATCAATCCATTTTTGATGATAAAATAGAACAAAATGAAGATCACAGTCAAAATAATAATAACACAACACGCATGTTCTATAAATGAATCTCCCTAGTCTGAAAAAAATGGTTTTAAGAAAGAAAAATGTGTCACTTCAGGAATCCAATGAATAGTTTTGATAAGAGAGAGGGATCAATGCATAAGCATAAAGTCTTTGCAAATCAGACTAGAAATTATTCACAGTCATAAATCAGCAGACATATACAATTAGGCTAAATAACCTCTCATGAAGAGAAGTCTAGAAGATCAGAGATGAGTTTCCGGTCAGAATGTTGAGAAAGCAATACAACCTACTCTGGGAACACTCACTAACATAAACACACAAATTCTATGTTGCAACATTATTTTCTTTCATCTTCTTCATCTACCAATAGAATATCATCAACTCTTGGCAATAAGCAAACTCCCCATTTCCTCAGCACAACATAATAGACTTTCATATATTTGCCCTTGGAAAGTTACAACTTGTTTTTTGTGGTCCAAAAACATCTTCTGATGAATCATCCTTCATGTAATTTTCCTTTCCTCCAAGTGAGAACCTTACTATCAGTTGTCTAATACAAAACAAATGTCTATTCACTAGCTAACAATAGGCTTCAGAAGCCATAGCATCTGCAGCAAAGAGAAGAACATTTTGTACAAACTATTCAAGGTGAAAACAGGCCTGCCAGTGTGGATGCATTATGTTTCACTTACCATGGCATCAACAGTAAGGCTAACTTATTTAGCACCTTATTCATGGGCAAGTCTACAAAATCTATGTATGATTACCTACTATATATTTTGCATCTAGAATTTTTTTAAGTAAGCTTGTGCACATACTAACAGCAGATAAAGTTGGCGGCAGCACATCTCTAACACATACACTCTCTTCTCTCTCTTCCCTCTCTGTCTCTTGCTGCATTCACTATGTATATTTTAATATTCTAACAACTTTAAAGTGGGCAGATATGAATGGTGGCGTAGAATGCCTGGCTTTTTTATGGTGCCCTCCTGCTTGAGCGAGATAAAGTCCTTTACTATCTCTTGAAAACAAGGAGATGTATGATGGTATAATTAGGGCAACTGATTGAGAAAGAACTCCAAACGTTGAATGATATGCCCTTGCATCCCCTTTGACTTTTCACCAAGGTAAATGCAAATATTACTGCATAATTATCATCCAACTCTGAGGTCTTCTTATAAACACGTTGCACGTCAACCAGCGTGTCACTAGTATCACTGTCTGATTCAAGCAAAATGTACTCCATTCAGAAGCATTTCAATTAACTCACACATTCATCTCTTCACTGATTTTTAATGGCCATTCTGAATAAAGCTCTAAATTACAACAATTGACACGTTTAGAAGTCCCTTTGCCTGTTCTGTTCCCCTCCCATTGCCCCATCTTTTCCCCACTGATTTGATTAGCCTATTATACGGCTGTTAAAAATGATTATAGTTTGTTCGGAATCACAAGCCAACCTCCATTGTACCTCCCGTCTGTTGCTTCCAAGGACCCCTTTGCCTGAGCGAAGCAGCACTGTGCAGGCAGAGTGCACGACCCGCCATTCACTTTTAAAGAAACTTTCATTTCATGCTGTCAATAAATACTTCTAGAATTGAGGAATATTTGAAGTAAAACGCGGAGGATTAGGGGAGCGTGTTACTCAAAATTAACCACCAGAAGTAAACAACAGCATTGCATGGGGAACATAGCCACTTCACCGTCTTATTGTTCTATGTTAGTACCGCTGATTAAAAGGATTATCCTCTTCATTTACAAGATGCTTGCATTTTATCATAAACAACTTCTTACTGTCACAGAAAGAGATTGTACCAAGAGCGGGACACTGCCGGGATAAACGAATTGTTCTTGTCGTTTTTAAATAACAGTACATTTCAATATTTTCCTAAAAATGTAAAAGGGTAACTTCGAACGAATTAATACTCTAATAATGCATTATTGCTCTCATTTCGATTTACGAGTAGCATTTACTTCTAATGGGGCCGGTAAATCTATTTGCCGGCCCCGTCTTAACTGAGATCCACAGGAACACCTCTGCTCTGGTTACTTTCACGTGGCGATTTCATCTGCTGAATGTAACCAAAATCTCTGCGTGCAGGTCTAGGGTAAAATGGAGAAATAGCAAGTTTACTGCAAATGGATTTACCAATTCCCTGTAATCCCTCCTTTCTTAATGGATCCTCTTTGTTCCCCTTGCAATGGATCCACCCCTGGAGTTACTGGTACCTCGGGTATTGGTACCCATATGGTTGGGGAAATACTGTCCAATTTCCCAGGCCACATATAATGAGAGCCTAAGTAGGGAACATTATTTCAATTAGTATTTTGTGCTTATTAACTCGAGAAGTAGGCAATTTATAGGGTGTTTAAGCAAGTGAGATTGTGCAAACCATTTTGCAACACACTCATGCTTTGCCCAACCCTCTCCATCAGTTTTAAAGCACCCAATGTACACCTTGGTGAGATGGATACTGCTGCAATGGCAAGAAAGTATCCATACCACCAAGACTGGTCCGCTCACCCGATTTAAATGCGGGGTGGACCTTAAGTTTAATCACACTTGAGACTGCTCCATATCCTCCATGATTAAACACTCCAACAGCCCAACACAGTAAGGCACATCAGGAGTTGCCCTCTAATTATGCTTACCTAATTTAGATGGGCAGAATTAGAAGCCACTTTTCACTGCCAGTCACTGCAGCGGTAAGCGGCAGTGAATACCGATTAATACTCCCCTTACCTCCCATGGTGAGGGAAACATTTTATTTTTTATTTTCAAAAAGAAAATCCTGTTTCAGGACTCTCTTTTTGAAAAAAACAAATAAATATGTTTGATGGACAGGTCCATCATGTTGGCGGAGCCATGCACAAAACTTTAAATAGCATTGACAGGAACCGCTGTGGTGGCACTCCCTGGCAAGGGTTTACAAATGACCACCAGCTTTGTGGTCATTTCTAAATTTGGCAGGCAAAGTAATCTCAGCCTGGCAGATGTTAAATCCTCCATCAGGTCAACGAAGATTAGTCTGTCTACCAAAAAATAAATCGGGACCAAAGTCTGGACTTTAAGACAGTCACTGGTTCATAATACTGCCATTTATGTAACAAAACAAAAGCACCCGGAAAACTAAAACCTGTGAGTGAGGTATCCCACTGTAGTGCCCATTTAGGTTTCTGTATAGATCCGAATGCATGTCAACATTTAAAAAATCTCTGCAGTTTCAGTAAATTTGGGGTCAGTTTAGAATAGGCTTTTAGGGTTTTACACTCAGTAGTGCTACTGAGGAGTAACAGGAAAAGTCTCTCAAAGCAACCAAGTTCGGAAGGTGATATGCACATGGAGCCACCAGATAGAAGCTCTACCACATACAAGTGCCTGGTGAGGCCTTTGTGGGAACAGCTGGGGCTTGCACAAAGAATGACACACCTTAGCCCTGGGAGGATATTTTAAGATGCCCTGCCATCATTTCCAGGTTAAACCACCATTTCCTCTGTTGCCGGGGTGTCACAGTGATCATCCGAAACTCCACCCCAGCCCATGGTACACTCATTTCACTCCATTACATTACATTGCTCCCTGGCCATAAGAAACTACCAGACAATAGGTCAGTATCAGCACCACACCTTCCTTACACCAAAATGTCATGCAGCCTTATTAATGGGTCAGGGTTTGGTGATATTGAGACTGCAAGTATTGACCCCCCATTCCTCTTACACTGTGCTTCACGTCCTTCTCTTCTTTGTTTCATGGCTCCACTGATGGTAATGGTTCCCTGGCACCCTTCATTGCACTTGCCCACATAATTCTTATGGTATCATCTGAATTTCGGGTGATTTCTTCATCTCTCCATCTGACCATCAGCATGGTCCCTTCGGGGTGTACCATTCTCCACAGCTTTGGCTCTAATAGCATCCAGAACTAGCAGCCTGGATGACAGTCGTGCACTAGGATCATATCTTCCACTTGAAAGCCTGAGGGCTTAGCGAGACTGTGAAGACTGACTTGCAGATTCCACCACTTTCATCGCTAGAGTTCTAGCTGCTCATCGATAGTGCCTAATACCAAATGCAGATGTGTGAGATGACATCCTGGATCATTCACTTTTTCAGATTGGTGCTTGGTCTGTGGTGGCATGCAGTCTGCCAGTGTCACAGAGAAAGTAATAGATGTACCACTCCAGATGCTGATCATTGGCATGCACAATCCATATTACCTTGTTCATAATTGTCATAAATTGTTCAGCTTCGTCATTCACCTACGGCCATTGCGGCGTTACATTTTTATGCTTGATATTCAGGGACCCGAGGCAGTCTGCCGTATCTTGGTTATTGGACGGCAGCCCATTATCTGTCCATAACTCCTGCAGCAATGTTCACCAGCTCCATTTCCGGATACATGGAGTAGTTGTCACTCACAACCATCATTTGCCAGCTATTTGTGAGGATGCCAAAATCGCATTCTGGTGCATGCCCGTGGTTGCTGAGGTCCTTTTTCTGTGATGATTGGGGCTGGCAGGTCAGGGCTTCCAGTGGCCGGGCACATGATGCAAATGTGCACATTGGTCTTCACTATATCATCAAGATTTGGAAACTAGTGTTTGCTCTGTAACCTGTTCTTGGTTCTCGCCATACCATGATGCCCTGCATGTGCAAGTTGAACCACTTGGTCTATTCGGCTGCTGGGCACAACAAGCCTCAAGCCTCTCAATAGACAACTTCCTGCTTCCCCTGCCAGTTCTTGGCAGATGTTGTATAAGGAGGTGAGCATTCTTTGGGCATCCACTGGCCTCTGGGACCAGTGCCATTTCAGCATATCCCACTGCATGAATGTTTGTAGCACCAGCTACAAGCAATCATCTCTTTGTGTGGCTTCCTTAATTTCCGTCAACATTATGGGTAGTGGCCGGGACCACTGCACTGCATATCAAACATATGCCTCAGTTTCCACAGCTTCATTGTCGTCTTGGTGCGTCACTGCTCATCGATGCCAGGGTAGGTACTCAGCAGGGTTGGGTGAGCCTGGTCTGTGCTTCACCCCAAAGGAGTACTTTTATAACAGGAGTATCTACTTTTCAGTGTGAGGTAGGGATTGAAATGAGGATTCATCTAACAGAGGGATTAAAGGCTTGTAGGGTGTCCATCCACATACAGGTGGAAGAAGGGTCAACCCCTGTGTATAGCAATTGGTTTGCACTCAATTTGGAAATACCACTGTTCCGTCTGAGTGAACACCTTGCTAGTATAGGCCATGGGAGCCCACTCTCCATATGGTTGCTGCTGGGAGAGCACAGCACCCAGGCCAATGGGGCTGTCATTCACTGTGAGTTTTGTGGCTTTGGTGGGGTCAAAGTAAGCCAATGTAACATCTTGGCAGAGAGTGCTTCTTTAGTTCATTGGAACACCTTCTTATGGACCACATCACAGACCCATGGGACAGCTACCTTTGTAAGATTTCTTAGTGGCAGTGTCAGAGCGGTCAGGTCTTCGATGATTAGTCCATAATAATTCATCATTTCCAGAAAGCTTTGCACCTGTGTATCACACATCAGGACAGGTGCTAGTTTGATATCCCTCATTTTAATAGGGTTTTGGGCTACCCTGTTCACTGAAAACTGATAGCTGAAGAAGCTGATGGTGGTCTGCATGAAAGGAAATTTTTCTTTGTGTAGCATCAGGCCATTCTCCTGGTGTTTTTGCAAAACATTCATCAGTTAAAACTGGTGATCCTCTATAGTTGTAACACATACCATAATGTTGTCACTCAAGTTAAAGACCCCTTCTACACCCAAACAACCACCACACAAGTCACACACACAACACACCACCCACAACACACACCATGGTACCCCCTAAGCAACCCCGCTTCACCGACAGGGAGCTGAGGACAATGGTGTACGAAATATTCAGGGTCGAGCAGCAGCTATTTGGGGCAGAGGTGCAGCAGACGCCCTTGATCAAGAAGATGGAGCTATGGCAGAGGATTGTCAACAAGGTCAACACTGTGGGAATCCATCCACGCACACGGGATGACATCAGGAAGAGATGGAACCACCTGTGGGGGAAGGTGCATTCCATGGCATGGTGACACAACATCGCCGTACAGAAGACTGGCGGTGGTACCCCACCTCCTCACCACCACAAATACACTGACTGGGAGGAGAGGGTCTTGGCTATCCTGCACCCTGAAGGCCTCACTGGACTCCCTGGAGGACTGGACTCGGGTAAGTCAACTACACCTGGAATGCATGTATCACCCTATCCCTCTCACTACCACCATGCCCCCATGCCCTACTGAGCCCACAACACCCAGACACTCCTACCCATGTTCCGTGCATGCCCACAACCCCCCTACAGATCACCATCCAGCCCCCTGTGTACAGTCACCAACCCATGCATGAAATGGCAGGAGCACTACAACACCCAGAATGCAATGTCCCTGTCACTAAATGCATCCAAATGAACACCAAGGGACCCTCCATGCTACCACATGGGAATGGAACCACCAATAACCTGTAGGCAGTGCTGCAAGGGACAAGTAAGTGCAGGACACCCACATCTCTATTCTCTCACACTCAGGCACCACTACCTATGCCACCCGGACGGAGATGTCAAGGAGTGCCAGTCCTTCACCTGAAGATGAAGGCCCCACTCAGGAGAGTGCAGAGGGATGTCTGGATACAGAGGAAATCCCTGGCCCATCCCACAGCCCTGGACAGTCACCCTCCAGAAGCCCCACCCAGGACACCACTGACACACCCTACCACCCCGCCACCACCATCAGCTCTGGCCCAACGCCCCCACACCAGTGTCTCCAGGCCACGGACTGGCTGCCCACAAGAACAGAGGCCCGAGTCACCACCCACCACCAGGCAGGATGATGAAGGGCCCATTGCAAGTGGGACTGGCAGACTTGTGCAGGGGACACAGGTACAGGGGGCTAGGGCCAGTGAGAGGGGAGCAGTGGGTCGGGTGGCCCAAGGATGGATGCTGCTGCCCAGGAGGCTATTGCTGAGGTGCTGGGAGCATACCACCATTCCCAGGACAGGATGAGCCAGATCCTGGCCACGCTGGAGGAGAATCAGAGGCTGCAGGTAGCACACCATCAAGAGGCCATGGAGCAATGGAAACAGCTCAATGCTACCATGGCCACCATTGCAGAGGTGCTGCAGCACCAGTACCACAGCCAGCCTGAGTCCTCCACCCACCTGCAGGCCCCTTCCACTAGCCAGGACAATGTCCTGCCATCCACATCTGCAGCTGCTAGTGGACTGGTGGCACTGCCAGAGGACACACAGGACACCAGCACCCATTCCCCTGCAGCCCAGCTTCCCCCTCGCAAACGTGGCCTCAGAGCCAGACATTCCTGTGAAAAACCAGCCAAGACCAAGCCCACCGCCAGGAAGTGACTCTGCCCTGAACTGTCTCCCTTGTGTGCCACTAAGCTACCTTGTCGACATGTCACTGCCATTTCACATACTTCCAATGGGCCTATGGAATGGGTCCATGGACTATGCCCCTGTGCTTCCAACAGCTGTGGAAATGTGCCTGAGTATATTGTTCACCAAGTGCCCACTCCCTTCCACTGTCCCATCAATCATGGATATTTTGACTTTTAATAAATACACTTGTGCACTCAAAATATCTGTCCTTAATCAATATGAGCAATCAAATGTAAATGTGGATATATTAGCCTGTTTCCATCATAATGCCGTTTTTATTGCTTGAGGGGGGTCTGAGAGACTGCAGTGTTTGAAGTATGTCACACTGTACAGTCCATTGCTGTAACCCACATCTCCTTCTTCATTCATGAAGGTTCACTGGTTCTGAGAAAATGTCTCTACGTAAGGATGTGTATTTTCTACGAATGTTGGAGACTAAACTTCTACCACGTTCACCGGCAATGTACCGAGCTGCAGCCTTGAATGAAGCACAGCGTGATCAAGAATGTCTTGTTTGAGAATAGAGTGCTGGCCTAGGCAAAAACAGTTAGATAGATGAAAATAAAACAAGACCGTAAAAATGATTATTGTAATAATAATAAAGAAGCTGAATAAAATATATCTAGGTTAGAGTGGACAGCGGCCTAGTGTGTTAAAATAACGTGCATGGAGCTATAACTAAAATGGCTACACAACACCCTCCCTTTGTCGGTTGAATGTGGTTCAGAGCCAAAGCTAAAATTTAATCGCTAAAAAGCTCAACCTAATATATATATAAAGGCAAAGTCAATTCGGACAAGTTGAAGGGACACACCAGCATCGCATATGACAATTAAAAAAATTAGCATGTGGCATGAAACTGAATTTAAAGGGCAAGTGCATTCGAAAAGTTCCAATCTAGGTACGATCATGGACATTAGGAGATCTTCCACTACGGCCGATGTTAAAATCAGAAAGTCATCGACAAGAAGGATCAAGGGATCAAGGAGCAAGTGTGGTCCGTAACCCCAGTGTCAACCAAGGCGGCATCCCGTGGTGTGCCCAGTGATGAGTCATAAACAGCTTCCTCCAGGAAGGGTAACTCATAAGTAGCTTCACGTAGAAAACGCAACCTCAATGCGCATGTCCAGTAATGAACCCTCAGTGAGAACATCAACAGATCAACGTCCACTGCAGGCAAGCGCTGCTGTGAAAGACAGATTTCCAGTGCATGTTCGAAAGAGCACCAGCGGCACCAAAACACGGGCTGCACACAATGCAAAACCGGTCTGAATGACAAAGACCAGCCACACTCCAATTGCTCCAGGAGTGTTGCTCCAAAATACTGCATCATACGTTCACGACACAGCTGCACTGATGGGAGCGCCGTCATTTCTCATTGTTGCGGTGGAACAGCCAATGTGCATAAAAACCATCAACAGCAGAATGCCAGCTAATAAAGCCACAGTTATCAGAAATCCCCCGAAAATGCTAGAGAAATTCGAGTGGATAGCTGAAGGTATCAAACCGAATACGGAGGAGGAGGTGGGAATGAAACCAGAACCAACAGCTTTGAAAAAATGTGCGATTCCAGTTGTACTGGATGCATTAAATATTCGTCCCGCGAGTTCACCAAAGTGTCTCGGAAAGTTTGTATTTAACAGGGAGTGCATTTCTGCTGATGACCTTGCCACTTGAAGTGCGTAGGTCTTGCGCGCAGATGTAAGGGCCACATGCTTTTGAAACAGTAAAGCCTTGAGTCTGCTCAACTTGTCAAAATTCACGTTTGAAGTAACAATGTGAGGCCAAATATCAGCTACCTCCTTAATTTTAGTGGGGGGAAAGAGTATGTTCCTGCAGCATGTAACGACCTTAGAGACAGAAACAACGTAAACTAATCTGGTCCGCATGCCACAACAGTTCTCACCATTGAGGAGGACGTAGCTGCCATTTGAAAGCACCTGGAACGCAGGTCTAATCAAGGGGACTGGAACTCCCTTCGGATAACAAGCCAAGTTCGCAGCAGAGGTGTTACACGCCCCATGCAAGGACAGCTGTTTACAAATCTTCGAATGGCTGACTGAAGTCTTGCATTCTCTACCACTAAGAAAGACTTCTTTCATGCCATTGAAGCATTTGTACAAGAAGAGAAGCTCCCACACCTCATGGATGTAACTATCTCCCAGCTTTTTATATCTGCCTACCAGAATGTGTTTTAAAAAAGAGGTGAATTGAAGTGTTGAAATAGGCAGATTAATGACCCCATGTATTAACCATTCAGCAGATGGTATTTCGGCCACAGTAAAAGGCAACTTTTCTAATTTCTCGATGTTAAGCATGACATAAGTTGCTTCCTTCTTAGCCATTAGTTGCTGTTGTGGCATTAAATTAAAAGGAGAAAATATTCCCCTTGCACTGACATACTGCCAGGGAATGCAACCCACCTTCAATGTTTGAAGCGTCCAGCCCAACTGCATAATGGACCTGATCTGACTCTGTCCATGGTGTAAAGAAGACATATCTGATTGTATAATGTCTGTAGCAGAAGAGAAAATATTATTTATGGTATATATCCGGTTGGACAAGGTGTTAATCCCATTATCCACAACAGCTAATGCCTTTTTAAGATTTTCCTGATCTATTTGCCTTAACCGGGCAGCAGCATCCTGTTGGGAAAGCATCCAAATTTCATTATATGCTACATATAAGAAAGGCTTCCTACGTGATATTCTGGGGTCTAACAGGAACTCCTGCAAATCAGTAGTGTTAGACAGGAGACTGAGGTGTTCTCTAACTGCATCTAGTGAGGATGATCTTAACCATTGCTGGCACAATTTTCCCACACTATGGGGGTCATTCCAACCCTGGCGGTCGGTGTTAAACCCGCGGCTAAACCGCCAACAGGCTGGTGGTTAAAAAAATGGAATTCCGACCCTGGTGGAAACCGCCAACAGAGACCGCCACATCAACACACCACCCGCCACGGCGGGACAAACAAACAGCGCAGCGGTCACCGCCAACAGACAGGCGGGAGTCAATGTACCGCCCACCCTATCACAACACACCAATCCGCCACCTTTTCCGGGGCGGTAGCCCCGCCGATAAAAACACGGCGGAAACAGCCATTTCAAACGGAAAACGCTCACCTCCATACACCCCACGAGGAATCTGGACAGCATGGAACCCGAACTCCACCTCCTCCCCGCGATTGTCTTCCTGCTCCTCTACCAGGAGCACGAACGCCGGCGCAGAAGACAACGGTGAGTACTGCACCTACGACAAAGGGGAGGGGGAGGAGAAAATATTACGGGGACACACATACGCGACACACCCACCCCCACCCTCACCCACTACAACACGCAAATCAATGCACAGTAATACATCACAGTTACACCCCCAGACCCCTGGAAGAATGCAAAGACAAAAGGAAATGATTCTAAACATTGGAATATATTGTATTACTGGCTGAATTATATATATATACATATCTACACATCAAAAACACTTATATACATATATGCACAAGTCCGAGCATTGTAGCAGGCATTGTCCGTGGACCACTGGGCCCAAATCACATGGGCAAAGCCCACACAGGATACCTGACTCCAACAGAGAGAACACTGCAGGGGCATCAGATAGCAAAACTACAGGCACCTCAGGGGGAAGGGAAGGGGGGGCACCTCAGCCAGATGAGTGCACGACGCCAGATCCACGAGGGACCTCCATGGCCACTGTTCAATCCTGGGGAGTGCAAAGCAACAGTCTCTCAAGTCTCTGCAGTGGGTGGGTTGCCCACTGTGCCATCCTGGGGAGTGCAAAGCCACAGTCTCTCAAGTCCTGCAGTGGGTGGGTTGCCCACTGTGCCATCCTGGGGAGTGCAAAGCCACAGTCTCTCAAGTCTCTACAGTGGGTGGGTTGCCCACTGTGCCATCCTGGGGAGTGCAAAGCCACAGTCTCTCAAGTCTCTACAGTGGGTGGGTTGCCCACTGTGCCATCCTGGGGAGTGCTAAGCCACAGTCTCTCAAGTGGATGACAGTCTCCACTGGTTCTGGAGGGGGAGTGGTGCCTAGAGTGCTTCGTGCAGCCCTGCCCGACACAGATGCGGGCCTGCCCCTGCCGCTAACGGGCCAGCGGTGCTTGAGACGGTGGTGCCCAGTTCAGCGGTGCTTGAGACGGCGGTGCCCAGTTCAGCGGTGCTTGAGATGAAGGGCCCAGTTCAGCGGTGCTTGAGACGGCGGTGCCCAGTTCAGCGGTGCTTGAGATGAAGGGCCCAGTTCAGCGGTGCTTGAGACGGCGGTGCCCAGTTCAGCGGTGCTTGAGATGAAGGGCCCAGTTCAGCGGTGCTTGAGATGAAGAGCCCAGTTCAGCGGTGCTTGAGATGAAGGGCCCAGTTCAGCGGTGCTTGAGATGAAGGGCCCAGTTCAGCGGTGCTTGAGACGGCGGTGCCCAGTTCAGCGGTGCTTGAGACGGCGGTGCCCAGTTCAGCGGTGCTTGAGATGAAGGGCCCAGTTCAGCGGTGCTTGAGATGAAGGGCCCAGTTCAGCGGTTCTTGAGATGAAGGGCCCAGTTCAGCGGTGCTTGAGACGGCGGTGCCCAGTTCAGCTGTGCTTAAGATGAAGGGCCCAGTTCAGCGGTGCTTGAGACGGCGGTGCCCAGTTCAGCGGTGCTTGAGATGAAGGGCCCAGTTCAGCGGTGCTTGAGACGGCGGTGCCCAGTTCAGCGGTGCTTGAGACGGCGGTGCCCAGTTCAGCGGTGCTTGAGATGAAGGGCCCAGTTCAGCGGTGCTTGAGATGAAGGGCCCAGTTCAGCGGTGCTTGAGATGAAGGGCCCAGTTCAGCGGTGCTTGAGATGAAGGGCCCAGTTCAGCGGTGCTTGAGACGGCGGTGCCCAGTTCAGCGGTGCTTGAGATGAAGGGCCCAGTTCAGCGGTGCTTGAGATGAAGGGCCCAGTTCAGCGGTGCTTGAGACGGCGGTGCCCAGTTCAGCGGTGCTTGAGATGAAGGGCCCAGTTCAGCGGTGCTTGAGATGAAGGGCCCAGTTCAGCGGTGCTTGAGACGGCGGTGCCCAGTTCAGCGGTGCTTGAGACGGCGGTGCCCAGTTCAGCGGTGCTTGAGATGAAGGGCCCAGTTCAGCGGTGCTTGAGATGAAGGGCCCAGTTCAGCAGTGCTTGAGATGAAGGGCCCAGTTCAGCGGTGCTTGAGACGGCGGTGCCCAGTTCAGCGGTGCTTGAGACGGCGGTGCCCAGTTCAGCGGTGCTTGAGACAGCGGTGCCCAGTTCAGCGTTGCGTGAGACGGCGGTGCCCAGTTCAGCGGTGCTTGAGATGAAGGGCCCAGTTCAGCGGTGCTTGAGACGGCGGTGCCCAGTTAAGCGGTGCTTGAGACGGCGGTGCCCAGTTCAGCGGTGCTTGAGATGAAGGGCCCAGTTCAGCGGTGCTTGAGATGAAGGGCCCAGGTCAGCGGTGCTTGAGATGAAGGGCCCAGTTCAGCGGTGCTTGAGACGGCGGTGCCCAGTTCAGCGGTGCTTGAGATGAAGGGCCCAGTTCAGCGGTGCTTGAGATGAAGGGCCCAGTTCAGCGGTGCTTGAGACGGCGGTGCCCAGTTCAGCGGTGCTTGAGATGAAGGGCCCAGTTCAGCGGTGCTTGAGATGAAGGGCCCAGTTCAGCGGTGCTTGAGACGGCGGTGCCCAGTTCAGCGGTGCTTGAGATGAAGGGCCCAGTTCAGCGGTGCTTGAGATGAAGGGCCCAGTTCAGCGGTGCTTGAGACGGCGGTGCCCAGTTCAGCGGTGCTTGAGACGGCGGTGCCCAGTTCAGCGGTGCTTGAGATGAAGGGCCCAGTTCAGCGGTGCTTGAGATGAAGAGCCCAGTTCAGCGGTGCTTGAGATGAAGGGCCCAGTTCAGCAGTGCTTGAGACGGCGGTGCCCAGTTCAGCGGTGCTTGAGACGGCGGTGCCCAGTTCAGCGTTGCGTGAGACGGCGGTGCCCAGTTCAGCGTTGCGTGAGACGGCGGTGCCCAGTTCAGCGGTGCTTGAGATGAAGGGCCCAGTTCAGCGGTGCTTGAGACGGCGGTGCCCAGTTAAGCGGTGCTTGAGACGGCGGTGCCCAGTTCAGCGGTGCTTGAGATGAAGGGCCCAGTTCAGGGGTGCTTGAGATGAAGGGCCCAGGTCAGCGGTGCTTGAGATGAAGGGCCCAGTTCAGCGGTGCTTGAGACGGCGGTGCCCAGTTCAGCGGTGCTTGAGATGAAGGGCCCAGTTCAGCGGTGCTTGAGATGAAGGGCCCAGTTCAGCGGTACTTGAGATGAAGGGCCCAGTTCAGCAGTGCTTGAGATGAAGGGCCCAGTTCAGCGGTGCTTGAGACGGCGGTGCCCAGTTCAGCGGTGCTTGAGACGGCGGTGCCCAGTTCAGCGGTGCTTGAGACGGCGGTGCCAGTTCAGCGGTGCTTGAGATGAAGGGCCCAGTTCAGCGGTGCTTGAAATGAAGGGCCCAGTTCAGCGGTGCTTGAGAGGAAGGGCCCAGTTCAGAGGTGCTTGAGACGGCGATGCCCAGTTCAGCGGTGCTTGAGACGGCGGTGCCCAGTTCAGCGGTGCTTGAGACGGCGGTGCCCAGTTCAGCGGTGCTTGAGATGAAGGGCCCAGTTCAGCGGTGCTTGAGACGGCGGTGCCCAGTTCAGCGGTGCTTGAGACGGCGGTGCCCAGTTCAGCGGTGCTTGAGACGGAGGTGCCCAGTTCAGCGGTGCTTGAGATGAAAGGCCCAGTTCAGCGGTGCTTGAGATGAAGGGCCCAGTTCAGCGGTGCTTGAGACGGCGGTGCCCAGTTCAGCGGTGCTTGAGACGGCGGTGCCCAGTTCAGCGGTGC
The DNA here is from genome assembly GCF_031143425.1 of Pleurodeles waltl. Classification (NCBI taxonomy): domain Eukaryota; kingdom Metazoa; phylum Chordata; class Amphibia; order Caudata; family Salamandridae; genus Pleurodeles; species Pleurodeles waltl. Next base: position 487,492,525 of record NC_090436.1, read on the forward strand.
TTAAGACGGCGGTGCCCAGTTCAGCGGTGCTTGAGATGAAGGGCCCAGTTCAGCGGTGCAGCGGTGCTTGAGACGGCGGTGCCCAGTTCAGCGGTGTTTGAGATGAAGGGCCCAGTTCAGCGGTGCTTGAGATGAAGGGCCCAGTTCAGCGGTGCTTGAGACGGCGGTGCCCAGTTCATCGGTGCTTGAGACGGCGGTGCCCAGTTCAGCGGTGCTTGAGACGGCGGTTCCCAGTTCAGCGGTGCTTGAGACGGCGGTGCCCAGTTCAGCGGATCCGGCCATGGCGTGCAGGTCATTTGCCACCTGTCCTGTGGCTGGCGGGGCCTTCCTGGTCTGCAGTACCAGGCCTGTTGGTGTCCTCCTGCCCACCTGGGATGGGGCTGGCGGGGCCCTCCTGGACAGCTGGGCTGATGGCGGTCTCCTCGGGCGTGCTGCCCTTCCCAGCCTTCCCTGTTTGCCTGTGGCCCTTCCCCACCTTGGGCGGTGTGCCACCTGTCTCCACACTTCGTGCCGGAGCCATGGTAGGGATTTTAGTGCCTGGTGTTTTCACCCTCTTGCGCCGGCCGCTGACTATCTTCAGGTGTTTCTCCGGGGGCGGGCTGCCCGTGCCTTGGCTCCGTACTGAACTGGCTGCCCTTGAGGGTGGGGGACTCCACAGTCCATGGCAGACTGTCATCACAGGGACCGGTTTTGTGGTGGCTGAGCTGCTGACTGGAGTCCTCTGAGATGGACGGGGTGGGGGAGTTGTAGGAAAGAGGTTAAGTTTCGACAGGAATAGCAATTTAGGACCAGTGGGACGGGTAGGTGTAGTGGGTATGGGAGTGGAGGAAGAGGTTGTGGTTGTAGGAGTCTTAAGTCTGGTGTCTTTGGGTGCAGGTGCTAGTGCTGGAGGCTGTCGTGAGGTGGATGGCTGTTGGGTGGGTGGCTGCCTGCGTTTGTGTATCTTGGAAGAGGGGGTGACAGACACACTGGGAGAGGACACAGGGGACGTGTGAATGGTAGTGGGGGTGGTGACTGCACGTGTGCGGGGGGTTCTGGTGTGTGTGCTGGTGATGGACGTAGTGGCTGAAGATGTTGTGCATGCTAGTGTGAGTGGAGACATGACAGGGAGAGAGGAGGGAGACGAGGAGGAGGGGGACACAGTCGAGGCAGTGGGTGTTGGTATGTCTGTATGTGGATGTTGCTTGTGTGAATGCTTGTGTGATGTGTGGTGCTTATGTCTGGATGAGCTTCCCTTGGGTGTTGAGGTGTGTGCAGGCTGGTCTGATGGTGTGTCTGGGATAGGCAGAGGTACAGGTGATAGGGTATGGGTGGAGGAAGTTGGAGGGGGGAGGCTAGAGACAGGGACAATTGCTGCCATCAGTGCTGAGGCCAGAGTGTTGAACGATCGCTGAAGGGCAGCCTGACCAGAATGAATGCCCTCCAGGTATGCATTACTCTGGTTCACCTCTCTTTCGACACCCTGGATGGCATTCAAAATGGTAGACTGCCCAACAGTGAGCGTCCTCAGGAGGTCAATGATCTCCTCACTGAGGGCAGCAGGGGTGACTGGGGCAGGGCCTGAGGTGCCTGGGGCGAAGGAGATGCCCACCTTCCTGGGTGAGCGGGCACGGGGCAAACGCTGAGGGGCTGCTGGGAGGGCGGTGCTGGTGCGCTGGGTGGCGGCTGTACCTGTTGTTGCGGGGGACACGGATGTTGCCGCCACCACAAGGGAGCTCCCTTCAGAGGACGAGTCCGTGTCACTTATGTCTGCCCGAGTCCCCGCTGTGGAGCTCCCCTCGCCCTCCGTCCCACTGGTGTATTCAGAATCCGTTGCATGGCCCTCCAGGGCCATGTGGGATGCAGCTCCCTCGTGCTCCGATGCTACTTCTCCTCCGCCTGATGATGCTAATGCACACATGAACAGGAAGACCACAAAAAAGTGGGGGGGGAGAAAATAAAGACATGTTGAGTGCATGCATTGGCGACACCGTTGGCGGACAGGACAGACACAGAAGCCCCCTGCACTACGCCGCGCACTTGGGGTCCACTACTCAATCCCTGGGACATGGCCTACAAGCCTATGGACGACATCTGCACAAATAGATGACACAGGGCCATGAATAGCTGTACTTGGCACCCTACAGAGGTGGGGGGCGGGGGCACAGGGCCATGCCTTACGGAGGGGCCTAGCCTACAGAAATCGCCCTGGCCTAGGGATACCCACAGCCCTCCTCCCCCACCCAGACACCTCCACTGCGCGCAAAGTCACCAGAATGAGAGTGTACTCACCCCCTTGTGTCTGCTGTGATGTCCTCACGCGCCCATGCAAATTGGGGTAGGCCACCGCCAGGATCCGGGACATCAGGGGGGTCAAAGTCCGACTGGTACCCCTCCCACGTTGGGAGGCCATCCCCAGCTGAGCCTCCGCCGTCTTCCTGCTCCAGCGTCGGATGTCCTCCCATCTCTTCCGGCAGTGGGTGCCCCGTCTGTGGTGGACCCCCAGGGCCCGGACGTCCTTGGCGATGGCACGCCAAATGTCTATCTTCTGGTGGGCGCTGACCTATGTGAAATGTACAGGGGGAGAAAAAGAGTCATCACCTTCTGCACCCTCAATGTGAGTGGCCCCCCATCCCTACCCTTGCCATGTGGCACATCCTGTCATCCGTCGTTTGATGCATGCCTCATTCGCTCCCCTCCCCACCATCTTTCATCCACCCGACTCAACACAGGCATTGGCCACAAAGCATGGACCGTAGAGGACCGTAGAGTAGCGCATACTGGGGGAGGACCCCATCCACGAGTTTCTCCAATTCCTGAGCAGTGAAGGCAGGGGCCCTTTCCCCAGTCGCATGAGCCATTGTCTCTTACAGACCGAGGTCACAGCAGCACTTGCAGTGTAGGTCCTCTCCTGTCGAAGATCAGGTATCGAGTGATTAAGCAGATAGAAAATGGCGGTCACGCCTGCGGCGGTGCGTACCGCGGCGGTGCGTACCGCGGCGGTGCGTACCGCGACCGCCGGCGCACATCGTCATTGGCTCCTGAGACCCATAGGGTTCAATGTTAACCAATGCTGCTTTGCGCCGCGGTCTTCGACCGCCTACCGCCACGGTGTGCCACGCCAGCGCATTTACCTCACATCCCATTGTCACACTTCACAGGTCAGGCAGCTGCCATTTCAAGGGCCCACATGGCTTACTTTTAACTGCGTCACACATACCTAGGCCTTGCATCAACACTCATACAAACCATTCAATGCATTGGGAATCGTGTTTTGTGCAAACTGTGGTTACGTACCTGTGGGTTGATTGACTCTGTGCTCGCTGTTGTCCTTCATAGGCACCGTCGGCTGGGACATGCGAGGAGATGGCGGAATCTTCCTGTGTACAGACCGCTGGTAGACCTGTCGACAATGGAGGAAAGACATGTCATACTGACATACAGGCTTGACCGAGCCACTATTCATGAACTGTGTGCCCAGCTGGAGCCAGACCTGATGTCACCCATCCGCCAACCCACAGGGATCCCCCCTCTAGTGCAGGTGCTGTCAGTACTCCATTTCTTTGCAAGTGGGTCATTTCAAACAACAGTGGCCATGGCATCAGGGATGTCCCAGCCTATGTTTTCCAAGGTGTTGTCCAGAGTGTTGTCTGCCCTTCTGAAACACATGCAGAGCTACATTGTTTTCCCTGAGGTGGGGGATTTGCCTACAGTGAAGGGTGATTTCTATGCCCTTGGACATATCCCCAACATCATAGGTGCCATTGATGGGACCCATGTGGCTTTAGTACCCCCCATCAGGAGTGAACAAGTGTACAGAAACAGAAAGAGTTATCATTCGATGAATGTACAGATGGTGTGTATGGCAGACCAGTACATCTCCCATGTTAATGCCAAGTTCCCTGGCTCAGTGCATGACGCGTACATCATGCGGAATAGCAGCATCCCTTACGTGATGGGTCATCTCCAGAGGCACCGTGTGTGGCTAATTGGTGACTCTGGTTACCCCAACCTGTCATGGCTACTGACCCCAGTGAGGAATCCCAGGACCAGGGCAGAGGAACGGTACAATGAGGCCCATGGGAGAACTAGGAGGGTGATCGAGCGGACCTTCGGCCTCCTGAAGGCCAGGTTCAGGTGCCTCCATATGACAGGTGGATCCCTATTGTACTCACCAAAGAAGGTGTGCCAGATCATCGTGGCCTGCTGTATGCTTCACAACCTGGCTTAGCGACGCCAGGTGCCTTTTCTGCAGGAGGATGGTCCAGATGGTGGTGTTGTAGCAGCCGTGGAGAGTGAAGAGGAGGAAGGCGAAGAGGACGACATAGACAACAGGAACACAGTAATACTGCAGTATTTCCAATGACACACAGGTAAGAATCCCCCCCCGGCATATAACATTTACTTAACCCCTACTACCTCTCTACTGTCTGTCCTTTTCCCCCAGTGTATAGTAACTGAGTTGTGACTTTCCCTTCACATTTCAGAGCTGTGGGCCCCACTGCGTGACATCTGCTTTGTTTCCCCATGGACTACAGCTGTGTGACATTGGTATGTTGGCATCACAATGAAAATAAGCATTTTGGCACGGTCATATCTAATAAATTTTTTCCAAATAACAGCCAGACTCCTGATTGTTTTGTGCAATAAGTGTGTTTATTACAGTGCTCTAAATTGGTGGGTGGTTGCAAATCGGTGAGTGGTGATGGTGGAGGATTGTCCATGGCAGAGTCCAGACTATCAGTATCAGTATGGAGAGTGAAGACGAGGAAGGTGAAGAGGACGACATAGACAACAGGAACACAGTAATACAGCAGTATTTTCAATGACACACAGGTAAGATTCCAACCCGGCATATTACATATACTTGAACCCCTACTACCTCTCTACTGTCTGACCTTTTCCCCCAGTGTATGGTAACTGAGTTGTGACTTTCCCTTCCAATTTCAGAGATGTGGGCCATACTGCGTGACATCTGCTTTGTTTCCCCATGGACTACAGCTGTGTGACAGTGGTATGTTGGCATCACAATGTAAATATGCATTTTGGGACGGTAATTTCTAATACATTAGTAAAAAATCACAGCCAGACTCCTGATTGTTTTGTGCAATAACTGTGTTTATTTCAGTGCCCTATATTGGTGGGTGATTGCAAATCGGTAGGGGTGATGGTGGAGGATTGTCCATGGCAGAGTCCAGACTATTAGTATCACAGGTGCATTGTCCAAATGCCTGTGGAAAGTGGAGCATGGGCAGTATAAGAATGGACAGGGTGTCAATGTGGGACAGTGGGATGACAATCAGGGAGGTATCCTTTCCTGGCGGGGGTCTTGGCATCTTACTCTGTATTCTTCCTGGATCTCAGGGTCCGCTTGCGGGGTGGTTCTCCTTCTGCAGGGGGTGGGGTGCTGGTGGCCTGTTGGTCCTGTGGCGGGGCCTCCTGTCCACTAGCACCGGCAGAGGTGGTAGGCAGTTCTTGGTCCATGCTAGTGTCAGGGGCCCTTTGTCCTGCCCTTTGTCCTGCCACAGTGTCCCGCAATGTGGTGACTACCTGATTTAGAGCCCCTACAATGGTGGCCAGGGCGGAACTGATGTTTCGTAGTTCCTCCCTGAACCCCAAATATTGTTCCTCCTGCAGAAGCTGGATCTCCTGAAACCTGGCCAGGACCGTCGCCATCGTCTCCTGGGAGTGGTGGTAGGCTCCCATGATGGAGGAGAGGGCCTTGTGGAGAGTGGGTTCCCTGGGCCTGTCCCCCCCCTGTCGCACAGCAGCCCTCCCAGTTCCCCTGTTTCCCTGGGCCTCTGTCCCCTGGACCGTGTGCCCACTACCACTGCCCCCAGGTCCCTGTTGTTGTTAGGGTGGTGGGTTAACCTGGGTGCCCTGTAGTGGTGGACACACTGCTGATTGACGTGCCATGGGGACTGAGGGATGGGCCCGCTGGGTGGGTGCTGTGCTGGTGTTCCCAGAAGGGGGAAGGTCTGCTATGGCCTGTGGCTGTCTGAGGGGAACCGACTGTCCTGAGGTCCCCGATGGGCCGGGCTGGTCATCTAGATCCAGGTCGACAGAGGTGCTGTCCTCACTGTGGGCCTCTTCTGGGGGTGGAGTGGACATTTGTGGACCCTCCTGCGCGGTGACGTGGCGTTCGGGTTCTGCAGGGGTATAATAGTATGGTTATTGCATTTGTGTGTGCCATAGCGTGTAATGGGTGGGTGCCCTTGTACCCCAGTGCTGGCATTCCTGTGTGGGGGCTTTTGTGACGGTGATTTGGTGGGGGATGGGTATGTGCAGTGGGCATGCTTTGGTGATGGGTGTCCATGCTTTGTGGTCGCATGCAGGGATTGGTGTTGGGATGGGTGGGCTGTAATGGTGAGATATTTGCAAGGAGCAGGATGTGATGGGGGTGAGGGTGAGGGTGGGGGTATGAGTTGGTATGCTGGTGGGGTGGGGGGGATGAAGTAGTGATGATTTGACTTACCAGAGTCCATTCCTCCAGATACTCCTGCGAGGCCCGCAGGATGCAGGATCGCCAAGACTTGCTCCTCCCATGTTGTAAATTCGGGGGAGGAGGTGGGGGTCCGCCGCCAGTCCGCTGCACCGCGATGTTGTGCCTGGATACCATTGAACGCACCTTCCCCCGTAGGTCGTTCCACCGTTTCATGATGTCGTCCCTATTTCTTGGGTGCTGTCCCACAGCGTTGACCCTATCGACTATTCTGCTCCATAGCTCCATCTTCCTGTCAATGGTGGTGTGCTGCACCTGTGTCCCGAAGAGCTGTGGCTCTACCCGTACAATTTCCTCCACCATGACCCTGAGTTCATCCCCGGAGAACCTGGGGTGTCTTTGCGGTGCCATGGGGTGGTGTGGGTGATGTGTGGGGTGGATTGTGTGGTGATGTGTATTGGTGTGTTGTTAGAAGTGCGTGGAAATATTGCTGGGTGAAGGTAAAATGCGCGTCTAGGTGCTCAGTTCTCTTTTTCTCAGTGCGTGGTCCAGATTCTGTAGGAGTGGGGGTTTGTGGGTGATGTGGGTGTGTGTTTTATATTGTGTTGGGTGTGTGGGAGTGTTGTTTGTATGTGTATCAGGTGTGTGTATTTTGAATTGTCCAATGTGGTTGTGTTTTGTAAGTGTGTGTGTATTTTGAGCGCGGCGGTGATTACCGCCAATGGATTACCGCGGTTGAAAGACCGCCGCGTGGATTCGTGGGTCGTGATAGTGTGGGCGTATTTCTGTTGGCGTGACAGTGGAGGTTTGGTCATCGCCAGTTTCTCGCTGGCCTTTGGTGTGGCGGACTTTTGTGGAGGTCTGTATTTTGGCGGTTTGCCTGTTCTGGGTCAGAATGACCGTGGCGGTTTACCGCGGCCGCGGCGGTATGTTGGCGGTCTTCTGACAGCGGTAAGCGGCTTTTACCGCCAAGGTTGGAATGACCCCCTATATGTTGTAACTACACCCACATGTTCGGATGACATATACAGAGGGTCTGGCCTACTCGTCCTAAAGCCCCTGAGGAGTTAATAAAAAGTTGATGACACCCATTGGTATCTATTGGCCACAATAACCACCCGCCAGGACGTGTCAGTGATGCATTAAACGAACCATTCTGGACCCATTCGTCGAGCTGATTTTCAGTTGCATTTGTATATTTTGGGCATTTATGAAATTTTGCAGGGGCAGGTATACTGGGCAAGTTTAATTCCTTAATTTTAGCCAAGCCTAAACAACTTGTTTGTTGTACTGTTTCATTTAAAAAGATCATTTGTACAGGAATAAGGCATGTTCTGAACAAAGTTTCCTTTCCCCTAATTTGCCAATTTTTTGTTCCCCGTATACTTTTCAGATTGATCGACTTCAGCCAATATTCATAGCCTTCTATAGACAACCGGGAAACAAAAGATTCTGAATATATAAATTTTGTATTGGTCATTAACATATGTATATCTTTAGTAGGTGGTACCCTAAAATAATATGACTCAGCTTTTTTCACATTATGCCCAGAAAAATATGCAAACTTTTCAGAGTATGTTTTCGAGCTCCCCTGTGGTGGAGTCGGACAATGTTCCCATTGTGTATAATTAAAAAGAGTTTTGGGGCTGCTCGCTCTATGTATGAATTAGTGTCCATAATAATTATAGCAAAACATATCACCATAATTTTCTTTAAATTTATAAACATGCTCGTTTTCAAAGACAGTATAATATTGCAATTCAGTCATCATAGAATCAACTGTTTTCACATCCCAATCATCAGAACCAATGCCTGGTGTTACTATATCATTCAGTGATACTTTGAACACATACGGTATTTGAATGACTTCCGTGAGACCATATATATCAAACATTACTTTGCCCCATACAATCCCATCAGGAATTGGTACTGTGGAAATGTTCACAAAGGATAAGTCTCTTCAAACTTTATGTGATGAAAAATGTGGTTTTAAAACCTCCTCCACCAGTTCAACTGTTGATTTTTCAGGAAGAAAGTGACCATGTATTAATAATAAAAAGGTGATGGCAAACCCAATCCAAAGTAAAAAGGCTAGGACAGTCAAAGAGAGCCACAGATAGTACCATGGAAAAATCAAATATGTTTCTTTAAGCCATGTTTTTAGCTTACATGCACTTGACAAGTCAGCTGTCGGAGAGGCGAATGAGTCTGAGAAGTCATCGTTGAAATCGGCAAAATATCCAGAGGCAGTTCGTGCAAATGGTGGAGCAATTGTCAATGGTGGAGTTGGTGTTTCCGGTGGCGGCACACTATAAATAGCACCATCCGTCTATGTTGGTGTTGAGTCAACTTGGTCAAATGTTTCTAAATTATTTGATTTGGAACTAATGCAAGATCATCTTCCACCCTCCCCAAGCTTGGAGAGGTGTTGGTGTTGGTATAAACAACTTGTGGAGGAACCTCTTTGCCAGTAGTGAGAGGGATTCGGGAGCTACTGGATGTTCCTCTTGGTTGGCTGTGTAGGATCAGCCACATGGTGTAGTTTGACATTGTGGATGGAGACAAAACAATTTTCTTTGCCACCTGCCAATGGCGGTAGAATTACAATTCTGGTACTGTGTATCCCTAGTAGTAGGACTGGTGCTCGATAGGAAGGGCCAAATTCCTTTTTCACAGCGACTTTCTCACGTACAAGATCCCCAACTTTGGTAATCCAGCAGGTAGATGGTACTGGCACATCCTTGATTCCTGTGGAGGCAGCACTGTTAGAAGAATTATCATCACGGAACTGTTGCGATTCCTGTAAGACAGTGACACGTTAATTTATGTAAAGGGTGTTTCTGCTGCCTCCACGCCAGGACAATCAAGATCCAGAACATACATTTGAGTTCCGAACAGGCACTCATATGAAGTATGACCCCCAGGGACCTTCTAGGCAGATTATTTAGTGCTCTCTGAACTCCATATAGGTGATTAAGCCAACTACAACCCGTACCTAAGACTCTGGCTGTTAAGGATTGCTTTAAATCATGGTTCAATCGCTCCACAACACTATTTCCCTGGGGATGAAATGGAGACGAGTACCGGAGTTGGACCCCCAATGAAGCCACGGCATTCCTGAATGCCCTTGAGATGAAAGCAGGGCCCTGGTCCGAATGGAAAGCCACAACTGGGTATGCACCAACAAAGGCTCGCAAATCTTTAATAACAGTCTGAGCGTCAGCCGAGCATTGTGGACACACCCATAAAAATCTGGAGAATTAATCAACAGCTACCAAAATATATTTGTATGCACTATCAGGTGTTAGGGGACCACAGTGGTCCAAGTAAACACACTGTGATGGTTTGTTAGAGATTAAGAGGGGTGTCTGCGGCGGGCGCTTAGCAGTGGAAACTTTAATTTGCTGACAGATGTCACAATAAATGACATACTGCTTGATCTCTTTGTAAAGACCTGGCCACCAATAACAGGACTGCAGGATAAAAATTGTAGCCACCACGCCAGCATGGGCAGATGCAACCCCCTCATGCGCTGCTTTAATCAACCCTGGTCTTATGTCTTTGTTGGGAATGTCCCTTACTCCTACACTTGGTATTCTAACTTCAGCGTTCAGGCGATCTCCCATTCGGTAGGAATATTTATTAGGAAATCCTTTAGGATAGGGCGTACCATTAGCCGTAGCTGTCACGGCAGCCCAAATGTCTGCGTTCGGTTTTGAACTCAAATGAGTCACTGCAGCTACAGCGGCCACTGCCTCTGCTGACTTTGCGGCTTCATCAGCCAATGTATTCCCAGCAACGTGTATCCCAAAGCGCTGACATTCAAGTGTATGTACAATGTGGACATTTGGTAGCGTCTCTTTCAGGTCTGCTACTTTCCCCCACAGAAGTCTGTGTTTGATGGTGTTGCCTTTGGAATCCCTGAACCCATTCTGGTGCCAATAATGCAGGTATTCATTAAAGGACTGGACACAATAATATGAATCACAAACAATCAGCGTAGGCTGTGCATAATCCGTGTGTTCCAGTGCCATCAGCAGAGCTTTTAGCTCTGCTAACTGTGCTGTGCAATCCCCTAGGGTTTGCGTAAAGGTATGTAGAGGACAACATTTATTGCCCTCCATGTAGCCACTTACGACTACGCAAGCAGCAGAATATTGGTGTTTGGTACCAATTGCAGGTTGTGCTGAGCCATCGGTGTACCTGGCTCTATGATATTGTTCAATGGGCAATGTATTTGGCGGAACTGGGTATTCTATTTCGTATTGTAAAAATTCTTGAGTTTGTAACTTTGGGTCAAAAATGTAGTCTACATCAGTGGCTGTCAGAGATGTAGCCCATTGTATCCAACGTGGATGTAAAGCTTTTGCGTTGGGAACGCTAGCTTCTGTAACAGCCTCTGGGGCTGGGATAGGAGAAACGACAATAATGCGTTTTCCTTGGGCAAGAGGTCTTTCTTTCATGACAGCCATCTGCACAGCAGTGAAAATTTTCCCAGTGGGAGCAAAGAGTTGTTCTGCTGCTGAATATAAGTGTGATTTGTATGCAATCGGGACTGTCTCACCTTCATTGAATGTCACATACAGGGAAACCAATGGCCCCAGCAATTACTCTGATGACCAAATGTGTTTTGTTGTCCCTCGTGTGTAGGTGTTGTGCTGCAAGCATGTCTGTTTGCAACTCTCGAAGAATGCGTGTATGTTCAATTGTCCAGAATTTACTTGAAAAATCGGGACGCATTAGATCATAGAAAGGTTTCATGCGTGTAGCATAATCTGGAATGTAAATTCTGCCAAAATTTAGGAAACCCAATAAAGATTGTAGTTTTTTAATCGTATTTGATGGTTGTAACTGTGCGCATTTCTCTAAGAATTATGGCGCTAGGCTATTTCCTTCACTTGACAGCTCATTTCCCAGGAACAGGACACTGAGGAAGGCAATGTTTGTTTTTTTGAAGTTGAATTTGTAACCAAATTCAGCAAATCCGACAACAATGAGGTCTACTCGTCTAAAATGTTGTAGCAATTCATCATCCATTAGATAAATATCATCTACATAGGACAATGCTTCAGGGTCAATCTTGTGCAAAATTGCAGTGACACGAGCTGCTAACAGTCCTGGACTATTCTTATACCCCTGAGGAAAACAACCGACTTTTTTCTGGGAGCCTAGTGCACTGAAACTTGTTAAGTCTCTACTCTCAGGTGCTATATTCTGGCAGAAAAAACCATTGGAAATGTCCAGTATTGTTTTGTATTTTTTACGCACTATATTGTTCATTAGTGCTGTGCTATGAGAGTTTTGGATAGCATAAGTGCATGTATGACTGTTTAAATGTCTGTAATCCAAGACTATTCTATATGAATGGTCTGGCTTAGCTACTGGGAATAATGGATTATTCATTGGTGAGACACAGGTACTCTAATTGCGTGAGTATTTCTCTCACCGGTGCTTTTGCTTCATGTTTTATAGGATACTGCGGTTGCGGTTGAGGTTCACTTTTAATTGGAATTACATGGTAGGGGGATTCTTTATCCCATCCTACATGATTTCGGTATAATGCAGGTGCTTGTGCCAAAGCCGATTCAATGGAATAGGATTCAGTGAGTTCCTCTGGAACAAGGGGCGAGAAGGAAGGATTAATGACTTCTTCTCCATATGGGCAGGTACGGACAAATTCACGTCGCCAATCTTGTTCGGCCAACAAAACATCATATATGTTTACTACGCGATCCCAAAAGATTGCGTCTATTATGCGTTCAATGTCTCCTTCTAACTGTAGTGTTACTTTATACACCCTATCTGGTGTGGAGACACGCATGTCTGCAGTTTCTACTTGTATAAAGTAATCAGTTGCTTTCACCTCCAGATGCTCTAGAAGATTCTGGCGAACTATTGTGACCTCTGCCACGCTGTCTAGCAGTGCTAGAGCCCATTTCTTGTTCTTCAAGAGGACCCTCTTCCTGAGTGGCATGTCAGACTGTGACTGCTGCCACTTTTTTCTTTTTGAATTGTGGTTATTGTTGGGCTTGTTTCTCTTCCTTTTTAACAGAAGCCTTCGAAGAGCATTCTGATTCCTGTCTCGGTTTCACGTACTCTGTCCTTCGCTCTGATCACCCACCTCTCTCATTTCGTTTTTCCGATGAGTCCTGAAAGGAACGAGATTGGCATGTATCATTATATTGATATCTATCAGGCGTTTTTATATTATCTCTGTTTCTGAGATTATATCTATTCTACGGGGTCTCCGTACACGGAGATTCTCCCCTCTCCTTTTTTAGGAGTTTGTTGCTTTCATCCCAGCATTTCTTATTACCCTCAGGTGCTTGCTTAGGGGAATCTTTACTCGATTTACCCTGAAATTGTGGTTTAGATGGTCTGGCCTCAAAACTGTCTCTAATGATACTAGAATATGTTTCTGCGATAATTTTGGGCAGCTCTCATTCCTGATCCTGTTGAGGAACATAGCGGAGCCGCATGCGCACTGCAAGCGCTACCACTTCCCCTTTAAGATTACTTAAAATGATTGAGGATACTGTGGCAAAATTGCCCAACAATTGCATCCCCAAATCTAGGGCCGGGGCAGCCCCGTATTCATCTTGAATTTGTTTCAACACCTCTGGTAAATTGGCAAGTGTTGGTGTACCGTGTGCGGTTGTATGGAGTGCGGCAAATACCGTGCTCCAGGTATTACAGTTATCTACTGTAGGGACCATCCCAAAGGGCAAGCACATTGTTAATATTCTATGTTTATCCTGAGGTCCCGTATGGGGAAATACTGACTCCAGCGCATTAATCTTTTGTGCTAACCAAAACGGAGTTTCCTCTCATTTGGCGGGTACTTTACCCATAATCAAATGTACAGTTGCAGGATTTATACCTGGCGTTGCTGCGTGTGGATGTGCTGGAGCAGCACGTGCTGAGTTTGTATTTAACGTTTGCAATACAAATTGTACTAATCGTCTATATATCGATTTTAGTTCAGTATAAAACCGACGAACCTCAGCTACCGCTAAATTTCCAACCGGAGGATGTGGTGTATAAGTTGCCAATAAAGGCCAGGTAGGACCATCATTACTTAGAGGACCTAACCTTACTGGTAATATTGTGTGGGGTAGGGCGCCATCAAGCCAATTATTATGTTCTTGATAAGATAAAGGTATTTCTAAATATGGGGATGCTCTATATTGTCCGGGCACATTTGCAGGTGTAAATTGGTGAAATGTATTTGTGTTCCCATCAACTGCTGGAAATGTGACCCAAGAATAAAAAAGTTCTGTTCTATAAGCTGCATGGGCATCCACCACGAATGTGACTGGACCCCCCTGGGCTGTTAGGCCAATCGCTAATAAATGTGCAGTTAGAGGTTGTCTCATATTAACCGCTATTTGTACCTGCTGTGGATTCGCCATTGTAGTGACACTATAAGTTCATAGAAGGCACACCAAACAGGGCTTTCCTTTTAAAGTTCAAGCTTGAACAACCTCCAGCTGCAAAATAGGATAGCCTACGCACCTGGGGTGGAAATCCTCAGTACCATGGACGTCTCTGTATACGGTATTGAGGTGTCATTATATATAATGAGACAGAGATACTCCGGAGGACCCAAAAATTAGAACCTGACCAAACGCTGGTGGCGCCATGTCGCGTAGGCTCTCATTATTCTAAATGAGACTACTGGATTTTGAGCAGCAGAATTGCCTGCAGTGTGGGAGACTGAGTCTAACCCACTGCAGGTGACACCTGTCGCTCCAATCCGGGTTTTGCTCCGGCCAACTAGCAGTGCCTCATCTCTACCAAAGGATAGTGATGATTGGGCAGCCGAGCGCATGACATACTAGGCTTCTCAGGGAAGTCGTGGTCACTCAGGTCGCATCCGGTTCTCTCATTTACAATTCAGTCTCATATATAAATGACAAACAGAGGCAGTATATGTTTCAATAATGAGTTTTAATAAAACAACTGCATCTTAGATAGCAAAGCGTGAGCTGCAATAACCAGGACGACACAACATGACAGTATTAAAATTGTGACGAGAAGAGTGAAGCATAGAAACAACGCTATCATATTGTCACTATAATCGATGGACTATTTCCCATCTAGGTTGTAATTTGAGCACAGCGTGTTAAGCTCTAATTCTGCCCTTCAGGTTCCCTGGGAAGACATCAACCCCATACCTGAGCAAAGGCCTGTGGTCTGCGTTTAGCATCTGTATTAAAGCATTCAGCAATCAGCATACAGTTGTTGTTCCCTGGCTGGAATCTCCCTCTCACGTGTAAGGGACAAGGAAGTGTTTATATAATAACACAGCTGATGTTCTGAGAAAATGTCCCTACGTAAGGATGTGTATTTTCTATGAATGTTGGAGACTAAACTTCTATCATGTTCACCGGCAATGTACCGAGCTGCAGCCTTGAATGAAGCACAGAGTGATCAAGAATGTCTTGTTTGAGAAGAGGGTGCTGACCTAGCAAAAACAGTTAGACAGATGAAAATAAAACAAGACCGTAAAAATGGTTATTGTAATAATAATACAGAAGCTGAATAAAATATATCTAGGTTAGAGTGCAAAGCGGCCTAGTGTGTTAAAATAACGTGCATGGAGCTATAACTAAAATGGCTACACAAAAGGGACACCACAGCACTTTGCACATAAGTCACCTAAAACAATGCAGTAAACCCATTGGCATCAGAGAACAGTACCTGAGAGTCACTGGAAGTATAGCCGGATTAGCTGGGTCCTGGAGTTGATGTCTTCCCCATCCCTCTTATCCATCCTCTGAGGTGGCAGGGTGGTTGAACAGCATCCTTCTCATCCGGTAGTGGGATAGCTTTCCTCAAAGTCAAGTTGTGCAGCATGCAGCAGGCCACCACTATCTGACACACCTTGTCAGGGACATAGCACAGGGATCCTCCAGAGAGATGGAGGCAACAAAATCTTGCCTTCAGGAGTCCTATGGTCCTCTCTATCACCCTACTAGTGTGACCATGTGCCTCATTATAATGGATCTCTGTATCTATCCTGGGATTCTGCACAGGTGTCAGGAGCCATTGCATGTTTGGGTAGCCATTATCCCCTGAAAAAGTGGGTGAAAAAGGGTTGAAACGCACACTAAGTACTTGCATACAACCTGCCTGTCAGCTATGTAACTGATCCAGTGTCATGCACACTCACCTATGAGCCAAGCTCTGTCCCCCTGTAGTTGTCCCATCATGTGTGGCACACTGCTGTTTCTCAGGACGAAGGAGTCATGGACTGATCCTGGGTACCTTGCATTGACATGAGTAATGGGCTGATCAGAAGTACACACCAATTGGACATTTATGGAGTGAAAGCTTTTACGATTTCTGAACACCTGTTCATTTACTCTTGGGGGTATGAGGGCTAGGTGGGTACCATCAATGGCACCTATCACCATGGGGGATATTAGCAAAAGCATAGAATCCAGATTTGATGGAGGTGAGATCAGCCCTTTGGGGAAACTGGTCATAACTTTGCAGGTGTTGCACAAAGGAACTGAAAAAATTAGACAGTATGTGACTGAACATTGGCTGAGATGCACTGGCTGCCATGCCCATTGTCACTTGGAATGAGCCTGTAGCCAGAAAATGTAGCAGAGATAGTGCCTTCACAGTTTTAGGGATGGCAAGGGGATTCCTATTAGCTGGCATCAGAACAGGCTCCATTTGTGCACAGAGTTCCAGTATTGTGGCTCGATTCAGGCGGTAAGCGATGATGATGTGACGTTTCTCCATGGTGGCCAGATCAACCAGGGGTCTGTAAACAGATGGAGCCCTCCCTCGCTACATGGGTCTGTACCTATGGGGGTGGAAGAGAGACACATTGAGTTGCGACAAACACTTCAATGTCAATATTCCACTATTCATCTTGTACATGCAACACTATTGTCCCTCATACAGATGCAGAGAACTTGGTAATCCTGTCAGGCTAATGTCTGGTGAGGTGTGTATATTTCAGTGCATCACAGTGTAGCCACACTTCCCACTATGATTCCATGAGGAGGATCACTGATCAAACTCGTACTCGACGAAGGGGAGAGGGAATGGAGCCATGGATTAGGACTCCAGACAGACTATGAAGGCGTGGTGGATGCAAAATGGCAGCCCCCTGCCCTACAGGTAGTGTAGTGTAGGAAATGACTTCATTCCGCTGGCCTTAGTCGTCACGGCGGTAGGCGATGTTCACCTCCGTGCACCTCTTCATTGGATAACATTGGCTTCTATGGGGAAGCAGGGCCAATTACGATCACAGCCGGCCATGACAGTGCACACCGCTGTGGTACATACCGCCATTTTGCAATGCCCTTGCCACTTGACTCCTGCACCTCGAGAGGGACAGAACTCCACTGCGTGAGCTGCTGTGTCCTGACTCTGGTCCTTAGGATGGCACGTGTTACAGGAGAACGGGCCCCGGTTTTCACCACAGAGGAGCTGGAGAAGCTGGTGGACGGGGTCCTACCCCTGTATGCGAAGCTGTATGGGTGACCAGAGGCTCAGGTAAGTTGCTATTTGACCTCAATGAATGTGTGAGAATGTGGCGGATGCCTGTAGGCGTTTTTGTTGGCTGTGTGGATGCTTACCCGTGATGTGTACAGCAGCTGTTGTCTTGGCTATTGTCAAAATGTGTGTCTCCATGGGCCATGTTACGTTGAACTGACATGTCATTTGTGTATGGAGCACCCACACTGACGTCTGTTTCTTTAATCTGTGTCCCATGCAGGTCAGCACCCATCAGAAGAAAGGATTGTGGCAAGCCATCACCAAGGAAGTGCGGACCCTGGGGTCTACAACCAGCGGAGCACCCACTGCAGGTAACCCAAGAGGCTCAGCTGGGGTGGCCTCCCAACGTGGGAGAGGTTCCCGTCAGCACAGAAGCCACAAGGGGTTGAGTACCAACACTACCAACACTATTGTGATGCTATTATGCTGAGTGTAGTAGACAGGTGTGTCCCCGCAGTCCTGCCCCCCTCTAGTCCGTGGGATAGTGTCCTTAGATAGGTATGGCTGGGAATGTAGGCCTGTGAGATGTCCCCTGTTTGGGCTATTGGTTTAGATGTAGCCTCATGAATTAGCAGATTTGTTGTCTTGGCATTGTCTCTCATTGTATCCCATTGCAAAGTGTATCAGAGTGGAGGGCTAGGATGGTCATGTAGTGTACTGTGGGATCATGCCTAGCAGTTAGGGACACATTCATGTGAAATATTGTGTCTGCTGGGGGTTAATGCCTGAGATGGGTAGGGTGTATGTGTGCCAACAGGTATGTTTGATCTTCATTTCACATACTTCTTTCCTGTTTTGTCCCCCCTCCCCATGCTCTTATGTCCTTGTGTGCTTTAGCATAATCTGGCGAGGGAGCTGAGGTACGAGTGAGTGGGGATGCTGCAGCCCACGGTTCCCAGGATGCAGAGTCCACCGACGCCAAGGGGACCAGTGGGTTGGAGGGCGAGGGCAGTACCACGGGGGAAGCAACTACCACTGGAGGTAGTGACTCCGACACTTCCTCCAGTAGCAGCTCCCTGGTGGTGGTGGACCCTACTGGGCCCACCCATTCTCTAACATTTCCGACACCCCCCTACCATCACCGCCCCTCCAATAGCTCCCCAGCGAGTAGCCCGTGCCCGCTCACCCAGGAGGGTGGGCGTTTCCTTCGCCCCAAGCACCTCATCTCCTGCCCCCTGTTAGCCCTGCTGCCCTCACTGAGGAGGCTATTGACCTCCTGAAAATCATCTCTGTAGGTCAGACAGCCATTGTGAATGCCATCCAGGGGCTGGCATCAGAGATGCAGCAATGCAATGCATTCCTGGAAGGCATTCACAGTGCCATGTCTGGCCTACAGAGATCTTTTCAGGCTCTGGCCTCCTCTTTGATGGCATCCCCTCTCCCACCACCTCTACCCGTTCCAGCACCCCACTCCCTTCTCCCATCACAAGCACACATCCAGACAGCCATGCACCCAAGTCAACAAACCAAAAAGCAGGGAGACAAACACAGGCACCACACTTCCAACCACATGCAGGCACACACCCAACATTCCAAGGCAGACGCAGCAACATCCACCTCCCCCACTGTGTCCACCCCCCTCCTCCCAGGACACAGAAATGCTCCAAGACATCCACTCCACACACATCCACCAAACATGGGCATACTATGCAAGCACCTGCGTCCAAGCACAGCAGACCTACACTCCCTCAACCTCCACTCCAAAACCTGTCTCCAAGACCCCTCCAGCTGCTCCTCGAAAGCTTTTCCTCTCCTGTGTTGACCTGTTCGAACCCACTGGCCCACCACGTCTTGTCCCTAAATGTTCCCTTGGCCTCCAGAAACACACTCCTTCCTCATCCAAGCCCTCCCCAGTCCACCCTACACATTCCTGTGCCCCTTCCCAGGAGAAGAAAAGGCACGTTTTGCCCCTGGTCCCTCTGCAACCCCCCCGGGTCCAGGCCCACTCCTCCTCCCCCAAGGGCAAGTCCAAACCCCCTCCGTCTCCAGAGCCTATGCCCCAGACCCCTGCTTCCAAACCTGAGTCCCCATCACCGCCAGCCCCTGAACCCTGAGGTGCCTGGCTGCCCCATTGATGCCCCTTCTCAGTGGAGTGTTCCCTCCATCATGGGACTCAAGTGTGGGCTATATCTGCCCTTGTAGGACATGCAAATGGACTGACCAATGGCCTTTTTTGGACTGTTATGGATCACTTTAGAAATAAATTGTGTTGCCCAGCTGACGTGTTCTTGCTATGTTGTGCCGTTGTGCAGTGTTTCACTGTGGGGGTGTGGTGTGTACAGGTGTGTGCATTGGTGCAGGTATTTGTTGGCTTGTGTCTGGTAAGTACATTTTTTTAGGGTCCATATGGTTTGGGGTGGTGGGAGGGGTTGGATGTGTGTTGCGGTGTGGGTGGGGTGGGTGTGTAATTGTGCCCTTCCCTCCCTTGTGTGCTAGGCTCCGGTACTTACTGTCATCGTCTTCATCGGCAGCCACGTTCCTGGAGGTCATGGAGGAATATGGCAAGGAGAAGCATTAGCATTATTTCCAACTCACGCTCCATGTCAGCGTCGGTGTGTTCTGTGTGCCTCCGGTGAGTGTTTTCCTTTATATGTCTTGTTTCCACCAGGCTTTGAGTGGCGGTGGTTCCCGCCCCGGAACTGATGGCGGTGTGGTGTTCATAAAATGGTGGTCGGTTTGGGCCCTTCTGCCGGGCTGAAGATGGCCTCTGCCATCGTCGGCGGTGCTTCCAAGATGGCGGTGGGTGGGTGGGCCGCCGCCTGTTTCTCCTATACTTCATTATCTGGCCGGCGGTGGTACGGTGATTACCGACAGGTTCATAATGACCACCTATGTCTTTGCTAATGATGCTGAAGGGCAATGCTACCAGCTCCCACTGACAGGGGGGACCTGCCCCTTTAAAAACACACTAGGCCATAGCACCAGAGCTAGGGCAACCCGGAGCCTGGGTCTCTAGTTAACAGCTGCAGTAATTATATAATTTCAGGAGGATTGTGCTTGTCACTCGCTGCCTGCACTTCTTTTCAATGATGTGTTGGCGTGTCTGACCTTAATAAGTAAACTTACAAGGGGACGCAAATAGGTTGATTAACCTTTTGACTCGCAATTAAGATGTTCCCACCCTAACTCCAGTACATGCAGATCAATAATCAAGAATTAACCAATAACATCAATAATCAATGATAATCAATAGCATTAGTAATCAATGGAGTCAGTAATTGTCACACACCATGACTTTTCATTCATGAATAACCACGCTTTTAGTAAAAGTTAGAATATTTATTTCCCTATATTAACAATGCTAATGTCCCTATGATAATCTTAAAATCAAATGATAAACACACAGCAACAACACTGTCTGTCCAAAGCGAAGAAAGAAATGCAATCTAATCAAAGCTTGAACTACTGCACATTCTAAGGTTACAGTGCAAATTAATAATAAGAACAATTGTGCAAACAATATCACATACATTTAGATTCAGCAAACAAAAGACATCAAACGTTGTTCCCTATAGCAGACTTTCATTAGTAAGAATCCTTAACTAACACCAGATTAGTATCAGCATGTTGGGCTTCATGCAAAACAATTTAGTAAACACAAATTTGGAAAACATCTAACTATGGCTCTATCAAAATAGCGCGGTTGATACCTAGAAAGAAAAAGCAAATAGCTTAAGAAACACATCAGTAGTAATATACCTCTCCTCAAGTGGATCGGCAAGCTAAGATAGTCTTCGTCATTAGGACATCAGTTCAGTCAGAAAGGCATCAGGATTTAGCATCAAAGTTCAGAAAACGCAAAGGGCCAGATGTATGAAGAAACCACTTTGCGAATCTCTAATA
The DNA here is from genome assembly GCF_031143425.1 of Pleurodeles waltl. Classification (NCBI taxonomy): domain Eukaryota; kingdom Metazoa; phylum Chordata; class Amphibia; order Caudata; family Salamandridae; genus Pleurodeles; species Pleurodeles waltl. Next base: position 487,513,310 of record NC_090436.1, read on the forward strand.
GCGATTTTTAAGAAATCTCTATTTCTGATTCGCAAAATGGTATGTATCATATTTGCGATTCGGTAATAGTGATTTCTTAAAAATCGCAAATGCTATTACCGAATCGCAAATAGCGATTCTGAGCCCATTCGCACCTATAGGCCTGTAGGCCCATAACTGCAAATTTTTTGCATTTCCCAAATTGTAAATTCCTAACTGGAATTCGCAATTTAGGAAATGCAAAACCCCAGGGTGCTGGGGGCCTAAGGCCCCCTCTGCTGCACCCCAAAAAATATTTGAGGACATGTAAGGTGCACACATGCCAAAGGGGCATGTGTGCGTTACATGTCAATTTTAAAAATGCATTTTTAATTCATTTTTCAAATTTTCACATGGTTACCACCAAGTCTTACTTGGTGGTAATTGCGAATCCTTAATGCCCAATTCGCATTAAGGAAAAGCTTGATACATGTGCTTAAGAAATCGCAAATAAGTATACCTTATTTGCGATTTCTTATTTAGAGAATCGCAATTTGCGATTCTCTAAATGGCCTCGCAATTTTAAGGAATCGCTATTTTAGCGATTCCTTAAAATTGCATAGCAAATGCCTTTCATACATAATGAAAGGCATTTTTGCATTCGCAAACGGCCATTCACACCGTTTGCGAATGCAAATTCGCTTGCTACATCTGGCCCAAAATCTTTAAGCAGTAAAGTTAAGCACGTACCTGCTCAAGAAAATAACGAACTTTCGGCCAGCAAGAAAATGGGCAAAAGTCCTGTCTTTCCTCTGTGCAGTCCGGCTAAGTTAGATTCCCTAAAACTAATTCCCAAGACCCTATTGGTCAAGGGATCGCATGTTCACACTTTGTCCAATAAAACTAAAACTTCAAATCTATGAATTCTACCACTACTCCGTTCACATGTCGATGATTGGCTTCTCTTGTATGTCCACATCATCCGGAACTACGCACGTCAGGCTGGCCACAAGCAAAATATCAGCCAACCTGACATGCGCAGTTCAGATACACAGCCCCAGCTGGTCCCTGAAATAAACCACGCCTATGAGGACAGTATATTTTGCCTGCCAGAAGATAATAAATAAGGTTTTTGAAGCAATGGCTTGCAGGTAGTAAGTCAACGCCCCTACACTCCTATTCAGAAACCACCCCTGAATAGAAGTGAAAAATATACTCCAGATTCTGAAATCATGTTAACACTCCATCGGAGACTTTTGAATATGGAGTTGATGTCAGAAACCCGGTGAACACTGACATTCCTAGAAAGCAGAAAAGGGACAATTACATTTTGGCCATGACCGGCTACGGATGCCAACTGTTGTATACTCTCAACAACTACATTAGCAACCGTACCTCTCAACGCCAGTAGTCCTACAGCACTGTGCACAATTATTGTGTGAGCATGTAAAATATTTTGACCCAGATTTACAAGGGCCCAGCACCACCGGAGCGTCACTTTTTGTGGCGCTCCAGTGGCGCTGTACAGTACATCACATTTACAAGGCGGCACTAAGCAACTTTTTAGTCATTCTGGCCCAACGAGTAATATTTCAAAAGAGATCCTCAACAAACATACCTGCATCAACCCAATGAGCTATGATGCTAGATGAATAGCACTTGCAATTAGTTTCCTGGCAATAGTAAATGCAGGCAAAGCAACACTGATTCTTTGGACAGCATAGAAGTCGTTCTTCAAGTTAGCTTGAAAACGCGTAAATCTCATACTTTTACCTGGCCAAGAATTAATTTTTAGTTATAGGTGGAAATTCATCTTGTTTTGAGTTAAGATGTTTAATGACTCTGGTAAGCCTTGATTTAGGCTATTTTCTGTGGCAATATGGGTTTTTGGTTTAGGAAAACAGTGTTATTTGAAAATATAATCGTCCATAAAATGTAGTGAAATTATGTTGTAGAAAATTACAGTTTTTATTACATATTGAACTATGGATGAATGTTAATAAGTGTATTTTCAATATTTAACAACGGTTGTAAGTTTAAGCAAAAACAAATAACATCCATGTTTTCCTTGATGCTATTGACATTTAAAATTAAAGAGTTGTGCAGTTAAATTTGGATCCTCGTTCATTTCGTCCTCCTGACTGATTTTTTTGGGTTGATCATCAACTTCAACAGCAGAAACACAATTACCTTGTAAGGGAGTTCATCGTCCAATGTCATCAAAGAAATTGGGATTAGATGTACAATTACAATGGTCCCCGAAACTGATCCCAATACACTGGCTCATAAAAGTCCAGTTTTGTAGTGGTTCAGAACCTGTTCTACTTCATTAATAATTATGAGGTAGTTGGAAAATTGTGACTAACAGTGAAGCTTGTGCTTCTAAATTCAGAAAGGGACACTGATCTTCCCCTTTTCGAATGTGGTCGATAACGTTTCAATGGATTGGAAACTATTGATACAACACTGCTCCTTTATTATGCAAAGTGAGTATCCCATTGTATACAATTTTAGGAGTGGTAAAACCTTACTGACTGCTCCAATGGGATTCATTCATAACGAAAACATAGTTTGCAATTTGAAGTGTTTGCGACCCCAAAAAAGGTTAATAAATCTGGCCCTACTTGGAGGATTTGACACATTTTTTCTGTAAATGAATGTGTAAGATCTCGTCCTGAGGCACGTCTACATCACCATCTACTTTTCAGGAGTCCATGCGTCATTTGTACTGCTATGCATTTCTCTTGCACCCTGTTTTGAAAATATACAGCACTATCCTTCCCCATATTGCTGCTCCTCTGGTTTTCTTTTAATATAACACTTTTGTTTAGCTTTTTCATCCTATTAACTCTTACAATGTATATGTCGAACAAATGAAGCACAACATAGTTCCTTGTCCATATCCGTTTCAGCTAGTACACAATCAGCATATAAAAGGATAATATGGTGAATGACAGTGTCCTAATGTTGCCATCGTCTCCCCTTCCTCCCAGGTGGATTGCACTGATGTGTACGCTGGCATACTTCTCAAAGATTTGCAGGATCTAGAGGGCTAGTGGGCCGACAGAAAGATCAGCACATCATCAGCTTATAAGGTTATCTCACCTGATGTGCCAAGACACCACTCAAAGCCCAGTATCTGAGTATCCACTCATATCCACTCCTCAGGGACTTTATTGCCAGCACAAAGAGTAGTGGGTATAGGGACACTCCTGCTGTGTGCCTTGGCATATGGGAAAGGCCTAGGACATCAAGCCCCCACCTGTGCTCGGGCCATGAGGGCAGCATAGAGGAGTTTGACCAAACTGATGAAGTTAATTTTGGTGAGAAGAGTGAAGAGGTAGGGAGTGCTTTGTCTCCTAATATTCAGATCACCACACCGTCTGTACTCATCTTATATTGTGCTGTGTGGCTTGACTCAGCAAAAAGCCTGATTGTTCCAGTGGACCAAGGACCCCACCACCTTTAGCAATCTACTAGCAAAAGTGTTCACCCAGATCTTACCTTTGATATTCAATAAGAAGGTGGTGGCAGTAGTAAAATCAGCAGGTCTGGGGCTAACCTGACTTGCAGATCACCACTATGCCTGCCAGGCACAGGTCAGATGGCAGTCGGCCTACCTTGAGCGCCTCTTGGAATATGTCTACATGTATTGTACTCAGTAGATTCCAGTACTCCTTCAGGAACTTTACTGGGAAACTGTTCAGACCAGGGGTGTTGGCTGATTGGAGTGAGCCAGAGCCTTCCCATGTTCCTCGTAGGCTAATGCCTCCTTGAGTGTCTCTCCTTGTGGGCAAGGCGTTGGGACGGCAGATCCTTAAAAAAAAAGCCATGTCAGAATCAGAGGGTCTGTGCATTGTAGCGTAGAACTGCGCATAGTAGGCAGCAAACTTGGCTGCTATTAGGGGTGTATCAGTGATGTCCTTGCTGGCATCGTCCATTAGCCAGCACACCAAAGGGAGTACCACTTCAGGCAAGCATATGTGATGGAAAGTTTTGCTACCTCTGTCTTCCCATTGATAGATGCGGTTCTGCATTGCCTGTATCAGTTTGACCAGCACTGTCTGTCGAATTAAAGATTGGGTGTATGTGATGTTTCTCAAGAGGACCCCCTCTGGGTTATAAGTATATCATTATTCCATTTCCAATATCCGAGATTCCCTCTACACAATCTCCTTTTGATTGCACCACTCCACCTCACTTTGATAGTTGATGATCCCCCATGTGTGGCCTTGAGTGCCTCCCATGGTGTCCCCGGTGAGATGACTGCTCTTTTGTTGTGCTTTATTTATTGTTCCATTTCTCTCCTAGGGTGCTCTCTCACTTCAGTCCTTGAGTCGCCACGCATTGAGCCACCATACTGTGCCTATATGTTGTGGGCCCAGCCGCAGGGTAAGCTCAACCAGGAACTGATCGCACAGCCCTCATGGCAAGTATTCTCTTGCCTGTTATCTGTGGGGCTCAGAAATGGGGAGAATTAAAAAGTAAAGATGGGAGAGCACTTTATGAGTTCCTGAATAGAAAGTGTCGCCCTGCTTGTAGGGGAGAAGGAGGCGCCAAATGCCTGTCAGTGCCATGTTGTCTAGAAAGGTGGCCAGTTGCGTGGGTCAGGGTGTAGTCAGAGTCATAGGCCTGTCCAGGACCAGATACCTTACCCCAATAAGGACCCCCCCAAAATCCAGTGCCCCAGGGGGAGTTGCAGCAGGACCTCTCCTATGGTGGAAGAGAAGGGGTGTGTTGGCAGTCTGTGGGCAGTATTATATGGTGAGATCGGCCAGAAATCTATGGTCTTGGGGAACAACCTGCGGCATTATGGATCACCAAGCACCTCCGCTTGAAAGGTGGCATCTCTTGTTTCTCTGGGTCCTAAGTGGCAGCTGCAACCAGGGTCTCGGGTGTCTGCCAAGCTGAGGTTGTAGGAGGCTGGCCTGGTGTGTAGTGGGTACCTATACACACAGATATCCCTTATTAGTGAAATGTAGGCAGTGTCTAGAAGCCAGGCTATTTAGAGGTAGCTGTGGATGAGCAGCCAAGGCTTATCTAGGAGACATACAAAGCTCATGCAATACCACTGTAGTCACACAATACTCACACACATGAAAGAAAATACTCAATGTTACAAAAATAAAGGTACTTTATTTTGGTGACACAAATACCAAAAATACCATAAATGGCAGTGAAAGGGTGCTTGCACCTTTTCAAGAAGGCTGCAATGGCAGTCCTGCAGAAGCCTTTGCATGGGCTCCCTATGGGTGGCAAAATATATGCTGCAGCCCATAGGGATCACCTGGAACCCTAATGCCCTGGGTACCTATGTACCACACAATAGGGACTTTTAAGGGGGCACCAGTATGCCAATTGAGAGTGAAGTACTGAGTTTTGGGAGAGAGAGCATAATCACTGGGGTCCTGGTTAGCAGGACCCTAGTGAACACAGTCAAGCAGACTGACATCAGGCAGAAAATGGGGGTAACCATTCCAAGAAAAAGGGTACATTCCTACACAGGCCTATCCTCCTTGTCTGTGTCATATCACCTCCAGTCAGGATGTGCCTTGATCCGGTGCCATGGGGTTTCTGGGTCATCCTATATATTAGTCTTCCCAGCAAATATGACTTTAAGGTGAGCTGGGAAGAGGAGCATGGAATGCATTTCCATACTACATTCATTATGTAGTCTGGGAACAACATGATTTTCAAGGAGTTATGGAGGAGGGCCTCTTTCTTATATGCATCCTGAAGGATCATATCTCTGTCTGCAAAATTGAGGATGCATGCTCAGTGGCAGCCGAGACACCAAGGACCCTCCCCGTGAGCATGATGACAGAGCATCCAACGGTACCCAAGAAAGCATTCACTGGGGGAAGAAGTCCGTGTGGTTGAATCCCTCTACGCCCTTTGGAAACCCCACCAGATGGATGCTGTTTAGTTGTGAGTACCCGTTGGCATCCTCTACTGAATGTGCAAAGACCATTTTTTGTAGCTGTGTGACATTTTCTTGTAGTGTACTGACCATATCCTGGGTTTCAGATATGCGGCCTCCTTCCTCAGTGACCCTATCAACAGAGTTCTGCAGGTCTTGATGGAGTAGAGAGAGATTAACACTGAGTTCTCTGATTTTCCCTTCAAGGGAGGTTGTGGAGTCCTTGGAGTATTGCAGCCATTGAGTTAGGAGAAAGATTCAGGGGAAAGGGGAGCCCACAGGGGGGCCTTCTTGGGGCCCTACATGGGCACTATGAATCTGTCTATGTGTTCCTGGACACTGGGTGGTGCTTGCTTGACTTCTCCTATGCCCACGATTTACCAGGCTCCTTTGTGGATTTGGTATTGTGGTCAGTCTATGCAGGTATGATAAATCCTGGGGGATCATCTGGTCGCAGATGCCCAGGTCAAAACAGGCCCTTGGAATTGTTTGCTGCGTACCACCACTGGATCCACTTACCCCGTCCAAGTCACTTTTCCTCCTCCTCATTGTCAACCCTCAGGGCAAGTTACAACCAGGAGAAGCATGCCTCTTTTGTTCATGTGGAGGACCAATGGTGTGCGGTAGCTGTTTAATTTTCACTACCAACATTGCTTTCATTCACAGCACAGTAGCACCACTGTATTTTATGGGGTCGGGAGAAAGAAGGTTTCTCCTCGGGCCAGTGATCCCTGGTCTCAGCCTTCCCTGGCCAGAGGTGCGGGGGGCCAAATACACTCAAAGTAGCAGTCTGCCGCATTTGTCACAGGCCACGTCTCCACCATGGTTTGGCCCTACTGTTGATTCTCAGCACTGCTGGGACCAGCCAGATGGTTTCAGACCTTGCTCCTACCTGTTGCATGGGGCTGTTGGGTATTGTGGGAATATACACCTCCTGGCCATGGGATCTGCTGCCCTGGCAGGCTGCTTCAGCGTCAGTTTTCCCCAGCTGTGCCAAACCAAGACTCATCCCGCTGCTCTGCGCTGCCACTGCCCTCTTTGTGTCAGGCCGTCACTGCAGTTGAGCGTACTTCACCTCAGCTCCTCCGCGAAACGTGCTGGCCCTTTGGGCCAGAGAATACCACGCTGTTTGTGTTGCCACTAGTGTTGGTGCTCTGCCCTGCCGCTAATGCCTTCTCTGGCCTCCATGGCCCAGCAGATACCTTGAGGGCTGTGCCATGGAACAGGCAACTAGCACACAGTGTTCACAGCTGATCTGGGGCTGCAAGTAAATATTCCATGTCTCTATTGCTGTCACCCCCACCGGAGTCACTTTGCCAGCAGCTTGCCACTGGAAAAAGACAGGTTAAGGTGGGATTGCAAGCTATTGTGGTGAGAAGGGGGATACTTCTAATTATAAGGGGATGGCTCAACCTGTTTATATGCTTAATCCTGTTCTATTCTTGCTCAACTGAACCTGTGATTCCCCAGGTACCCTCATGCCCGACTAAAGGTTTACCAAAGTACCAATTGTTTTAACTACTTATGTATTTTAGCGTACTGTTTATAAAGCATGTTCATGGTGATCGTTACTCGTTCATCAGTATTGCCTTGACATGCTATCAATGTTCCATCCCAAAGAGAATCCCTGTGCCCTGGTCTGTTCAGGTTAGCAAGTGTATCCATTTTGGCGCTATCAGTGCTGGGCCAGGATCAGGTCTTCGCCTTGTACAGAAGTCTTCTCGGACAACCCACTCTGACTAGGCACCGATGTCCCAGTAGGTGGCCATGCCTCTACTGCCTACAGCCTTTGCCTTGCACCGGACACTTTGCAGGTAGGTGATCTCTCATGCCCAATCAATGAGATGCGGGTGGCCAAGTCTCCACAACATGGAGCCTTATTTTGTACAGAAGTCTTCATGGAAAGTCCACTCCCTCCAGACACCCAAGGCCTATTAAGTGCTCCTACTACACATAGCCTTTGAGCTGTACCGGACCTTTTGTGTGTAAAAATGGATTGTAATGTGGGGGAGGCCCGTTGGCCTCCCCCACAGCCCCGGGGACCACCACCTCCTTGGGAATTCATTTTATTGACTTATGGGGGGGGCTGTGTGCCCCTCCCACACAGTCCTGGAGATCACCACCTCCCGTGGCATTTGTGCTCTGGTGTGTGGGGTGCTGCGTGCTCCCCCACTCCCATGGGATCACCACCTCTCTGGGGCTTATTTTGTATTCAGTGTGGGGGGCGCATGGCCGTCGCTGACCCAGGGATTACCACCTCCCTGGGGCCATCACTAAAACTTATGCAGGGAGCGCACACCCTTCCCGCTGCCCCAGGACCACCACTTCACAGGGGCATACATAAAACAATGGTGAAGGGGGTCTCGCTTGATCACCAAGGATCACCACCTTCCTGGGGCCATGATTGTTGGAGGGAGGTCGCGTGACACCCCTCTTGGAGCCACTGATGGCCCTGGGGACTACTACCCCCCAGGGTCAGCTCCTGTTATGTCCTGGGGTGGCCACACAGGACACAGCTGTTTGCAGCTGCAGCCACAGCAAACATTTCGGTTTTGGCAGCAGGATCTCTAAAGCAGGTCTCACTGTAAAAAAACAAAGCTTTTATCTCTGTCCCCTGCACACATGCACAGTACAGAGATGAAATGCTTCAGCAAGTAGTGCCATAATTAAATAAATAAGGTGGGACCACAGGGGAGCCCTTGAGGGCTCCCTTCCGGTCACAGATAGCCCATAAACGGCTGAAAAAAAATCTATAGCTCGACCTTTACACTGAGCACTCAGGGATCGAGTCCAGCTGGACTCACGTCCCTCTTTTTTTATCATATTTTATGTATATCATACATCAAAGCATAAAAAACTCTCTCTCACTCCCACTTTCTTTTTGTCTCTCTTTCAATCAATTTCTCAAACTCACACATGCACTCAGACCCTTACATCCCACTCACAGACCCACTCAGACTCTCACGCACCCACCCACAGACCCACTCTTGGCCCCCTTCCCCAGGCCAATTTTAGCTCCAGGGACCCCATCCTCTGCAGCTGGACCATGTCTCTTGGGTGCGGGCACCCAGTGTGCAATGGGACTATGGGGGGAGCCTCAAGGTCCCCATGGTCCCAACCAGTTCCCCGCATCCTGTGGGAACTGGTATTGCTAAACATGCAGCTCCCTGTGTGCAAGAGCAATTGTTTCATCTCTTACCCTGTCCCCATCTCTGCGCTTGCCTGCTGGAATCTCTCACCTCCGGGAAGCGCATCTCCGCTCTCACCTGCTGGAGGCTCTTGCATGCTGGAAGCGGAGTATTTGCTCTGACTTGGCGGGAGATGTCAAGTCAGAACAAACAGATATGTCCCAGGGATGGACAGCCGAGGACTTAGGAAGAGCTGGCCCTCGGGGTGGCAATCCCAGGGCTGTGTATGGCTCCACAAGGGAGGCTGTGCAGCCCCCTTCAATGTTTAATTTTGCCCGGGGAGATGGTGGTCCCCGGGGCCAGGGGTCTGCGACAGACACCCTACATTATTTTATCGCAGCCCCAGGAAGGTGGTGGTTCCGGGGGGTACGCAGCCCCCCTCATATTAATTTCATATTTAGCCACATGGAGGTGGCAGTCCTCAAGGCTATGGGGGAGGCTGTACAGGCGCCCCCCATTAAAAATAAATGTTTTGCACCGGGAGGTGGTATTACCTGGGGAACAAGCAGCCAACACATACTTATTTTATGGTGCCCTGGGTGCTCCTCAGGGCTTTGAAAAGCACCTAGATGAGGGCCCTGTGCCCTCCCCTCCTTTTTTCACCCCCTTAATGCCCCCAGGCCCTGGCCCACCCAGGGGCAGAATACCAGCAAACCCATGAGACCTCCCTTGCTTTTTTTAAAATCACCCCGAAATTTGCTGATCTGCCTTGGTTTTTTGCCGTGATTAAAAAAAATAATTTTTTTGACCCAAGGCTAGAGGGGTAGAGTAACAGTACCCTACTCCCTTTTCATTTTCTTTTCATTTCTTTTTTAGAATCAGCAGAAGCCAAGTCTCAAAATGGCTGCCATCACTTCCTGGTTGAAGTGTTGGCAGCCAATCAGATCTCTGCACGAGATCGGCAGTAATAATGAAGCCTTTGCACCTCCAGATATAGATATTTAGTTTTCTTTTAATACCTCAAAAACTACTGAATGGATTTTCACATAACAACAAAAAGGCTTCTTTCTGGACCAAAAGCTACCTTTTTGCCAAATTTGGTGTAATTTTGACCAGCGGTTCAGGCTGTAGTCATGTTCAAAATCCCTATGGAAATTATAATGGGAAACACACTTTTTCTGACCCCCCTTTTTCATGGCCCCAACTTGACTGATCACCCTGTAACTTCTCATATACAACAAGATATATATACATATTGTCAGGAGATTACCCATTGAATCAAACTTTCACAGGAGCAGATGCCTTTTACCCAGATTCCGCCAACAGATGCGTGCTCAGACTTTACTGATTATCTGAACCCTGCATCTGATAGGGGGAAAGGGGAATGGAATAGAAAAAGAAAGACCACCTCCAGATACAGTTCCAGCCTGTGTTTCCCACTTGAAGATAGGATATTCAGTGTGTGCTTCCGTAACCTGCACCTTTCTTCTTGTGGGGATTTCTTTAAAGGAAGGGCCTGCAGTCGGGTGATAAGAGGATAGATAAGTACATTCCTACTACGCATTCAACTGTTCAGCCATTCACATTCAGCCAATTCTATCGTTCTCCTAACGTGGATCTTTTGAGAGACTAGCCTCTCTCTAAGAGAACAATGTTAAATTAATATCTTCTTTTCTCCAGGAGTCAGAGGTATCCAAGGTTCCCTGGACAACAGTTTAAAGGTTCACAAACATACAATCTACTAAAGTATTTTACAGGAAACGAAAACTCCTTCTCAAGGTTCAGTTTTCTCAATCACAGTCTCTAGAAATTAGTCTGGACACTGAGGTTTGTCTTTAAGACTGGCAAGTCTGCGAAGGGTTTTTGAATATATATGTACATATATATATTGGCAAGTCTGTAAATCATACAAAAGGATTCCTCACTGCAGTTGCTTGATGTTCTGTTAAGCCGAAACAAATTCTCCTCAGAAAGCCGATAGCCAGCTGTTGGAAGAAGGAAGAAATTCAGCTTCTCCAGAAGGGAAAAAGTAGCTGGTGTGCACACCGTAACAAGAAAAAGAATGAATTACTCAAAACTGGAAGAATTCCCTATGAAACGAAGCGCCTCATGAACACTGCTCATCCTCCTCAGGATGACCGTTGAAGTACACAGCTCCCAGAGAGAAACAGCAGGAGGGAAGCTTCAGCACAAGACTAAGGTAGAAACACTAGAGCACTGACCTCACAAAGATTTGCAGCCACCATCTGGAGTGGCAGTTAAACCTGAAGAAGCTAGTTCTAAGAAGAGCCTCAGCAAGAGCCACCTGGAGTGATGACGCCACTGCAACCAACGTGGGTACAAGGAAAATGGGAATTGTTTTTGCTGAGGGAAGAACTTAACAACACTGACAATAGTTTTCCTGACACATATGTACAGAGATTGGCACTCCGGCAGCTGCACTTGCCATTCCTTATTTTTGTTCAGCAACACAAGACATAAAAAAAGCATTTTGGCTCAGCAGAGAGAAGAGGCCCTCTTTACTGGCATAAGACAAACAGAGACAGTGAGAGAGAGAGACACAAATTAGGTTCATTACTACATATAACAAACAGCATGCACTAATAAGAAAGTTCCTAAAGAAACATTGGCACCTGGTAAGAAGAGGTCCAGTGACAGGCAATTTGGTGGATAGGAGACCTCGCATACGTTTCAGGAAAGTGGCTTCTATGAGGGACATTTTGTTAATAGTGAAGTGAGACAAGTTAAACAAGAGGATACTTGGTTGAAAACTAGGAAAGGCTTTTTAAAATGTATAAAATGTAAGGCGTGTGAGCATGGACAGGTTAGAACAGCGTATGACACAAAATGTAGGAAAGGGGTCATCATTAAGGAAAGCATAAATTCAAAAACAGCCTTGTAAGTGTAAATGTAGATTTATATAGTGCTGCTTATCACCCAAGAGGGTCTTAAGGCACTGTCTATGGGCACGGTGAGATTAAGTGATTTGCCCAGCATCACAGGACGTTGCGCCAATGCAGAGACTCAAACCCACATCTCTAGATCCCGAGGCAGTCGCTCTGACCACTACGTTACATCTTCTCCTTTTGTTGCATATGTATTACCATGTCCGTGCCCACAGATCTATGTAGGTAGCACCACATTGCCACTCCATAAAATGATTTTACAACACCTTAGAGCTATTAAGAATGAGGATGCTATGAATACAGTAGCTAGACATTTTGCTAGTGCTCATCAGAAATATATGTATTCAAGCTGAGATATAGCGTCCTCATACATGTGCCCAAAAACTGGAGACATGAAGCTACCCGTATATTAGAAATGGATTGTACAGAACCTCTAGGTTTGAAAACCGATAAAAGCTGCAGAGCTTTTTGTGATTATATGACACTTGAATGTTGGTTTATAATATATTATTTCTCATATCTTATTATGTGTCGTAAGAATAATTACTTCCCCTTTCCACCTTCCTTGTGGCCTTAGTGTAAGTGTGGTTTGCTTTTACCTGTTCACACTCTCTTGATAATTATTGCTGGAGGTCTAACTATTGCCACACATAGTTTTACAAATAATCAGTTTTTCTTTCCTCATTTTCTTTTCCCATTTCTTTATAAAAAAAGAAGATTTACAGCAGGCAGACAACATACTCACTGGGGCAATGGAGAAGATTAGGAGACTGACAGCAGAAGTATCAGTAGTAGGAATTTAGATTATGACTGAATTTTTTGGAGGTTTTTCTAGACCTAGGTATATGTTGTAATATATTAAGTTACCCACTGGGGTAATATATGTGAATGATATCAGGGTTTCATAGATATTTGTTACAATTCAGAAGAATTCTATTATATGATGTGTAGTATCATGAGTACTCGATGATGGGTGACATTTAATAAGGTTGAGATTGCTGCCTATTGCCTCACTGTATTTTCTGTGTTATTTGATTTCATTTAATGGTATATGAATTCTGATTTTGATAAGTTTCATTATGAAGAATTATTGTGTTGTTAGTGTTACAGCTACTAGCAAAATGGAGGCAGTTTAAGACAGGAATTATAGTCCTTCATTGATGTTTATAATTTGTATGAGGAAATGACGTGCTTATAATGGTGGACATAGAGCTGAGTCATTATGGTAATCAAGGCTCTGAAGAGCTGAAAAGTGTTCATTTTTGTCTTATGTTGTTGAAAAAAGAATTCAAAGTGCAGCTTCTGGAGTGTGGATCTCTGTATTAATGAAAGGAGGCTGCTAACTTTATGAACGTGCTGGTGAGCGTGATCAGGGCACCACTGGCAGTTTGGAGCATGCCAGTCACAGCGTTTTGGAGACTCAGCACATGTGAATGTATATATATATATATTTTTTGGTTTACTAATAACTTTTGTATCGTTTCATCAATCTTCATGACTCAAAAGAATCAGAAAACCCCAAAAGAAGTTCATCCACCTCAGCTTCTTCCTGTTTTGAATGATCCATCAAGCGGAAGCCAAGGAAAAAGGAGCAGGGTCTAAAAATACAATTTGCTGATGCAGCAAAACCACAACAAGGCTGAATAGAATTAAAACAAATTTAGCAGAAAGCTAGATCTTGTAATTTGGTGTTAATAATTTCAGTAGTATCTGAGAAATTAAGGGCCAGATTTACAAGGCCATAGTGGCTCCTTGCGCCACAATAGCATAATTTTTTTTTTTGTACTAATGTGGCTCAATGAGCCAATTTTCACCACCCCATAATTACAAAATGGAGCAATGCATGCATTGCCCCACTTTGCAACCCCCTGTGCCACATTATGCCTGCACCAGGCACAATGTATGCAAGGGGTGATGTTCCGGCGTTAGGAGTCCCGCAAAAATGGTGTAGTTAACTGTACAAGATTTCATAGTGACATTTTTGGCATCATTTTTAATGCCTGTTCAAAGCAGATGTTAAACTGAAGCATAGTTAATCAATGGGCCTCCTTGCACTTTGCCTCATTAGTGTCAAAGCGCCACAATAGAGTAAAACATTTTGCCACTATTAGCCGAATGTGTGCCATGCTGCACTGTATTGCTAATACGGGGCACCCATGGTTTCGTTAGATGGGGCACGGTTGCATTCATGGAAGGCTCGTGAGAGTCCTGTGATGTCACAATTTCAAATATTAGAGTGATCTGATTGGCCAAGAGGACTTTTCCTCCATCGTCCACCTCACTATTGCAGGAGGGTAAGACTTTGGGAAGCCTCCGTGGAAGCTCTCTCTCTCTGATTGGCTGGCCCCAACATAAAAAAAATGGTGGGGCCACCATTTCAGGGTATTTGGATGAAGGCCATCTGTAGGGAGATTAGGCTTGCTGCAGGGTGTTAGATGCAAAGCTTGGCCACCCTATAAATATAACTCCCACCCTCATCATGCACTGCTTATGACCTCAAATACTTTCACCTAACTATAATATCACTTTAACCTTTGTTTTTTTCAGGGAATTTTTGAGGGCTTTTTTTATATTCAAAGTAAGATATTATTAACATACCTAACTATAATTTCACTTTAGTCATTGCCTTTTCAGTGGCTATATATATGTATACACGTTTCTGTGCGCATATGTGTGTGAATGTATATTACTCAGTGGTAGTTGCCACTAGTTAGTTATAGCTTGGTCTGCGTTTCCACAAGAAATTTCTTTTTTGTTTGCTAATAACTTTGGTGCAGGTTGACAAAGCTTTACAAAACTGCACTAAAGTTATTTGCAAACAAAAACAGAGCACAAGCAGGGTGGGAGCTTCATAAATGTCTCTACCCCCACAGGGCAGGAGCAGACATTTGATTCTCTGCCTGCACTTTTGCTATGCATGACTTTGGGCATGTTCAGTGTGGGGTTGCTGGTCTGCGAGGGGTCATGCTTGGTGGGGGTTGCTGTCTGTGTTGGGTGGACACAGGGCTTATATATATATATATATATATAGATATATATATATATATATAGCTATATATACATATATATATATATATATATGTGTGTATAAAACCTTGTTTCCATTGAGAAAGCGTTTTTGACTTGCTTATATCTTTGGCACTGTTTGACAACACCCCGAACCTCTGGACAGAATTACATTAAATTTGGCAGAACAGTTGCTTTTGTACTGCAGACTATACTTTATTAGTTTGGTGTAAATTGGTTCAGCAGTTCACAAAATATTAAAGGGAAAATACATTTGCACATCTAGGGCTGCGGATCAAGGGAGATCTCCTGCAGAGATCTGATTGACTACCAACACTTCAAACAAGAACGGTTGGCAGAAATTTTGGGACTCGGCTTCAGTCGAGTCCCCCAAAAAAACGTAAAGAAAGAAAAGAAGGAAGGGGGTGGATGGGGCCCCCCTCCTAGGGCTTTCAGAAGCCCCGGGGACTGCCATCTCCCTGGGTCACAAGTCATGCACCCATGAGACATAGCTGTTTGCTGCGGCTTGGCTGCAAAGACTTCGGCTATTTACATCAGGACCTTTAAAGCAGGTCCCACTGTTTTACTTGAGTAACTCTAACTATAACTGCTGAATTTCTATGGCTAAGTATGCTTGAAATGTGAGCCTAACTATAACGTCCCTCTAACCTTTGATCTTCTCAGTGAATTTCTATGGCTTTTTTTAAATCTATTTCCTAACTATAACGTCCCTTTAACTTTTGTTTATTTCAGTGAATATATATATATATATATATATATATATATATATATATATATATATATATGTATTTTTTGCCCCCTGACGATCGCCAGTAGGTAGTTATAGTTAGGACTTAGTTTGCATAGGAAGAGCGTTTCTTGTTTATTTACAATAACTTTGGTGCCACTTGACGAATCTTCATTACATTTTCAAAACAGATACTTCAGTCAGTTCAGCGCTGCTGTTTTCAAAGTTTCGGGGTGATCTATCAAGCGGGGGCTGAGAAAAAGGGAGGTCCCAAAATGTTTTTTCCCTATGCATTTTTCCATAGGGATTTTAAACAGGAATAGTGCCTGAACCACTGGAAGAAATTGTAAGCATGCAGGCAGGGAAACAGAGGAAACAATTGCTCTCACAGAGAAGGAAGTGCATCTTTAGCAGCTCCCACTCTGTGAAAGCAATGCCAGCTCCTGGAGAAGGCGGGCAGCCGGCTGGGACCATGGAGGGCTTCAGGTCCCCCCCGGGGTCCCAACAATTTTGACTTGATGCTTTGGGAGGCACCCAGGTGACATGGTAGGGCCCCTCGGGAGGGGTGCATGGGGTCTCCCTCCACCCCAAAAAAATATAATGTTTAGGCTGGGCCCCGGTAGTTGTGTCCCCAAGGCCACGATTAGCCCAGGGAGGGGGGCCACACTGGCCCCCTTCCCTAACAAATAAATATATTAACACCAGCCCCCAGGGAATGGGGTCCTTGGGGCCAAGATCAGCCCAGGGAGGGGGGGCAAGCCTCCCACTCCCTCAAAACGTTTTTTAGAAGGCTTAGCCCTGATGGGTGGTGGCCCATGGCCAAAATCGTCCGAGGGGGGGCAACGCAGTCTTGCAGCCAACTCCCACTGCAATTGGCCAAAGGCTGTGTGCTGCTTGGGGTTAAGTAGTCAGGGGGGTAAGCTGCAGGGCCATAGGCCGTGCATAGCGCAAGGTTGGATGGTTATAGGGGGTTGGTGCGTATGTGTATTCATTTATTTTTGGCTGACCAAGTAGATATGAGTCACCAATCCTATGCTTAAAAACTTTGCTAGAAAGGCAGACATTTGAGGTGAGCAAATCTAGAGTGTCACTGGTGTTGCAGTGTGCTCCTACTGGAACGGCCCTCCATCTAAACTTGGAAACTACCCAGAGTTCTTGCTGGTTTTTTTGTGTGTGTGTGTGTGTGTGTGCGCGTGTGTGTGTATTTATTCATTTTTGGCTGACAATGCATGACCATGCAGACACCAATCACCGTCTGAGCAGGACCCCAGGTGAAGATGAAGATCCTTGACTGCAAAGCAGATACCCAATATAACAGGGGCTAAAGGGTGAATCTATTTCAAAGGTCCTCTACTGTCAAAAAGACTATATTAACAGCAATGCACTTGACAGACAAATCACAATGTATATCTCACTCACTCAAAGAAACTTTGATGCTAGGGGTGCCTTACAAGTGAGACATAAAACGTGATTTGTCTTTCAAGGGCATTGCGGTTAATATAGTGCAGGTATGACAACTGCCAATATTCAGCAAGGTGGAAGAACAGCAACTAGCAGGGAGAGTGTGATGCCCGGTGCCAAATATGCTGCATCTCTAAAGACTCCATGTGGAAGTTGTTGAGCACACTGTAGATGCCGAGGAGTTAGACACCACCTTACCTCCCTTTACCTCTAGCCACACCTTAGCACTTTTGTAAATAACATAAAACATATGTTATTTAAAAGATATGTGCGTGTGTGCGGGCGTGTGTGTCTGTGTGTGTACATTATCTTTGTGGTAAAGTACTACATGGTAAAGGATACTTGGTAAGAGTTAAAACCTATACTATGTACTTACCTGTGTGGTACTTACCTGTGTGGTACTTACCTGCACGGCAATTACTGTGTGGTAAAGGATGTGTGGTAAAGGCTGTTTCTCCCTGAACAGCAGTGTAATCTATGTAGTAACATGTCCTCCTTAATTACAATCATAACATCACATCAGCATTAGCAACCCCTCCTACGCTTTGCAGTGATGTCTCCTAGATTGTGGGGGTCATTCCAACCCTGGGGGTCGGTGTTAAAGCGGCGGCCAACCCGCCAACAGGCTGGCGGTTAAAAAAATGGAATTCCGACCCTGGCGGAAACCGCCAACAGAGACCGCCACTTCAACACTCCGACCGCCACGGCGGGACAAACAAACAGCGCGGCGGTCACCGCCAACAGACAGGCGGGAGACAAAGTACCGCCCACCCTATCACAACCCACCAATCTGCCACCTTTTCCGGGGCGGTAGCCCCGCCGATAAAAACACGGCGGAAACAGCCATTTCGAACGGAAAACGCTCACCTCCATACACCCCACGAGGAATCTGGACAGCATGGAACCCGAACTCCACATCCTCCCAGCTATTGTCTTCCTGCTCCTCTACCAGGAGCACGAACGCCGGCGCAGAAGACAACGGTGAGTACTGCACCTACGACACAGGGGAGGGAAAAAATTACGGGGACACACATACGCGACACACCCCCCCCACCCTCACCCACTACAACACACACATCAATGCATAGCAATACATCACAGTTACACCCCCAAACCCTCCGGAAGAATGCAAAGACAAAAGGAAATGATCATCAACTGTCGAATATATTGTATCACTGGCTTATAAATATATCACACATCTAAAACTATTATATACATAAATATTAAAAGTCCGATAATTTTTGCAGGCATTGTCCGTGGACCACTGGGCCCAAATCACATGGGCAAAGCCCACACAGGATACCTGACACCAACGGAGAGAACACTGCAGGGGCATCAGATAGCAAAACTACAGGCACCTCAGGGGGAAGGGAAGGGGGGGGCACCTCAGCCAGATGAGTCCACGACGCCAGATCCACAAGGGGCCTCCATGCCCACTGTTCCATCCTGGGGAGTGCAAAGCCACAGTCTCTCAAGTCTCTACAGTGGGTGGTTTGCCCACTGTTCCATCCTGGGGAGTGCAAAGTCACAGTCTTTCAAGTCTCTGCAGTGGGTGGGTTGCCCACTGTACCATCCTGGGGAGTGCAAAGCCACTGTCTCTCAAGTTTCTACAGTGGGTGGTTTGCCCACTGTTCCATCCTGGGGAGTGCAAAGCCACAGTCTTTCAAGTCTCTGCAGTGGGTGGGTTGCCCACTGTACCATCCTGGGGAGTGCAAAGCCACAGTCTCTCAAGTCTCTGCAGTGGGTGGGTTGCCCACTGTGCCATCCTGGGGAGTGCAAAGCCACAGTCTCACAAGTGGATGACAGTCTCCACTAGTTCTGGAGGGGGACTGGTGCCCAGAGTGCTTCGTGCAGCCCTGCCCGACACAGATGAGGGCCTGCCCCTTCTGCCAATGGGCCAGCGGTGCTTGAGATGGCGGTGCCCAGTGCAGCGGTGCTTGAGATGAAGGGCCCACTTCAGCGGTGCTTGAGACGGCGGTGCCCAGTGCAGCGGTGCTTGAGATGAAGGGCCCAGTGCAGCAGTGCTTGAGACAGCGGTGCCCAGTGCAGCGGTGCTTGAGATGAAGGGCCCAGTGCAGCGGTGCTTGAGATGAAGGGCCCAGTTCAGCGGTGCTTGAGACGGCGTTGCCCAGTTCAGCGGTGCTTGAGATGAAGGGCCCAGTTCAGCGGTGCTTGAGACGGCGGTGCCCAGTGCAGCGGCGCTTGAGACGGCGGTGCCCAGTTCAGCGGTGCTTGAGACGGCGGTGCCCAGTTCAGCGGTGCTTGAGATGAAGGGCCCAGTTCAGCGGTGCTTGAGACGGCAGTGCCCAGTTCAGCGGTGCTTGAGATGAAGGGCCCAGTTCAGCGGTGCTTGAGACGGCGGTGCCCAGTGCAGCGGTGCTTAAGATGAAGGGCCCAGTTCAGCGGTGCTTGAGACGGCGGTGCCCAGTGCAGCGGTGCTTGAGATGAAGGGCCCAGTTCAGCGGTTCTTAAGACGGCGGTGCCCAGTGCAGCGGTGATTGAGATGAAGGGCCCAGTTCAGCGGTGCTTGAGACAGCGGTGCCCAGTGCAGCGGTGCTTGAGATGAAGGGCCCAGTTCAGCGGTGCTTGAGACGGCGGTGCCCAGTTCAGCAGTGCTTGAGACGGCGGTGCCCAGTTCAGCGGTGCTTGAGATGAAGGGCCCAGTTCAGCGGTGCTTGAGACGGCGGTGCCCAGTGCAGCGGTGCTTGAGAGGAAGGGTCCAGTGCAGCGGTGCTTTAGACGGCGGTGCCCAGTTCAGCGGGGCTTGAGATGAAGGGCCCAGTTCAGCGGTGCTTGAGACGGCGGTGCCCAGTGCAGCGGTGCTTGAGATGAGTGTCCAGGTCAGCGGATCCGGCCATGGCATGGATGTCACTCGCCACCTGACATGTGGCTGGCGGGGCCTTCCTGCCCATCTGTCTGTTGGCTTGCGGGGCCCTCCTGGGCTGCAGTACCGGGACTGTGGGTGTCCTCCTGCACACCTGGGACGTGGCTTGCGGGGCGCTCCTGGGCTGCAGTACCGGGCCTGTGGGTGTCCTCCTGCACACCTGGGACGTGGCTTGCGGGGCCCTCCTAGGCTGCAGTACCGGGCCTGTGGGTGTCCTCCTGCACACCTGGGACGTGGCTTGCAGCAGCTGGCCTGCTGCCGGACTTGTCGGGCATGCTGCCCTTCCCACCCTTCCCTGTTCGCCTGTGGCCCTTTCCCACCTTTGGCGGTGTGCGAGGTGGCACCCCACTTCCTGCCGGAGCCATGGTAGAGATTTTGGTCCCTGGTGTCTTTGGCCTCTCGCGCCGGGCACTGGCAATATTCGGATGCTTTTCCGGGGATGGGCTGGCCGTGCTTTGGCTCCTAGCTGAACTGCCTGCCCTTGAGGGTGGGGGACTCCACAGTCCATGGTAAACAGTCTTTATAGGTCCCGGTTTTGTGGTGGCTGAGGTGCTGATTGGAGTCTTATGAGATGGACGGGGTGGGGGAGTTGTTGGAAAGAGGTTAAGGTTGGCAAGGAAAAGCAATTTCGAAAGAGAGGAACGGGTAGGTGTAGTGGGTATGGGAGTGGAGGAAGAGGATGTGGTTGTAGGAGTATGAAGTCTGGTGTCTTTGGGTGCAGGTGCTTGGGCTGGAGGCTGTCGTGAGGTGGATGGCTGTTGGGTGGGTGGCTGCCTGCGTTTGTGTAGTTTGGAAGAGGGGGTGACAGACACACTGGGAGAGGACACAGGGGACGTGTAAATGGTAGTGGGGGTGGTAACTGCACGTGTGCGGAGTGTTCTGGTGGGTGTGCTGGTGATGGACGTAGTGGCTGAAGATGTTGTGCATGCAAGTGTGAGTGGAGACGTCACAGGGAAGGAGGAGGGAGACGAGGAGGAGGGGGACACAGTGGAGGCAGTGGGTGTTGTTATGTCTGCATGTGGATGTTGCTTGTGTGAATGCTTGTGTGATGTGTGGTGCTTATGTTTGGCTGAGCTTCCCTTGGGTGTTGAGGTGTGTGCAGGCTGGTCTGATGGTGTGTCTGGGATAGGCAGAGGTACAGGGGATTGGGTCTGGGTGGAGGAAGTTGGAGGGGGGAGGCTAGAGACAGGGACAATGGCTGCCGTCAGTGCTGAGGCCAGAGCGTTGAACGATCGCTGATGGGCAGCCTGACCAGAATGAATGCCCTCCAGGTATGCATTACTCTGGTGCACCTCCCTTTCTACACCCTGGATGGCATTCAAAAGGGTAGACTGCCCAACAATGATGGTCCTCAGGAGGTCAATGACCTCCTCACTGAGGGCAGCAGGGGTGACAGGGGCAGGACCTGAGGTGCCTGGGGCGAAGGAGATGCCCACCTTCCTGGGTGAGCGGGCACGGGGCAAACGCTGAGGGTCTGCTGGGAGGGCGGTGCTGGTGCGCTGGGTGGCGGCTGTACCTGTTGTTGCGGGGGGCACGGATGTTGCCGCCACCACAAGGGAGCTCCCTTCAGAGGACGAGTCGCTGTCACTGACATCAGCACGAGTCCCCGCTGTGGAGCTCCCCTCGCCCTCCATCCCACTGGTGTATTCGGACTCCGTTGCATGGCCCTCCAGGGCCATGTGGGATGCAGCTCCCTCGTGCTCCGATGCCACTTCTCCTCCGCCTGATGAAGCTAATGCACACATGAACAGGAAGACCACAAAAAAGGGGGGGGGAGAAATAAAGACATGTTGAGTGCATGCATTGGCGACACCGTTGGCGGAGAGGACAGACACAGAAGCCCCCTGCACTACGCCGCGCACTTGGGGTCCACTACGCAATCCGTGGGACATGGCCTATAAGCCTATGTACGACAACTGCACACATAGATGACACAGGGCCATGGATACCTGTACTTGGCACCCTACAGAGGTGGGGGGCGGGGGCACAGGGCCATGCCTTACGGAAGGGCCTAGCCTACAGAAATCGTCCTGGCCTAGGGATACCCACAGCCCTCCTCCCCCACCCAGACACCTCCACTGCGCGTAAAGTCACCAGAGAGAGAGTGTACTCACCCCCTTGTGTCTGCTGTGATGTCCTCACGCGCCCATCCAAATCGGGATAGGCCACCGCCAAGATCCGGGACATCAGGGGGGTCAAAGTCCGACTGGCACCCCTCCCACGTTGGGAGGCCATCCCCAGCCGAGCCTCCGCCGTCTTCCTGCTCCAGCGGCGGATGTCCTCCCATCTCTTCCGGCAGTGGGTGCCTCGTCTGTTGTGGACCCCCAGGGTCCGGACGTCCTTGGCGATGGCACGGCAAATGTCGATTTTCTGGTGGGCACTGACCTATGTGACATGTACAGGGAGAGAAGTATAATCATCACCTCATGCATGCTCCGTGTGAGTGGCCCCCCATCCCCACCCTTGCCATATGGCACATGCTCCCATCTGTTGTTTGATGCATGCCTCAATCGCTCCCCTCCGCACCATCTTTCATCTACCCCACTCAACACAGTCATAGCCCACAAAGCATGGTCCCAGTGTACTTACCTGTTGGTCTGGAGGACCGTAGAGTAGCGCATACTGGGGGAGGACCCCATCCACAAGTTTCTCCAATTCCTCCGCAATGAAGGCAGGGGCCCTTTCCCCAGTCGCATGAGCCATTGTCTCTTCCAGACCGAGGTCACAGCAGCACTTGCAGTGCAGGTCCTCTCCTGTGGAAGATCAGGTATCGAGTGATTAGGCTGATAGAAAATGGCGGTTACGCCCGCGGCAGTGCGTACCGCGGCGGTGCGTACCGCGACCGCCGGCGCACATCGTCATTGGCTCCTGAAACCCATAGGGTTCAATGTTAACCAATGCTGCTTTGCGCCGCAGTCTTCGACCGCCTACCGCCACGGTGTCCCACGCCAGCGCATTGACCTCACATCCCATTGTCCCACTTCACAGGTCAAGCAGCCGCCATTTCAAGGGCCCACATGGCTGAATTTGTACTGCGACACACATACCTAGGCCTTGCATCGACACTCATACGAGCCATACAATGCATAGGGTTTCGTGTTATGTGCAAGCTGTGGGAACGTACCTGTGGTTTGATTGACTCTGTGCTCGCTGTTGTCCTTCATAGGCACCGTCCACTGGGACATGCAAGGAGATGGAAGAATCTTCCCGTGTACAGACCGCTGGTGGACCTGTCGACAATGGAGGAAAGACATGTCATACTGACATACAGGCTTGACCGAGCCACTATACAGGAACTGTGTGCCCAGCTGGAGCCAGACCTGATGTCACCTATCCGCCAACCCACAGGGATCCCCCCTCTAGTGCAGGTTCTGTCAGTACTTTATTTCTTAGCAAGTGGGTCATTTCAAACAACTGTGGCCATTGCATCAGGGATGTCACAACCCATGTTTTCCAAGGTGTTGTCCAGAGTGTTGTCTGCCCTGCTCAAACACATGCGGAGCTACATCGTCTTCCCTGAGGTGGGGGATTTGGCTACAGTGAAAGGTGATTTCTATGCCCTTGGACATATTCCCAACATCATTGGTGCCATTGATGGGACCCATGTTGCTTTGGTCCCCCCCAGCAGGAGTGAACAGGTGTACAGGAACAGGAAGAGTTATCATTCCATGAATGTCCAGATGGTCTGTTTGGCTGACCAGTACATCTCCCATGTTAATGCCAAGTTCCCTGGCTCAGTGCATGATGCGTACATCATGCGGAATAGCAGCATCCCTTACGTGATGGATCAACTCCAGAGGCACCGTGTGTGGCTAATTGGTGACTCTGGTTACCCCAACCTGTCATGGCTACTGACTCCAGTGAGGAATCCCCGGACAAGGGCAGAGGAACGGTACAATGAGGCCCATGGACGTACTAGGAGGGTGATAGAGCGGACCTTTGGCCTCCTAAAGGCCAGGTTTAGGTGCCTCCATATGACAGGTGGATCCCTAATGTACTCACCAAAGAAGGTGTGCCAGATCATCGTGGCCTGCTGTATGCTTCACAACCTGGCTTTGCGACGCCAGGTGCCTTTTCTGCAGGAGGATGGTCCAGATGGTGGTGTTGTAGCAGCTGTGGAGCCTGTGGAGAGTGAAGAGGAGGAAGGCGAAGAGGACGACATAGACAACAGGAACACAGTAATACTGCAGTATTTCCAATGACACACAGGTAAGAATCCCCCCCGGCATATAACATTTACTTAACCCCTACTACCTCTCTACTGTCTGTCCTTTTCCCCCAGTGTATAGTAACTGAGTTGTGACTTTCCCTTCACATTTCAGAGCTGTGGGCCCCACTGCGTGACATCTGCTTTGTTTCCCCATGGACTACAGCTGTGTGACATTGGTATGTTGGCATCACAATGAAAATAAGCATTTTGGCACGGTCATATCTAATACATTTTTTCCAAATAACAGCCAGACTCCTGATTGTTTTGTGCAATAAGTGTGTTTATTACAGTGCTCTAAATTGGTGGGTGGTTGCAAATCGGTGAGTGGTGATGGTGGAGGATTGTCCATGGCAGAGTCAACTATCAGTATCACAGGTGCAATGTCCAAATGCCTGTGGAAAGTGGAGCAGGGGCAGTTTAAGGTTGGACAGGGTGTCAATGTGGGACAGTGGGATGACAATCAGGGAGGTATCCTTTCGTGGTGGGGGTCTTGGCATCTTACTCTGTCTTCTTCCTGGATCTCAGGGCCCGCTTGCGGGGTGGTTCTCCTTCTGCAGGAGGTGGGGTTCTGGTGGCCTGTTGGTCTTGTGTCGGGGCCTCCTGTCCACTAGCGCCGGCGGAGGTGGTAGGCAGTTCTTGGTCCATGCTAGTGACAGGGGCCCTTTGTGGTGCCAGAGTGTCCCGCAATGTGGTGACTACCTGATTCAGTGCCACTACAATGGTGCCCATGGCGGAACAGATGTTTCTTAGTTCCTCCCTGAACCCCATATACTGTTGCTCCTGCAGAAGCTGGATCTCCTGAAACATGGCCAGGACCGTAGACATCGTCTCCTGGGAGTGGTGGTATGCTCCCATGATGGAGGAGAGGGCTTCGTGGAGAGTGGGTTCCCTGGGCCTGTCCCCCCCCTGTCGCACAGCAGCCCTCCCAGTTCCCCTGTTTCCCTGGGCCTCTGTCCCCTGGACCGTGTGCCCACTAACACTGCCCCGAGGTCCCTGTTGTTGTTGGGGTGGTGGGTTAACCTGAATTCCCTGTAGTGGTGGACACACCGCTGATTGACGTGACCTGGGGACAGAGGTATGGGCCCACTGGGTGGGTGCTGTGCTGGTGTTCCCAGTGGGGGGAAGGTCTGCTGTGGGCTGTGGCTGTCTGAGGGGAACCGACTGTCCAGAGGTCCCCGATGGGCCGGGCTGGTCATCTAGATCCAGGGAGACAGAGCTGCTGTCATCACTGTGGGCCTCTTCTGGGGGTGGAGTGGACATTTGTGGACCCTCCTGCGCGGTGACGTGGCGTTCGGGTCCTGCAGGGGTATAAAGGTATGGTTATTGCTTCTGTGTGTGCTATAGCGTGCAATGGGTGGGTGCCCGTGTACCCCAGTGCTGGCATTCCCTTGTGGGGGCTTTTGTGACGGTGGTTTGGGGGGGGGGGGGTGCAGTGGGCATGCTTAGGTGATGGGTGTCCCTGCTTTGTGGTCGCATGCAGGGCTTGGTGTTGGGATGGGTGGGTTGTGATGGTGAGACATTTGCAAGGAGTAGGTGTGATGGGGGTGAGGGTGAGGTTGGGGGTATGAGTTGGCATGCTGGTTGGGTGGGGGGGATGAAGTAGTTAAGATTAGACTTACCAGAGTCCATTCCTCCGCCTACTCCTGCGAGGCCATCAGGATGCAGGATCGCCAAGACCTGCTCCTCCCATGTTGTAAATTCTGGGGGAGGAGGTGGGGGTCCGCCGCCAGTCTTCTGCACCGCGATGTTGTGCCTGGATACCATGGAACGCACCTTCCCCCGTAGGTCGTTCCACCGCTTCCTGATGTCGTCCCTATTTCTTGGGTGCTGTCCCACAGCGTTGACCCTGTCGACTATTCTGCTCCGTAGCTCCATCTTCCTGGCAATGGTGGTGTGATGCACCTGTGTCCCGAAGAGCTGTGGCTCTACCCGTACAATTTCCTCCACCATGACCCTGAGTTCATCGTCAGTAAACCTGGGGTGTCTTTGCGGTGCCGTGGGGTGGTGTGGGTGATGTGTGGGGTGGATTGTGTGGTGCTAAGTGTGGTGCTGTGTATTGGTGTGTTGTTTGAAGTGCGTGGTAATATTGCATGGTGACAGTGAATTG